>NC_088224.1:96841571-97131571 GCF_036934945.1 Oncorhynchus masou masou
GGGGGAGGGAGAAGGAGAGGGGGAGGGAGAGAGGGAGGGAGAGAAGGAGAGGGGGAGGGAGAGAGGGAGGGAGAGAAGGAGAGGGGGAGGGAGAAAAAAACAACGGCGGCAATCCCTCAGAACTTTAATCTATCCTTCCCCCTATACACATCTACCTCCATCCCTGTCCCCTATACACATCTACCTCCATCCCTGTCCCCTATACACATCTACCTCCATCCCTGTCCCCTATACACATCTACCTCCATCCCTGTCCCCTATACACATCTACCTCCATCCCTGTCCCCTATACACATCTACCTCCATCCCTGTCCCCTATACACATCTACCTCCATCCCTGTCCCCTATACACATCTACCTCCATCCCTGTCCCCTATACACATCTACCTCCATCCCTGTCCCCTATACACATCTACCTCCATCCCTGTCCCCTATACACATCTACCTCCATCCCTGTCCCCTATACACATCTAACTCCATCCCTGTCCCCTATACACATCTACCTCCATCCCTGTCCCCTATACACATCTACCTCCATCCCTGTCCCCTATACACATCTACCTCCATCCCTGTCCCCTATACACATCTACCTCCATCCCTGTACCCTATACACATCTACCTCCATCCCTGTCCCCTATACACATCTACCTCCATCCCTGTCCCCTATACACATCTACCTCCACCCCTGTCCCCTATACACATCTACCTCCATCCCTGTCCCCTATACACATCTACCTCCATCCCTGTCCCCTAAACACATCTACCTCCATCCCTGTCCCCTATACACATCTACCTCCATCCCTGTCCCCTATACACATCTACCTCCATCCCTGTCCCCTATACACATCTAACTCCATCCCTGTCCCCTATACACATCTTCCTCCATCCCTGTCCCCTATACACATCTACCTCCATCCCTGTCCCCTATACACATCTACCTCCACCCCTGTCCCCTATACACATCTACCTCCACCCCTGTCCCCTATACACATCTACCTACACCCCTGTCCCCTATACACATCTACCTCCATCCCTGTCCCCTATACACATCTACCTCCATCTCTGTCCCCTATACACATCTACCTCCATCCCTGTCCCCTATACACATCTACCTCCATCCCTGTCCCCTATACACATCTACCTCCATCCCTGTCCCCTATACACATCTACCTCCATCCCTGTCCCCTATACACATCTACCTCCATCCCTGTCCCCTATACACATCTACCTCCCCCCTGTCCCCTATACACATCTACCTCCACCCCTGTCCCCTATACACATCTACCTCCATCCCTGTCCCCTATACACATCTACCTCCATCCCTGTCCCCTATACACATCTACCTCCACCCCTGTCCCCTATACACATCTACCTCCACCCCTGTCCCCTATACACATCTACCTCCATCCCTGTCCCCTATACACATCTAACTCCATCCCTGTCCCCTATACACATCTACCTCCATCCCTGTCCCCTATACACATCTACCTCCATCCCTGTCCCCTATACACATCTACCTCCATCCCTGTCCCCTATACACATCTACCTCCATCCCTGTCCCCTATACACATCTACCTCCATCCCTGTCCCCTATACACATCTACCTCCATCCCTGTCCCCTATACACATCTACCTCCATCCCTGTCCCCTATACACATCTACCTCCATCCCTGTCCCCTATACACATCTACCTCCATCCCTGTCCCCTATACACATCTACCTCCACCCCTGTCCCCTATACACATCTACCTCCATCCCTGTCCCCTATACACATCTACCTCCATCCCTGTCCCCTATACACATCTACCTCCATCCCTGTCCCCTATACACATCTACCTCCATCCCTGTCCCCTATACACATCTACCTCCATCCCTGTCCCCTATACACATCTACCTCCATCCCTGTCCCCTATACACATCTACCTCCATCCCTGTCCCCTATATGCCGAATGATTTTGCACGCCCAATTTTTCAGTTTTTGATTTGTTAAAAAAGTTTGAAATATCCAATAAATGTTGTTCCACTTGTTGTTGATTCTTCACAAAAAAATACAGTTTTATATCTTTATGTTTGAAGCCTGAAATGTGGCAAAAGGTCGCAAAGTTCAAGGGGGCCGAATACTTTCGCAAGGCACTGTACCTCCATCACCCCAGTATCCCTGTCTCCTTCCCCCTATACATATCTACCTCCATCACTCCAGTATCCCTGTCTCCTTCCCCCTATACATATCTACCTCCATCACCCCAGTACCCCTGTCTCCTTCCCCCTATACATATCTACCTTCATCACTCCAGTATCCCTGTCTCCTTCCCCCTATACATATCTACCTCCATCACTCCAGTATCCCTGTCTCCTTCCCTCTATACATATCTACCTCCATCACTCCAGTATCCCTGTCCCCTTCCCCCTATACATATCTACCTCCATCACCCCAGTATCCCTGTCTCATTGCCCCTATACATATCTACCTCCATCACCCCAGTATCCCTGTCTCCTTCCCCCTATACATATCTACCTCCATCACTCCAGTATCCCTGTCCCCTTCCCCCAATACATATCTACCTCCATCACTCCAGTATCCCTGTCTCCTTCCCCCTATACATATCTACCTCCATCACTCCAGTATCCCTGTCCCCTTCCCCCAATACATATCTACCTCCATCACTCCAGTATCCCTGTCTCCTTACCCCTATACATATCTACCTCCATCACTCCAGTATCCCTGTCACCTTCCCCTTATACATATCTACCTCCATCACTCCAGTATCCCTGTCTCCTTCCCCCTATACATATCTACCTCCATCACTCCAGTATCCCTGTCTCCTTCCACCTATACATATCTACCTCCATCACTCCAGTATCCCTGTCACCTTCCCCTTATACATATCTACCTCCATCACTCCAGTATCCCTGTCCCCTTCCCCCAATACATATCTACCTCCATCACTCCAGTATCCCTGTCTCCTTCCCCCTATACATATCTACCTCCATCACTCCAGTATCCCTGTCCCCTTCCCCCTATACATATCTACCTCCATCACTCCAGTATCCCTGTCTCATTCCCCCTATACATATCTACCTCCATCACTCCAGTATCCCTGTCTCCTTCCCCCTATACATATCTACCTCCATCACTCCAGTATCCCTGTCACCTTCCCCCTATACATATCTACCTCCATCACTCCAGTATCCCTGTCCCCTTCCCCCTATACATATCTACCTCCATCACCCCAGTATCCCTGTCTCCTTACCCCTATACATATCTACCTCCATCACTCCAGTATCCCTGTCTCCTTCCCCCTATACATATCTACCTCCATCACTCCAGTATCCCTGTCTCCTTCCCCCTATACATATCTACCTCCATCACTCCAGTATCCCTGTCCCATTCCCCTTATACATATCTACCTCCATCACTCCAGTATCCCTGTCTCCTTCCCCCTATACATATCTAACTCCATCACTCCAGTATCCCTGTCACCTTACCCCTATACATATCTACCTCCATCACTCCAGTATCCCTGTCTCCTTCCCCCTATACATATCTACCTCCATCACTCCAGTATCCCTGTCTCCTTCCCCCTATACATATCTACCTCCATCACTCCAGTATCCCTGTCCCCTTCCCCCTATACATATCTACCTCCATCACTCCAGTATCCCTGTCCCCTTCCCCCTATACATATCTACCTCCATCACTCCAGATGCAACAAACTCCAACTTTTCCCATCCAGTTCTTCACAGAGCTCTGGTTTAAAATCCAGGGATGTTAGAGAACCTGTATGAGAGCTTTCTCAGACCTGGTCAATGACTTACCAAGGCCTATTCATTTCTCAGTGACGTTTAACGGCGAGATTGTCCATTGACAGAAACACACACGGTAATGGGAAAGATGGACCCTATAAAATCACATCTTCTTTAACTTCTTCTTGTTTTTCCAGGTTTCCATTTCCCATTCTTGTTTTTATAGAAAAACAAGACCACTTTTATAGAAAAACAAGACCACTTTTGAGGTCTGGGAAAAATTTAAGTTTAGATTGTTGGGTGTAGTTACCCTTTAATTACACTGTTCACCAGTCAGAGACCGTTGTCTGGTTAGCTCTGTTTCTGTTCACCAGCAGCTGAGAACCTAATGCTTAGTGGACTAGACCTCACCAGCAGCTGAGAACCTAATGCTTAGTGGACTAGACCTCACCAGCAGCTGAGAACCTAATGCTTAGTGGACTAGACCTCACCAGCAGCTGAGAACCTAATGCTTAGTGGACTAGACCTCACCAGCAGCTGAGAACCTAATGCTTAGTGGACTAGACCTCACCAGCAGCTGAGAACCTAATGCTTAGTGGACTAGACCTCACCAGCAGCTGAGAACCTAATGCTTAGTGGACTAGACCTCACCAGCAGCTGAGAGGTATATGAGGTATGCAGCCAGGACCAGAAAGGCAGGGAGGCAGAGAGAGAGGCAGGGAGGCAGAGAGAGAGGCAGGGAGGCAGAGAGAGTGGCAGGGAGGCAGAGAGAGAGGCAGGGAGGCAGAGAGAGAGGCAGAGAGTGAGGCAGGGAGGCAGAGAGAGTGGCAGGGAGGCAGAGAGAGTGGCAGGGAGGCAGAGAGAGTGGCAGGGAGGCAGAGAGAGAGGCAGGGAGGCAGAGAGAGAGGCAGAGAGTGAGGCAGGGAGGCAGAGAGAGTGGCAGGGAGGCAGAGAGAGTGGCAGGGAGGCAGAGAGAGTGGCAGGGAGGCAGAGAGAGTGGCAGGGAGGCAGAGAGAGTGGCAGGGAGGCAGAAGAGAGAGAGGCAGGGAGGCAGAGAGAGTGGCAGGGAGGCAGAGAGAGAGGCAGGGAGGCAGAGAGTGAGGCAGGGAGGCAGAGAGAGTGGCAGGGAGGCAGAGAGAGAGGCAGGGAGGCAGAGAGTGGCAGGGAGGCAGAGAGAGAGGCAGGGAGGCAGAGAGAGAGGCAGGGGAGGCAGAGAGAGTGGCAGGGGAGGCAGAGAGAGAGGCAGGGAGGCAGAGAGAGGCAGGGAGGCAGAGAGAGGGAGAGAGAGAAGCAGAGAGAGTGGCAGGGAGGCAGAGAGAGAGTGGCAGGGAGGCAGAGAGAGTGGCAGGGAGGCAGAGAGAGAGGCAGGGAGGCAGAGAGAGAGGGAGAGAGAGAGAAGCAGAGAGTGGCAGGGAGGCAGAGAGAGTGGCAGGGAGGCAGAGAGAGAGGCAGGGAGGCAGAGAGAGAGGCAGGGAGGCAGAGAGAGGCAGGGAGGCAGAGAGAGTGGCAGGGAGGCAGAGAGAGAGGCAGGGAGGCAGAGAGAGAGGGAGAGAGAGAGAAGCAGAGAGAGTGGCAGGGAGGCAGAGAGTGAGGCAGGGAGGCAGAGAGAGGCAGGGAGGCAGAGAGAGTGGCAGGGAGGCAGAGAGAGAGGCAGGGAGGCAGAGAGAGTGGCAGGGAGGCAGAGAGAGAGGCAGGGAGGCAGAGAGAGAGGGAGAGAGAGAGAAGCAGAGAGAGTGGCAGGGAGGCAGAGAGTGAGGCAGGGAGGCAGAGAGAGAGGCAGGGAGGCAGAGAGAGTGGCAGGGAGGCAGAGAGAGTGGCAGGGAGGCAGAGAGAGTGGCAGGGAGGCAGAGAGAGAGGCAGGGAGGCAGAGAGAGTGGCAGGGAGGCAGAGAGAGAGGCAGGGAGGCAGAGAGAGAGGCAGGGAGGCAGAGAGAGTGGCAGGGAGGCAGAGAGAGAGGCAGGGAGGCAGAGAGAGTGGCAGGGAGGCAGAGAGAGAGGCAGGGAGGCAGAGAGAGTGGCAGGGAGGCAGAGAGAGAGAGGCAGGGAGGCAGAGAGAGAGGCAGGGAGGCAGAGAGAGTGGCAGGGAGGCAGAGAGAGAGGCAGGGAGGCAGAGAGAGGGAGAGAGAGAGAAGCAGAGAGTGGCAGGGAGGCAGAGAGAGTGGCAGGGAGGCAGAGAGAGAGGCAGGGAGGCAGAGAGAGTGGCAGGGAGGCAGAGAGAGTGGCAGGGAGGCAGAGAGAGTGGGAGAGAGAGAGAAGCAGAGAGAGTGGCAGGGAGGCAGAGAGAGAGGCAGGGAGGCAGAGAGAGAGGCAGGGAGGCAGAGAGAGAGGGAGAGAGAGAAGCAGAGAGAGTGGCAGGGAGGCAGAGAGAGAGAGGCAGGGAGGCAGAGAGAGTGGCAGGGAGGCAGAGAGAGAGGCAGGGAGGCAGAGAGAGAGGGAGAGAGAGAGAAGCAGAGAGAGTGGCAGGGAGGCAGAGAGAGTGGCAGGGAGGCAGAGAGAGAGGCAGGGAGGCAGAGAGAGAGGGAGAGAGAGAGAAGCAGAGAGAGTGGCAGGGAGGCAGAGAGAGAGGCAGGGAGGCAGAGAGAGTGGCAGGGAGGCAGAGAGAGAGGCAGGGAGGCAGAGAGAGAGGGAGAGAGAGAGAAGCAGAGAGAGTGGCAGGGAGGCAGAGAGAGAGGCAGGGAGGCAGAGAGAGTGGCAGGGAGGCAGAGAGAGAGGCAGGGAGGCAGAGAGAGAGGGAGAGAGAGAGAAGCAGAGAGAGTGGCAGGGAGGCAGAGAGTGAGGCAGGGAGGCAGAGAGAGGCAGGGAGGCAGAGAGAGTGGCAGGGAGGCAGAGAGAGTGGCAGGGGAGGCAGAGAGAGTGGCAGGGGAGGCAGAGAGTGGCAGGGAGGCAGAGAGTGAGGCAGGGAGGCAGAGAGAGAGGGAGAGAGAGAGAAGCAGAGAGAGAGGCAGGGAGGCAGAGAGAGAGGCAGGGAGGCAGAGAGAGTGGCAGGGAGGCAGAGAGAGTGGCAGGGAGGCAGAGAGAGAGGGAGAGAGAGAGAAGCAGAGAGAGTGGCAGGGAGGCAGAGAGTGAGGCAGGGAGGCAGAGAGAGAGGGAGAGAGAGAGAAGCAGAGAGAGAGGCAGGGAGGCAGAGAGTGAGGCAGGGAGGCAGAGAGAGAGGGAGAGAGAGAGAAGCAGAGAGAGGCAGGGAGGCAGAGAGAGTGGCAGGGAGGCAGAGAGAGTGGCAGGGAGGCAGAGAGGGAGAGAGAGAGAAGCAGAGAGAGAGGCAGGGAGGCAGAGAGAGAGGCAGGGAGGCAGAGAGAGAGGCAGGGAGGCAGAGAGAGAGGCAGGGAGGCAGAGAGAGAGGCAGGGAGGCAGAGAGAGTGGCAGGGAGGCAGAGAGAGAGGGAGAGAGAGAAGCAGAGAGAGTGGCAGGGAGGCAGAGAGAGTGGCAGGGAGGCAGAGAGAGAGGCAGGGAGGCAGAGAGAGTGGCAGGGAGGCAGAGAGAGAGGCAGGGAGGCAGAGAGAGAGGCAGGGAGGCAGAGAGAGAGGCAGGGAGGCAGAGAGAGAGGGAGAGAGAGAGAAGCAGAGAGAGTGGCAGGGAGGCAGAGAGAGTGGCAGGGAGGCAGAGAGAGAGGCAGGGAGGCAGAGAGAGAGGGAGAGAGAGAGAAGCAGAGAGAGTGGCAGGGAGGCAGAGAGAGTGGCAGGGAGGCAGAGAGAGTGGCAGGGAGGCAGAGAGAGAGGCAGGGAGGCAGAGAGAGAGGCAGGGAGGCAGAGAGAGAGGGAGAGAGAGAGAAGCAGAGAGAGTGGCAGGGAGGCAGAGAGAGAGGCAGGGAGGCAGAGAGAGAGGCAGGGAGGCAGAGAGAGAGGGAGAGAGAGAGAAGCAGAGAGAGTGGCAGGGAGGCAGAGAGAGAGGCAGGGAGGCAGAGAGAGAGGGAGAGAGAGAGAAGCAGAGAGAGTGGCAGGGAGGCAGAGAGAGAGGCAGGGAGGCAGAGAGAGGGAGAGAGAGAGAAGCAGAGAGAGAGGCAGGGAGGCAGAGAGAGAGGGAGAGAGAGAGAAGCAGAGAGAGTGGCAGGGAGGCAGAGAGAGAGGCAGGGAGGCAGAGAGAGGCAGGGAGGCAGAGAGAGGGAGAGAGAGAAGCAGAGAGAGTGGCAGGGAGGCAGAGAGAGAGGCAGGGAGGAGGCAGAGAGGGGAGAGAGAGAAGCAGAGAGAGTGGCAGGGAGGCAGAGAGAGTGGCAGGGAGGCAGAGAGAGTGGCAGGGAGGCAGAGAGAGAGGCAGAGAGAGTGGCAGGGAGGCAGAGAGAGAGGCAGGGAGGCAGAGAGAGAGGCAGGGAGGCAGAGAGAGAGGCAGGGAGGCAGAGAGAGAGGCAGGGAGGCAGAGAGAGAGGCAGGGAGGCAGAGAGAGAGGCAGGGAGGCAGAGAGAGTGGCAGGGAGGCAGAGAGAGAGGGAGAGAGAGAGAAGCAGAGAGAGTGGCAGGGAGGCAGAGAGTGAGGCAGGGAGGCAGAGAGAGTGGCAGGGAGGCAGAGAGAGAGGCAGGGAGGCAGAGAGAGTGGCAGGGAGGCAGAGAGAGAGGCAGGGAGGCAGAGAGAGGGAGAGAGAGAGAAGCAGAGAGAGTGGCAGGGAGGCAGAGAGTGAGGCAGGGAGGCAGAGAGAGTGGCAGGGAGGCAGAGAGAGGCAGGGAGGCAGAGAGAGTGGCAGGGAGGCAGAGAGAGAGGCAGGGAGGCAGAGAGAGAGGCAGGGAGGCAGAGAGAGTGGCAGGGAGGCAGAGAGAGGCAGGGAGGCAGAGAGTGAGGCAGGGAGGCAGAGAGAGAGGCAGGGAGGCAGAGAGTGAGGTAGGGAGGCAGAGAGAGGCAGGGAGGCAGAGAGTGAGGCAGGGAGGCAGAGAGTGAGGCAGGGAGGCAGAGAGAGAGGCAGGGAGGCAGAGAGTGAGGCAGGGAGGCAGAGAGAGTGGCAGGGAGGCAGAGAGAGTGGCAGGGAGGCAGAGAGAGAGGGAGAGAGAGAGAAGCAGAGAGAGTGGCAGGGAGGCAGAGAGTGAGGCAGGGAGGCAGAGAGAGAGGCAGGGAGGCAGAGAGAGAGGCAGGGAGGCAGAGAGAGAGGCAGGGAGGCAGAGAGAGAGGCAGGGAGGCAGAGAGAGAGGGAGAGAGAGAGAAGCAGAGAGAGTGGCAGGGAGGCAGAGAGTGAGGCAGGGAGGCAGAGAGAGAGGCAGGGAGGCAGAGAGAGAGGCAGGGAGGCAGAGAGAGGCAGGGAGGCAGAGAGAGAGGGGAGAGAGAGAAGCAGAGAGTGGCAGGGAGGCAGAGAGTGAGGCAGGGAGGCAGAGAGAGAGGCAGGGAGGCAGAGAGTGAGGCAGGGAGGCAGAGAGAGGCAGGGAGGCAGAGAGAGAGGCAGGGAGGCAGAGAGAGAGGCAGGGAGGCAGAGAGAGAGGCAGGGAGGCAGAGAGAGAGGCAGGGAGGCAGAGAGAGAGGCAGGGAGGCAGAGAGAGAGGCAGGGAGGCAGAGAGAGTGGCAGGGAGGCAGAGAGAGAGGGAGAGAGAGAGAAGCAGAGAGAGTGGCAGGGAGGCAGAGAGAGAGGCAGAGAGAGAGAGGCAGAGAGAGTGGCAGGGAGGCAGAGAGAGAGGCAGGGAGGCAGAGAGAGAGAGAGTGGCAGGGAGGCAGAGAGAGAGGCAGAGAGAGAGAGGCAGAGAGAGTGGCAGGGAGGCAGAGAGAGAGGCAGAGAGAGAGAGGCAGAGAGAGTGGCAGGGAGGCAGAGAGAGAGGCAGAGAGAGAGAGGGAGAGAGAGAGGCAGAGAGAGAGGCAGGGAGGCAGAGAGAGAGGGAGAGAGAGAGAAGCAGAGAGAGTGGCAGGGAGGCAGAGAGAGAGGCAGGGAGGCAGAGAGTGAGGCAGGGAGGCAGAGAGAGAGGCAGGGAGGCAGAGAGAGAGGCAGGGAGGCAGAGAGAGAGGCAGGGAGGCAGAGAGAGAGGCAGGGAGGCAGAGAGTGAGGCAGGAGGCAGAGAGAGAGGCAGGGAGGCAGAGAGAGAGGCAGGGAGGCAGAGAGAGGCAGGGAGGCAGAGAGGCAGGGAGGCAGAGAGAGAGGGAGAGAGAGAAGCAGAGAGAGTGGCAGGGAGAGGCAGAGAGAGAGAGGGAGAGAGAGAAGCAGAGAGAGTGGCAGGGAGGCAGAGAGAGGCAGGGAGGCAGAGAGAGAGGAGAGAGAGAAGCAGAGAGAGTGGCAGGGAGGCAGAGAGAGTGGCAGGGAGGCAGAGAGTGGCAGGGAGGCAGAGAGAGGCAGGGAGGCAGAGAGAGAGGCAGGGAGGCAGAGAGAGAGGCAGGGAGGCAGAGAGAGAGGCAGGGAGGCAGAGAGAGAGGCAGGGAGGCAGAGAGAGTGGCAGGGAGGCAGAGAGAGGGAGAGAGAGAGAAGCAGAGAGAGTGGCAGGGAGGCAGAGAGTGAGGCAGGGAGGCAGAGAGAGTGGCAGGGAGGCAGAGAGAGGCAGGGAGGCAGAGAGAGTGGCAGGGGAGGCAGAGAGAGTGGCAGGGAGGCAGAGAGAGGGAGAGAGAGAGAAGCAGAGAGAGTGGCAGGGAGGCAGAGAGTGAGGCAGGGAGGCAGAGAGAGTGGCAGGGAGGCAGAGAGAGAGGCAGGGAGGCAGAGAGAGTGGCAGGGAGGCAGAGAGAGAGGCAGGGAGGCAGAGAGAGAGGCAGGGAGGCAGAGAGAGTGGCAGGGAGGCAGAGAGAGAGGCAGGGAGGCAGAGAGTGAGGCAGGGAGGCAGAGAGAGAGGCAGGGAGGCAGAGAGTGAGGTAGGGAGGCAGAGAGAGGCAGGGAGGCAGAGAGTGAGGCAGGGAGGCAGAGAGTGAGGCAGGGAGGCAGAGAGAGAGGCAGGGAGGCAGAGAGTGAGGCAGGGAGGCAGAGAGAGTGGCAGGGAGGCAGAGAGAGTGGCAGGGAGGCAGAGAGAGGGAGAGAGAGAGAAGCAGAGAGAGTGGCAGGGAGGCAGAGAGTGAGGCAGGGAGGCAGAGAGAGAGGCAGGGAGGCAGAGAGAGAGGCAGGGAGGCAGAGAGAGAGGCAGGGAGGCAGAGAGAGAGGGAGAGAGAGAGAAGCAGAGAGAGTGGCAGGGAGGCAGAGAGTGAGGCAGGGAGGCAGAGAGAGAGGCAGGGAGGCAGAGAGAGGCAGGGAGGCAGAGAGAGAGGCAGGGAGGCAGAGAGAGAGGGAGAGAGAGAGAAGCAGAGAGAGTGGCAGGGAGGCAGAGAGTGAGGCAGGGAGGCAGAGAGAGAGGCAGGGAGGCAGAGAGAGAGGCAGGGAGGCAGAGAGAGAGGCAGGGAGGCAGAGAGAGAGGCAGGGAGGCAGAGAGAGAGGCAGGGAAGCAGAGAGAGGCAGGGAGGCAGAGAGAGAGGCAGGGAGGCAGAGAGAGGCAGGGAGGCAGAGAGAGTGGCAGGGAGGCAGAGAGAGAGGGAGAGAGAGAGAAGCAGAGAGAGTGGCAGGGAGGCAGAGAGAGAGGCAGGGAGGCAGAGAGAGAGGCAGGGAGGCAGAGAGAGAGGCAGGGAGGCAGAGAGAGAAGCAGGGAGGCAGAGAGTGAGGCAGGGAGGCAGAGAGAGAGGCAGGGAGGCAGAGAGAGAGGCAGGGAGGCAGAGAGAGAGGCAGGGAGGCAGAGAGAGAGGCAGGGAGGCAGAGAGAGTGGCAGGGAGGCAGAGAGAGAGGGAGAGAGAGAGAAGCAGAGAGAGTGGCAGGGAGGCAGAGAGAGTGGCAGGGAGGCAGAGAGAGAGGCAGGGAGGCAGAGAGAGTGGCAGGGAGGCAGAGAGAGTGGCAGGGAGGCAGAGAGAGAGGCAGGGAGGCAGAGAGTGAGGCAGGGAGGCAGAGAGAGTGGCAGGGAGGCAGAGAGAGAGGGAGAGAGAGAGAAGCAGAGAGAGTGGCAGGGAGGCAGAGAGAGTGGCAGGGAGGGAGAGAGAGAGAGAGAGAGGCAGAGAGAGTGGCAGGGAGGCAGAGAGAGAGGCAGGGAGGCAGAGAGTGAGGCAGGGAGGCAGAGAGAGTGGCAGGGAGGCAGAGAGAGTGGCAGGGAGGCAGAGAGTGGCAGGGAGGCAGAGAGAGTGGCAGGGAGGCAGAGAGAGAGGGAGGGAGGCAGAGAGAGAGGCAGGGAGGCAGAGAGAGAGGCAGGGAGGCAGAGAGAGAGGCAGGGAGGCAGAGAGAGTGGCAGGGAGGCAGAGAGTGAGGCAGGGAGGCAGAGAGAGTGGCAGGGAGGCAGAGAGAGTGGCAGGGAGGCAGAGAGTGGCAGGGAGGCAGAGAGAGAGGCAGGGAGGCAGAGAGAGTGGCAGGGAGGCAGAGAGAGTGGCAGGGAGGCAGAGAGAGAGGCAGGGAGGCAGAGAGAGAGGCAGGGAGGCAGAGAGTGAGGCAGGGAGGCAGAGAGAGAGGCAGGGAGGCAGAGAGAGTGGCAGGGAGGCAGAGAGAGAGGCAGGGAGGCAGAGAGAGTGGCAGGGAGGCAGAGAGAGTGGCAGGGAGGCAGAGAGAGTGGCAGGGAGGCAGAGAGAGAGGCAGGGAGGCAGAGAGAGAGGGAGAGAGAGAGAAGCAGAGAGAGTGGCAGGGAGGCAGAGAGAGTGGCAGGGAGGCAGAGAGAGTGGCAGGGAGGCAGAGAGAGAGGCAGGGAGGCAGAGAGAGAGGCAGGGAGGCAGAGAGAGTGGCAGGGAGGCAGAGAGAGAGGCAGGGAGGCAGAGAGAGAGGCAGGGAGGCAGAGAGAGTGGCAGGGAGGCAGAGAGAGAGGCAGGGAGGCAGAGAGAGTGGCAGGGAGGCAGAGAGAGTGGCAGGGAGGCAGAGAGAGTGGCAGGGAGGCAGAGAGAGAGGCAGGGAGGCAGAGAGAGAGGGAGAGAGAGAGAAGCAGAGAGAGTGGCAGGGAGGCAGAGAGAGGCAGGGAGGCAGAGAGAGAGGGAGAGAGAGAGAAGCAGAGAGAGTGGCAGGGAGGCAGAGAGTGAGGCAGGGAGGCAGAGAGAGAGGCAGGGAGGCAGAGAGAGTGGCAGGGAGGCAGAGAGAGAGGCAGGGAGGCAGAGAGAGTGGCAGGGAGGCAGAGAGAGTGGCAGGGAGGCAGAGAGAGTGGCAGGGAGGCAGAGAGAGAGGCAGGGAGGCAGAGAGAGAGGGAGAGAGAGAGAAGCAGAGAGAGTGGCAGGGAGGCAGAGAGAGTGGCAGGGAGGCAGAGAGAGAGGCAGGGAGGCAGAGAGAGAGGCAGGGAGGCAGAGAGAGAGGCAGGGAGGCAGAGAAAGAGGCAGGGAGGCAGAGAGAGAGGCAGGGAGGCAGAGAGAGAGGCAGGGAGGCAGAGAGAGAGGCAGGGAGGCAGAGAGAGAGGCAGGGAGGCAGAGAGAGAGGCAGGGAGGCAGAGAGAGAGGCAGGGAGGCAGAGAGTGGCAGGGAGGCAGAGAGAGAGGCAGGGAGGCAGAGAGAGAGGCAGGGAGGCAGAGAGTGAGGCAGGGAGGCAGAGAGTGAGGCAGGGAGGCAGAGAGTGAGGCAGGGAGGCAGAGAGAGAGGCAGGGAGGCAGAGAGTGAGGTAGGGAGGCAGAGAGAGGCAGGGAGGCAGAGAGTGAGGCAGGAGGCAGAGAGTGAGGCAGGGAGGCAGAGAGAGGCAGGGAGGCAGAGAGTGAGGCAGGGAGGCAGAGAGTGAGGCAGGGAGGCAGAGAGAGGAGGCAGAGAGAGAGAGGCAGGGAGGCAGAGAGAGAGGCAGGGAGGCAGAGAGTGAGGCAGGGAGGCAGAGAGAGGC
Organism: Oncorhynchus masou masou; assembly: GCF_036934945.1. Lineage (NCBI taxonomy): Eukaryota > Metazoa > Chordata > Actinopteri > Salmoniformes > Salmonidae > Oncorhynchus > Oncorhynchus masou. The sequence goes on from NC_088224.1 coordinate 96,854,984, forward strand.
AGGGAGGCAGAGAGAGAGGCAGGGAGGCAGAGAGAGAGGCAGGGAGGCAGAGAGAGAGGCAGGGAGGCAGAGAGAGAGGCAGGGAGGCAGAGAGAGAGGCAGGGAGGCAGAGAGTGAGGCAGGGAGGCAGAGAGAGAGGCAGAGAGAGAGAGAGGCAGGGAGGCAGAGAGAGAGGCAGGGAGGCAGAGAGTGAGGCAGGGAGGCAGAGAGAGTGGCAGGGAGGCAGAGAGAGAGGCAGGGAGGCAGAGAGAGAGGCAGGGAGGCAGAGAGAGTGGCAGGGAGGCAGAGAGAGAGGCAGGGAGGCAGAGAGAGGCAGGGAGGCAGAGAGAGAGGCAGGGAGGCAGAGAGAGAGGCAGGGAGGCAGAGAGAGGCAGGGAGGCAGAGAGAGAGGCAGGGAGGCAGAGAGAGAGGCAGGGAGGCAGAGAGAGAGGCAGGGAGGCAGAGAGAGAGGCAGGGAGGCAGAGAGAGTGGCAGGGAGGCAGAGAGAGAGGCAGGGAGGCAGAGAGAGAGGCAGGGAGGCAGAGAGTGAGGCAGGGAGGCAGAGAGTGAGGCAGGGAGGCAGAGAGTGAGGCAGGGAGGCAGAGAGAGAGGCAGGGAGGCAGAGAGTGAGGTAGGGAGGCAGAGAGAGGCAGGGAGGCAGAGAGTGAGGCAGGGAGGCAGAGAGTGAGGCAGGGAGGCAGAGAGAGAGGCAGGGAGGCAGAGAGTGAGGCAGGGAGGCAGAGAGTGAGGCAGGGAGGCAGAGAGAGAGGCAGAGAGAGAGAGAGGCAGGGAGGCAGAGAGAGAGGCAGGGAGGCAGAGAGTGAGGCAGGGAGGCAGAGAGAGGCAGGGAGGCAGAGAGAGAGGCAGGGAGGCAGAGAGAGAGGCAGGGAGGCAGAGAGAGAGGCAGGGAGGCAGAGAGAGAGGCAGGGAGGCAGAGAGAGAGGCAGGGAGGCAGAGAGTGAGGCAGGGAGGCAGAGAGAGAGGCAGAGAGAGAGAGAGGCAGGGAGGCAGAGAGAGAGGCAGGGAGGCAGAGAGTGAGGCAGGGAGGCAGAGAGAGGCAGGGAGGCAGAGAGTGAGGCAGGGAGGCAGAGAGTGAGGTAGGGAGGCAGAGAGAGGCAGGGAGGCAGAGAGAGGCAGGGAGGCAGAGAGTGAGGCAGGGAGGCAGAGAGACAGCACTGGGAGGCTGTCTCCCTCTCCCCCTCCCAATTATATTTTCCTGTTCCTCCCCCTGGTTGTTCCCTCTCCCCTCCCCTGTCGCCCCCCCTGTGCTCTCCCATCTCCCCTCCACCTGTGCTCTCCCCTCTCCCCTCCCCCTGTGCTCTCCCATCTCCCCTCCCCCTGTGCTCTCACATTTCTAATGTCATTTTATGTATATATACAGTGTTGTAATGATGTGCAAATAGTTAAAGTACAAAAGGGAATATAAATAAACATAAATATGGGTTGTATTTACAATGGTGTTTGTTCTTCACTGGTTGCCCTTTTCTCGTGACAACAGGTCACAAATCTTGCTGCTGTGATGATACACTATGGTATTTCACCCAGTAGATACGGGAGTTTATCAAAATTGGATTTGTTTTCTAATTCTTTGTGGGTCTGTGTGATCTGAGGGAATTATGTGTCTCTAATATGGTCATACATTGGACAGGAGGTTAGGAAGTGCAGCTCAGTTTCCACCTCATTTTGTGGGCAGTGGGCACATAACCTGTCTTCTCTTGAGAGCCATGTCTGCCTACGGCGGCCTTTCTCAATAGCAAGGCTATGCTCACTGAGTCTGTACATAGTGAAAGCTTTCCTTAATTTTGGGTCAGTCACAGTGGTCAGGTATTCTGCCGCTGTGTACTCTCTGTTTAGGGCCAAACAGCAATCTAGTTTGCTCTGTTTTTTTGTTAATTCTTTCCAATGTGTCAAGTAATTATCTTTTTGTTTTCTCATGAATTGATTGGGTCTAATTGTGCTGCTGTCCTGGGGCTCTGTAGGGTGTGTTTGTGTTTGTGAACAGAGCCCTAGGACCAGCTTGCTTAGGGGACGCTTCTCCAGGTTCATCTCTCTGTTGGGTGTGTTTGTGTTTGTGAACAGAGCCCCAGGACCAGCTTGCTTAGGGGACGCTTCTCCAGGTTCATCTCTCTGTTGGGTGTGTTTGTGTTTGTGAACAGAGCCCCAGGACCAGCTTGCTTAGGGGACGCTTCTCCAGGTTCATATCTCTGTAGGGTGTGTTTGTGTTTGTGAACAGAGCCCCAGGACCAGCTTGCTTAGGGGACTCTTCTCCAGGTTCATCTCTCTGTAGGTGATGGCTTTGTTCTGGAAGGTTCAGGAATCGCTTCCTTCTTGGTGGTTGTACAATTTTTCAGGATTTTGATAATTAGTGGGTATCGTCCTAATTCTGCATTATTTGGTGTTCTACGTTGTACACAGAGGATATATTTTTTTGAGACTGAATGCAGAGTCTCAACTTGGTGTTTGTCCCATTTTGTGAATTATTGGTTGGTGAGAGGACCACAGACCTCACAACCATAAAGGGCAATGGGCTCTATAACTGATTCAAGTATTTTTAGTCAGATCCTAATTGGGGATGTTACATTTTATGTTCCTTTTGATGGCATAGGAGGCCCTTCTTGCCTTGTCTCTCAGATCTTTCACAGTTTTGTGGAAGTTACCTGTGGCGCTGATGTTTAGGCCAAGGTATGTATAGTGTTTTTGTGTGCTCTAGGGCAACAGTGTCTAGTTGGATTTTGTATTTGTGGTCCTGGGGACTGGACCTTTTTTGGAACACCCTTATTTTGGTCTTACTGAGATTTACTGTCAGGGCCCAAGTCTGTCAGGGCCCAGTTCTGTCAGGGCCCAGTTCTGTCAGGGCCCAGTTCTGTCAGGGCCCAGGTCTGTCAGGGCCCAGTTCTGTCAGGGCCCAGGTCTGGCAGAATCTGTGCAGAAGATCTAGGTGCTGCTGTAGGCCCTCCTTGGTTGGATAAGAGCGTCTGCCAAATGACTTAAATGTAAATGTAAATGTTGTGAGGTCAGACGCAGGAGAGCAGAACTAGCCGGAGCAGTTTAATTAGAAAACCAATGGAATCAAGAAATCATCAACATGGGTATAAAACCCGACGCGCACCAGTCAACAACGTGCACAAGCACTAGAACAAACACTACCACTCAAAGACATGGGGGGAACAGAGGGTAAAATACACAACACGTAATGAGGGAATGAAAACCAGGTGTGTGGGAAAACAAGACAAAACAAATGGAAAATGGATCGGCGATGGCTAGAAGGCCGGTGACGTCAACCGCCGATATATAGCCCCTACTGTATATAGCCCCTCTACTGTATATAGCCTCCCTACTGTATATAGACTCTACTGTATATAGCCTCTCTACTGTATATAGCCTCTCTACTGTATAAAGCCTCTCTACTGTATAAAGCCTCTCTACTGTATAAAGCCTCTCTACTGTATATAACCTCTCTACTGTATATAGCCTCTACTGTATATAGCCTCTACTGTATATAGCCTCTACTGTATAAAGCCCCTCTACTGCATATAGCCCCTCTACTGCATATAGCCCCTCTACTGCATATAGCCCCTCTACTGCATATAGCCCCTCTACTGCATATAGCCCCTCTACTGCATATAGCCCCTCTACTGCATATAGCCCCTCTACTGCATATAGCCCCTCTACTGCATATAGCCCCTCTACTGCATATAGCCCCTCTACTGCATATAGCCGCTCTACTGCATATAGCCGCTCTACTGCATATAGCCTCTAGTGTATATAGCCTCTAGTGTATATAACCTCTCTACTGTATATAACCTCTCTACTGTATATAGCCTCTAGTGTATATAGCCTCTACTGTATATAACCTCTCTACTGTATATAACCTCTCTACTGTATATAACCTCTCTACTGTATATAACCTCTCTACTGTATATAACCTCTCTACTGTATATAACCTCTCTACTGTATATAACCTCTGTTATTTTCACTGTAGGTTTTTATTTCTGTACTTATCTATTGTTCACCTAATACTTATCTATTGTTCACCTAATACTTATCTCTTGTTCACCTAATACTTATCTCTTGTTCACCTAATACTTATCTCTTGTTCACCTAATACTTATCTCTTGTTCACCTAATACTTATCTATTGTTCACCTAATACTTATCTATTGTTCACCTAATACTTATCTCTTGTTTACCTAATACTTATCTCTTGTTCACCTAATACTTATCTATTGTTCCCCCAATACTTATCTATTGTTCCCCCTATACTTATCTATTGTTCACCCTATACTTATCTCTTGTTCACCTAATACTTATCTCTTGTTTACCTAATACTTATCTCTTGTTTACCTAATACTTATCTATTGTTCACCTAATACTTATCTATTGTTCCCCCTATACTTATCTATTGTTCACCTAATACTTATCTATTGTTCACCTAATACTTATCTATTGTTCACCTAATACTTATCTATTGTTCCCCCTATACTTATCTATTGTTCACCTAATACTTATCTATTGTTCCCCCTATACTTATCTATTGTTCCCCCTATACTTATCTATTGTTCCCCCTATACTTATCTATTGTTCCCCTAATACTTATCTATTGTTCCCCCTATACTTATCTATTGTTCCCCCTATACTTATCTATTGTTTACCTAATACTTATCTATTGTTCCCCCTATACTTATCTATTGTTCCCCCTATACTTATCTATTGTTCCCCCTATACTTATCTATTGTTCCCCCTATACTTATCTATTGTTCACCTAATACTTATCTATTGTTCCCCCTATACTTATCTATTGTTCACCCTATACTTATCTATTGTTCCCCCTATACTTATCTATTGTTCCCCCTATACTTATCTATTGTTCCCCCTATACTTATCTATTGTTCCCCCTATACTTATCTATTGTTCCCCCTATACTTATCTATTGTTCCCCCTATACTTATCTATTGTTCACCCTATACTTATCTATTGTTCCCCCTATACTTATCTATTGTTCCCCCTATACTTATCTATTGTTCCCCCTATACTTATCTATTGTTCACCTAATACTTATCTATTGTTCACCTAATAATTATCTATTGTTCCCCCTATACTTATCTATTGTTCACCTAATACTTATCTATTGTTCCCCCTAATACTTATCTATTGTTCCCCTAATACTTATCTATTGTTCACCTAATACTTATCTATTGTTCCCCCTATACTTATCTATTGTTCCCCCTATACTTATCTATTGTTCACCTAATACTTATCTATTGTTCACCTAATACTTATCTATTGTTCACCTAATACTTATCTATTGTTCACCTAATACTTATCTATTGTTCACCTAATACTTATATATTGTTCCCCCTATACTTATCTATTGTTCCACCTAATACTTATCTATTGTTTACCTAATACTTATCTATTGTTTACCTAATACTTATCTATTGTTTACCTAATACTTATCTATTGTTTACCTAATACTTATCTATTGTTCACCTAATACTTATCTATTGTTCACCTAATACTTATCTATTGTTCACCTAATACTTATCTATTGTTCCCCCTATACTTATCTATTGTTCACCTAATACTTATCTATTGTTCACCTAATACTTATCTATTGTTCACCTAATACTTATCTATTGTTCACCTAATACTTATCTATTGTTCACCTAATACTTATCTATTGTTCACCTAATACTTATCTATTGTTCCCCCTATACTTATCTATTGTTCCCCCTATACTTATCTATTGTTCCCCCTAAACTTATCTATTGTTCCCCCAATACTTATCTATTGTTCACCTAATACTTATCTATTGTTCACCTAATACTTATCTATTGTTCGCCCTAAACTTATCTATTGTTTACCTAATACTTATCTATTGTTCCCCCAATACTTATCTATTGTTCCCCCAATACTTATCTATTGTTCACCTAATACTTATCTATTGTTCACCTAATACTTATCTATTGTTCCCCCTATACTTATCTATTGTTCCCCCTATACTTATCTATTGTTCACCTAATACTTATCTATTGTTCACCTAATACTTATCTATTGTTCGCCCTATACTTATCTATTGTTTACCTAATACTTATCTATTGTTCACCTAATACTTATCTATTGTTTACCTAATACTTATCTATTGTTCACCTAATACTTATCTATTGTTCCCCCTATACTTATCTATTGTTCACCTAATACCTATTTGTTACTTAAAAATTGCACTGTTGCTTTGGGCATTTCACTGTATTAGGTTTCACGTGACAAACTTTGATTTGAAGTAGTCAATAGTAATGGTAAAAAGGATTCTACATGTGTAGACATAAATGAAGTAGTGACAAAAAAAATGAGTGGACCAATATTCAATAATGACCCCCCCCCCTCCCAAAAAGTGACGAAAAAAATCATTTTAAAAAGTGACGAAAAATGGAAAAAGTGATTATTGTTGTCATATGTAAAACAGCACATCCAAAAGAGGTTCCCATCCAGAGGGTTAAGAACTGATGTCAGAGATGGGGGACAGATCAGTCAGAGAATGTTTTTGGAATGAGTTGCTTCGTTAGTGAGCCTGCCTGCTGATATGAGCCCCTCCACCCCAACAAAGAGAAACTTAAAGTCACAGTAGGGTCACATGGATTGGGCCAGTAATCTCTCTTGATGATGCCCTGCTGATGTAGAGTCCAGTCAGGCATACTGGGAAAGGAAGAGGTGGTCAGTCTGATTAGATCTGACCTCTGAAAGAAAGAACAAAGGAAGGAAAGAAGGAGAATAAGGCCTATACCAGCTAATTATCAAAATCCAGAAAAGAGCTGTTAAATTATACAACCACCTCAAAGGAAGCGATTCCCAAACCTTCCATAACAAAGCCATCACCTACAGAGAGATGAACCTGGAGAAGAGTCCCCTAAGCAATCTGGTCCTGGGGCTCTGTTCACAAACACAAACACCCCCCTACAGAGCCCCAGGACATCAGCACAATTAGACCCAACCAAATCATGAGAAAACAAAAAGATAATTACTTGACACATTGGAAAGAATTAACAACAAAACAGACCAAACTAGATTGCTATTTGGCCCTAAACAGAGAGTACACAGTGGCAGAATACCTGACCACTGTGACTGACCCAACATTTAAGGAAAGCTTTGACTATGTACAGACTCAGTGAGCATAGCCTTGCTATTGAGAAAGGCCGCCGTAGGCAGACATGGCTCTCAAGAGAAGACAGGTTATGTGCTCACTGCCAACAAAATGAGGTGGAAACTGAGCTGGACTTCCTAACCTCCTGCCAAATCAATGACCATATTAGAGAGACATACAGTATTTCTCTCAGATTACACAGACTCACAAAGAGTTTGAAAACAAACCCAAATTTGATAAACTCCAATATCTACTGGGTGTAATTCTACAATGTTTCATCACAGCAGCAAGATTTGTGACCTGTTGCCACGAGAAAAGGTCAACCAGTGAAGAACATTGTAAATACAACCCATATTTATGTTTATTTATTTTATTTTATTTTCCCTTGTGTACTTTATTTGCACATCATTACAACACAGTATATATAATATACATAAAGACATTTGTAATGTCTTTATTCTTTTGGAATATTTGCTGTTCATTTTTTATTGTTTATTTCACTTTTGTTTATTATCTATTTCATTTACTTTGGCAACGTTAACATGTTTCCCATGACAATAAAGACCTTCAACTGAGAGAGATTCACCGGTCCCAGGCTTGGCAGGTCTACTGAAACAGGGACCGGTCCCAGGCTTGGCAGGTCTACTGAAACAGGGACCGGTCCCAGGCTTGGCAGGTCTACTGAAACAGGGACCGGTCCCAGGCTTGGCAGGTCTACTGCAACAGGGACCGGTCCCAGGCTTGGCTGGTCTACTGAAACAGGGACCGGTCCCAGGCTTGGCAGGTCTACTGAAACAGGGACCGGTCCCAGGCTTGGCAGGTCTACTGAAACAGGGACCGGTCCCAGGCTTGGCAGGTCTACTGAAACAGGGACCGGTCCCAGGCTTGGCAGGTCTACTGCAACAGGGACCGGTCCCAGGCTTGGCAGGTCTACTGAAACAGGGACCGGTCCCAGGCTTGGCTAGTCTACCGAAACAGGGACCGGTCCCAGGCTTGGCAGGTCTACTGCAACAGGGACCGGTCCCAGGCTTGGCAGGTCTACTGAAACAGGGACCGGTCCCAGGCTTGGCAGGTCTACTGCAACAGGGACCGGTCCCAGGCTTGGCAGGTCTACTGAAACAGGGACCGGTCCCAGGCTTGGCAGGTCTACTGCAACAGGGACCGGTCCCAGGCTTGGCAGGTCTACTGAAACAGGGACCGGTCCCAGGCTTGGCAGGTCTACTGAAACAGGGACCGGTCCCAGGCTTGGCAGGTCTACTGAAACAGGGACCGGTCCCAGGCTTGGCAGGTCTACTGAAACAGGGACCGGTCCCAGGCTTGGCAGGTCTACTGAAACAGGGACCGGTCTACTGCAACAGGGACCGGTCCCAGGCTTGGCAGGTCTACTGCAACAGGGACCGGTCCCAGGCTTGGCAGGTCTACTGAAACAGGGACCGGTCCCAGGCTTGGCAGGTCTACTGCAACAGGGACCGGTCCCAGGCTTGGCAGGTCTACTGAAACAGGGACCGGTCCCAGGCTTGGCAGGTCTACTGAAACAGGGACCGGTCCCAGGCTTGGCAGGTCTACTGAAACAGGGACCGGTCCCAGGCTTGGCAGGTCTACTGCAACAGGGACCGGTCCCAGGCTTGGCAGGTCTACTGAAACAGGGACCGGTCCCAGGCTTGGCAGGTCTACTGAAACAGGGACCGGTCCCAGGCTTGGCAGGTCTACCGAAACAGGGACCGGTCCCAGGCTTGGCAGGTCTACCGAAACAGGGACCGGTCCCAGGCTTGGCAGGTCTACCGAAACAGGGACCGGTCCCAGGCTTGGCAGGTCTACTGAAACAGGGACCGGTCCCAGGCTTGGCAGGTCTACTGAAACAGGGACCGGTCCCAGGCTTGGCAGGTCTACTGCAACAGGGACCGGTCCCAGGCTTGGCAGGTCTACCGAAACAGGGACCGGTCCCAGGCTTGGCAGGTCTACCGAAACAGGGACCGGTCCCAGGCTTGGCAGGTCTACCGAAACAGGGACCGGTCCCAGGCTTGGCAGGTCTACTGAAACAGGGACAGGTCCCAGGCTTGGCAGGTCTACTGCAACAGGGACCGGTCCCAGGCTTGGCAGGTCTACTGAAACAGGGACCGGTCCCAGGCTTGGCAGGTCTACTGCAACAGGGACCGGTCCCAGGCTTGGCAGGTCTACTGAAACAGGGACCGGTCCCAGGCTTGGCAGGTCTACTGAAACAGGGACCGGTCCCAGGCTTGGCAGGTCTACTGAAACAGGGACCGGTCCCAGGCTTGGCAGGTCTACTGAAACAGGGACCGGTCCCAGGCTTGGCAGGTCTACTGAAACAGGGACCGGTCCCAGGCTTGGCAGGTCTACTGAAACAGGGACCGGTCCCAGGCTTGGCAGGTCTACTGCAACAGGGACCGGTCCCAGGCCTGGCAGGTCTACTGAAACAGGGACCGGTCCCAGGCCTGGCAGGTCTACTGAAACAGGGACAGGTCCCAGGCTTGGCAGGTCTACTGAAACAGGGACAGGTCCCAGGCTTGGCAGGTCTACTGCAACAGGGACCGGTCCCAGGCTTGGCAGGTCTACTGAAACAGGGACCGGTCCCAGGCTTGGCAGGTCTACTGCAACAGGGACCGGTCCCAGGCTTGGCAGGTCTACTGAAACAGGGACCGGTCCCAGGCTTGGCAGGTCTACTGAAACAGGGACCGGTCCCAGGCTTGGCAGGTCTACTGAAACAGGGACCGGTCCCAGGCTTGGCAGGTCTACTGAAACAGGGACCGGTCCCAGGCTTGGCAGGTCTACTGAAACAGGGACCGGTCCCAGGCCTGGCAGGTCTACTGCAACAGGGACCGGTCCCAGGCCTGGCAGGTCTACTGAAACAGGGACCGGTCCCAGGCTTGGCAGGTCTACTGACAGGGACCGGTCCCAGGCTTGGCAGGTCTACTGAAACAGGGACAGGTCCCAGGCTTGGCAGGTCTACTGCAACAGGGACCGGTCCCAGGCTTGGCAGGTCTACTGAAACAGGGACCGGTCCCAGGCTTGGCAGGTCTACTGAAACAGGGACAGGTCCCAGGCTTGGCAGGTCTACTGAAACAGGGACCGGTCCCAGGCTTGGCAGGTCTACTGAAACAGGGACCGGTCCCAGGCTTGGCAGGTCTACTGAAACAGGGACCGGTCCCAGGCTTGGCAGGTCTACTGAAACAGGGACCGGTCCCAGGCTTGGCAGGTCTACTGAAACAGGGACCGGTCCCAGGCTTGGCAGGTCTACTGAAACAGGGACCGGTCCCAGGCTTGGCAGGTCTACTGAAACAGGGACCGGTCCCAGGCTTGGCAGGTCTACTGAAACAGGGACCGGTCCCAGGCTTGGCAGGTCTACTGAAACAGGGACCGGTCCCAGGCTTGGCAGGTCTACCGAAACAGGGACCAGTCCCAGGCTTGGCAGGTCTACTGAAACAGGGACCGGTCCCAGGCTTGGCAGGTCTACTGAAACAGGGACCGGTCCCAGGCTTGGCAGGTCTACCGAAACAGGGACCGGTCCCAGGCTTGGCAGGTCTACTGAAACAGGGACCGGTCCCAGGCTTGGCAGGTCTACTGAAACAGGGACCGGTCCCAGGCTTGGCAGGTCTACTGAAACAGGGACCGGTCCCAGGCTTGGCAGGTCTACTAAAACAGGGACCGGTCCCAGGCTTGGCAGGTCTACTGAAACAGGGACCGGTCCCAGGCTTGGCAGGTCTACTGAAACAGGGACCGGTCCCAGGCTTGGCAGAGAGGAAAGCAGACAGAGAGGAAAGCAGAGAGGAAAGCAGACAGAGAGGAAGGCAGACAGAGAGGAAAGCAGACAGAGAGGAAAGCAGACAGAGAGGAAAGCAGACAGAGAGGAAAGCAGACAGAGAGGAAAGCAGACAGAGAGGAAGGCAGACAGAGAGGAAGGCAGACAGAGAGGAAAGCAGACAGAGAGGAAAGCAGACAGAGAGGAAAGCAGACAGAGGGGAAAGCAGACAGAGGGGAAGGCAGACAGAGAGGAAGGCAGACAGAGGGGGAAGGCCGGCAGGGAGGAAGGCGTTACCTACATCAGGATTTTGGTAAACATAGCTCTGGCTTTCCCACAGTCCCATTTGTGTACAGTGTCTGTGTGTCTGTGTGTCTGTCTGTCTGTCTGTCTGTGTGTGTCTGTGTGTGTCTGTGTGTGTCTGTGTGTGTCTGTGTGTGTCTGTGTGTGTCTGTGTGTGTGTCTGGAGTGGTCAATAAACCTAAAGTATGACAAACACAAACCTGCTCCAAATGAGGCCTCATTCACACAGAGCCAAGGCACACATTTCAACCTGCACGGTTTAATACATTTCAAAATCACTAAAATAGAAAAGTTCATTAATCATTTTCTCTATTTGAATAATAAGTCAATTCATTATTGCTAAATGCTTTATAAATAGCTAACCTGTGTGTGTGTTTGTGTGTTGTAACAAATGGACAAATTAAGTTGTATTGTATGCAGGACCAGCCCCAGGCATAAGCAACATGAATGGTCGCTTAGGGCCCCCGGTCCACTAGGGGGCCCCCATCCACGAGGGGAACCGGTCCCAGTGAACTTACTATTGTGAGTATACTAGAATACACCAGTAGTTTCTCTTGTCATATCAGTCACTCAAATAGCGGCCTACCGAGTGGCGCAGCGGTCTGAGACACTGCATCTCAGTGGTAGAGGAGTCACTACAGACCCTGGTTCAGCGGTCTAAGACACTGCATCTCAGTGCTAGAGGCGTCACTACAGACCCTGGTTCAGCGGTCTGAGACACTGCATCTCAGTGGTAGAGGAGTCACTACAGACCCTGGTTCAGCGGTCTGAGGCGTCACTACAGACCCTGGTTCGGCGGTCTGAGACACTGCATCTCATTGCTAGAGGCGTCACTACAGACCCTGGTTCAGCGGTCTGAGGCGTCACTACAGACCCTGGTTCAGCGGTCTGAGACACTGCATCTCAGTGGTAGAGGAGTCACTACAGACCCTGGTTCAGCGGTCTAAGGCACTGCATCTCAGTGGTAGAGGTGTCACTACAGACCCTGGTTCAGCGGTCTAAGACACTGCATCTCAGTGCTAGAGGAGTCACTACAGACCCTGGTTCAGCGGTCTAAGACACTGCATCTCAGTGCTGGGGGCGTCACTACAGACCCTGGTTCTGCGGTCTAAGGCACTGCATCTCAGTGGTAGAGGAGTCACTACAGACCCTGGTTCAGCGGTCTGAGGCGTCACTACAGACCCTGGTTCAGCGGTCTGAGACACTGCATCTCAGTGGTAGAGGAGTCACTACAGACCCTGGTTCAGCGGTCTGAGACACTGCATCTCAGTGGTAGAGGAGTCACTACAGACCCTGGTTCAGCGGTCTGAGACACTGCATCTCAGTGGTAGAGGAGTCACTACAGACCCTGGTTCAGCGGTCTGAGGCGTCACTACAGACCCTGGTTCAGCGGTCTGAGACACTGCATCTCAGTGGTAGAGGAGTCACTACAGACCCTGGTTCAGCGGTCTGAGACACTGCATCTCAGTGGTAGAGGAGTCACTACAGACCCTGGTTCAGCGGTCTAAGGCACTGCATCTCAGTGTTAGAGGAGTCACTACAGACCCTGGTTCAGCGGTCTGAGACACTGCATCTCAGTGGTAGAGGAGTCACTACAGACCCTGGTTCAGAGGGGTGTCACTACAGACCCTGGTTCAGCGGTCTAAGGCACTGCATCTCAGTGTTAGAGGAGTCACTACAGACCCTGGTTCAGCGGTCTGAGACACTGCATCTCAGTGGTAGAGGAGTCACTACAGACCCTGGTTCAGCGGTCTGAGGCGTCACTACAGACCCTGGTTCAGCGGTCTGAGACACTGCATCTCAGTGGTAGAGGAGTCACTACAGACCCTGGTTCAGAGGGGCGTCACTACAGACCCTGGTTCAGCGGTCTAAGGCACTGCATCTCAGTGTTAGAGGAGTCACTACAGACCCTGGTTCAGAGGGGCGTCACTACAGACCCTGGTTCAGCGGTCTGAGACACTGCATCTCAGTGTTAGAGGAGTCACTACAGACCCTGGTTCAGCGGTCTGAGGCGTCACTACAGACCCTGGTTCAGTGGTCTAAGGCACTGCATCTCAGTGGTAGAGGAGTCACTACAGACCCTGGTTCAGAGGGGCGTCACTACAGACCCTGGTTCAGCGGTCTAAGGCACTGCATCTCAGTGCTAGAGGGGTCACTACAGACCCTGGTTCAGCGGTCTAAGGCACTGCATCTCAGTGTTAGAGGAGTCACTACAGACCCTGGTTCAGCGGTCTAAGGCACTGCATCTCAGTGGTAGAGGAGTCACTACAGACCCTGGTTCAGCGGTCTGAGACACTGCATCTCAGTGTTAGAGGAGTCACTACAGACCCTGGTTCAGCGGTCTGAGGCGTCACTACAGACCCTGGTTCAGCGGTCTGAGACACTGCATCTCAGTGGTAGAGGCGTCACTACAGACCCTGGTTCAGCGGTCTGAGACACTGCATCTCAGTGCTAGAGGCGTCACTACAGACCCTGGTTCAGCGGTCTAAGGCACTGCATCTCAGTGCTCGAGGAGTCACTACAGACCCTGGTTCCATTCCAGGCTGTATCACAACTGGCTGTGATTGGGAGTCCCACACACCCCCACAACATGCTGCTGCCACCCCTACAACATGCTGCTGCCACCCCCACAACATGCTGCTGCCACCCCCACAACATGATGCTGCCACCTCCGTGCTTCATGGGTGGGACGCTGTTCTTTGGCTTGCAAGCCTCCCCCTTTTCCCTCCAAACATAACGATAGTCATTATGGTCAAACAGTTCTATTTGTGTTTCATCAGACCAGAGGACATTTCTCCAAAAAGTACTATCTTTGTCCCTATGTGCAGTTGCAAATCGTAGTCTGTTTTTTTATGGCAGTTTTGTAGCAGTGGATTCTTCCTTGCTGAGCGGCCTTTCAGGTTATGTTGATGTAGGACTTAATTTTTTTCATGGTCTGAGAGTCTTACTGTGGATATAGATACTTCTGTACCTGTTTCCTCCAGCATCTTCACAAGGTCCTTTGCTGCTGTTCTGGGATTGATTTGCACTTTTCACACCAAAGTACATTAATCTCTAGGAGACAGAACGCCTCTCCTCCCTGAGCGGTATGACGGCTGCGTGGTCACATGGTGTTTATACTTGCGTACTATTGTTTGTACAGATGAACGTGGTAACTTCAGTCATTTGGAAATTGCTCCCAAGGATGAACCAGACTTGTGGAGGTCTACAGCTGATTTCTTTAGATTTTCCCATGACGTCAAGCAAAGAGGCACGGAGGTTGAAGGTAGGCCTTGAAATACATCCACAGGTACACCTCCAATTGACTCACATGATGTCAATTAGCCTACAGAAGCTTCTAAAGCCATGACATCATTTTCTCGAATTTTCCAAGCTGTTTAAAGGCACAGTCAACTTAGTGTATGTGAACTTCTGACCCACTGTAATTGTGATACAGTGAATTATAAGTAGAGGTAGACCGATTATGATTTTCAACGATTATTGGAGAACCAAAAAAAGCTGATACCGATTAATCGACCAATTTTTGAATATATATATATGTAATAATGACAATTACAACAATACTGAATGAACACTTATTTTACCTTAATATAATACATAACTAAAAACCTATTTAGTTTCAAATAAATAATGAAACATGTTCAATTTGGTTTAAATAACAGTGTTGGAGAAGAAAGTAAAAGTGCAATATTGATGATTATGATTATTATCTATTTTGTGCAGGTCGTTGTCCTGTTGGAAGGGGAACCTTCACCCCAGTCTGAGGTCCAGGCCGCTCTGGAGCAGCTTTTCATCAAGGATCTCTCTGTACTTTGCTCAGTTCATCTTTCCCTCAATCCAGACTAGTCTCCAAGTCCCTGCTGCTGAAAAACATCCCCACAGCATGATGCTGCCACCACCATGATTCACCGTAGGGATGGTGCCAGGTTTCCTCCAGAAGTGACGCTTGGCATTCAGGGTAAAGAGTTAAATATTGGTTTAATCAGACCAGATAATCTTGTTTCTCATGGTCTGAGAGTCTTTAGGTGACTTTTGGCAAACTCCAAGCAGGCTATAATGTGTATTTTACTGAGGAGTGGCTTCCGTCTGGCCACTCTACCATAAAGGCCTGATTGGTGGAGTACTGCAGAGACGTTTGTCCAAAATATGGATAAAATACTGTATGTTAAACTGTTGAATCCTCTAAAGAAAACCAATGGTCAGAACATCATGTCTCATAATCTGTTCAACGGTTCTTGGAGTTTTTAGCCTCTTAGGATGACCAGATTAGGGTGACTAAAGGCCAAAGAAATCAATGCCGTATGAAATGACCTTCTGTCAACTAGGCTGTGTGCAATCAATGACGTATGCTCTCAATGGGATGTGATAGGAGTGAAGCCAAATCCAAGACGGCTTCCATTGACACTTTTTTTAATTTTTTTGTTGTGCCAGGACCATTCACAGTTGAGCTCATGCAGTTTAGCTCAACTCTGATTGGCTAATTTTTAAAAACGTGATTTTTTTTTTGTTGTCAAGGGAGGCCAGACGCTCGCTGGCTTCCCTTCCTTCAACTGCTACGGGCGGAAACAATGTCCTACTAGTTTGGGCCAGACAGTATCGGTCTACAGACAGAGAGACAGAGGGGCCCTGTTTATCTCTCTCTGATGATTTCTCCTGTGAGATACATTTCAGCCTCTTGCGAAATGAAGGAAAATTATGAAACTAAATATTTGTTGTTTGTTATTTTTGTACATTTTTTGGCAAAGCCTGGCTTCTCTTGTTATCCATCAATACATGCCACTCACTTAATGTATTAGACTATGAAACCCAACTTTAGCTATAACGATTCAGCACATTGTCTTGGTAAAAAGTATTTTATAACATAAGGAAGTGAAATTTAAATCCATAAAGCACGTTTTCACCCACTGTGAGCAGTGTGGGAGGACACCCTACATATAGACTAGCAGTTGAGGCAGGAGAAGAGGTGAATGAGGCAGGTCATAAATGAAGAGGTGAATGAGGCAGGTCATAAATGAAGAAGTGAATGAGGCAGGTCATAAATGAAGAGGTGAATGAGGCAGGTCATATAAGCTTATATAAGTCCGAACCCATTGTCTACACTCTACACCAGACCAGCATGGTTCAAAACCAGCATGTATTATTTGATTTGATTTGACACCAGACCAGCATGTATTATTTGATTTGATTTGATGCCAGACCAGCATGTATTATTTGATTTGATTTGACACCAGACCAGCATGTATTATTTGATTTGATTTGATGCCAGACCAGCATGTATTATTTGATTTGATTTGACACCAGACCAGCATGTATTATTTGATTTTTTAAATGTAAAATGGACTGTGTGTCTCCAATCAGAAGGCAGTTTGACCCCTGGGTGGGGTCACAGAAGAGCTGCACCCTCCAGGCCTTACACTCCTATAAACCATGTGTGTCCCAAATGGCACCCTATTCCCTATGTAGTGCCCCTATGGGGGGGGTCACAAGTAGTGCAGTATGTAGGGAATAGGGTGCCATTTGGGAGGTGACCCAGGGCTTCCCATAGTTTTCCCATGGAGAGTAGATCCCTGTAGGCTGTGTTTAATAAGCCGGAGGAAGCATTGATTAGCCCTTCTATTCCAGTAGAGCAGCTCATTTAGATTCCTTCATTAGTTTATGACCCTGCCCTGCCCCCACCACCACGTCTACCCCTGGTGTGGCCTGCTAGCCAGCCCTGCCCCCCACCACCACCACGTCTACCCCTGGTGTGGCCTGCTAGCCAGCCCTGCCCCCCACCACCACCACCACTACCCCTGGTGTGGCCTGCTAGCCAGCCCTGCCCCCCACCACCACGTCTACCCCTGGTGTGGCCTGCTAGCCAGCCCTGCCCCCCCCACCACCACTACCCCTGGTGTGGCCTGCTAGCCAGCCCTGCCCCCCACCACCACCACCACGTCTACCCCTGGTGTGGCCTGCTAGCCAGCCCTGCCCCCCACCACCACCAGCACTACCCCTGGTGTGGCCTGCTAGCCAGCCCTGCCCCCCACCACGTCTACCAGTGGTGTGGCCTGCTAGCCAGCCCTGCCCCCCAACACGTCTACCCCTGGTGTGGCCTGCTAGCCAGCCCTGCCCCCCACCACGTCTACCCCTGGTGTGGCCTGCTAGCCAGCCCTACCCCCCTTCTCCACCCTAGTCCTGAAAGCCCTGACCCCGATC
Source organism: Oncorhynchus masou masou (assembly GCF_036934945.1). Classification (NCBI taxonomy): domain Eukaryota; kingdom Metazoa; phylum Chordata; class Actinopteri; order Salmoniformes; family Salmonidae; genus Oncorhynchus; species Oncorhynchus masou. The sequence goes on from NC_088224.1 coordinate 96,872,355, forward strand.
CCACCTCCACCCTGCCCCCCATCCCACCACCACAAATACTACTACCACCACCACCAAACAAGGTGACACCACCTCCCCTTGCCCTCCCCCCTGCCGTTGTAAATCAAAGACCACTGCTGGAAGAAAGAACAGGAAAGGTCAACACACCATGTTGACATTTTCCCAATGGCTCCCTGTCCCCCTCTTCTTCTCTCCCCCTCTCCGCCTCTCCTTCTCTCCCCCCCTCTCCCCCTTTCCCTCTCCTTCTCTCCCCCTTTCCTTCTCCTTCTCTCCGCCTCTCCTTCTCTCCCCCTCTCCTTCTCTCCCCCTCTCCTTCTCTCCCCCTCTCCTTCTACTTCTCTCCCCCTTTCCATCTCCTTCTCTCCCTCTTTCTCCCTCTTTCCCTCTCTCCCTCTCTCCCAATGGAATTTTTTGGCATGGGAAACACGTTTACAAATCAAATGTTATTTGTCACATGCGCCGAATAGAACAGGTGTAGTAGACCTTAACGTGAAATGCTTACTCTCAAGCTTTTAAACAACAATGCAGTTCAAGAAAGAGTTGCTAAAATATTTACTAAATAAACTAAAATTAAGAAAAGTTACACAGGAAAATTAGAGAACAATAACGAGGCTATATACAGGGTATTACGGTACAGAGTCAATGTGGAGGCTATATACAGGGGGTACCAGTACAGAGTCAATGTGGAGGCTATATACAGGGTATTACGGTACAGAGTCAATGTGGAGGCTATATACAGGGTATTACGGTACAGAGTCAATGTGGAGGCTATATACAGGGGGTACCAGTACAGAGTCAATGTGGAGGCTATATACAGGGTATTACGGTACAGAGTCAATGTGGAGGCTATATACAGGGTATTACGGTACAGAGTCAATGTGGAGGCTATATACAGGGTATTACGGTACAGAGTCAATGTGGAGACTATATACAGGGGGTACCGGTACAGAGTCAATGTGGAGACTATATACAGGGGGTACCGGTACAGAGTCAATGTGGAGGCTATATACAGGGTATTACGGTACAGAGTCAATGTGGAGACTATATACAGGGTATTACGGTACAGAGTCAATGTGGAGGCTATATACAGGGTATTACGGTACAGAGTCAATGTGGAGGCTATATACAGGGGGTACCAGTACAGAGTCAATGTGGAGACTATATACAGGGGGTACCGGTACAGAGTCAATGTGGAGATTATATACAGAGTCAATGTGGAGACTATATACAGGGGGTACCGGTACAGAGTCAATGTGGAGGCTATATACAGGGGGTACCGGTACAGAGTCAATGTGGAGGCTATATATATATAGGGGGTACCAGCACAGAGTCAATGTGGAGGCTATATTTCAGGGGGCACCAGTACAGAGTCAATGTGGAGACTATATACAGGGGGTACCGGTACAGAGTCAATGTGGAGATTATATACAGAGGGTGGGTACAGAGTCAATGTGGAGACTATATACAGGGTGTTACGGTACAGAGTCAATGTGGAGACTATATACAGAGGGTGGGTACAGAGTCAATGTGGAGGCTATATACAGGGGGTACCGGTACAGAGTCAATGTGGAGGCTATATACAGGGGGTACCAGTACAGAGTCAATGTGGAGACTATATACAGGGGGTACCGGTACAGAGTCAATGTGGAGATTATATACAGAGGGTGGGTTCAGAGTCAATGTGGAGACTATATACAGGGTGTTACGGTACAGAGTCAATGTGGAGACTATATACAGGGGGTGGGTACAGAGTCAATGTGGAGGCTATATACAGGGGGTACCGGTACAGAGTCAATGTGCAGGCTATATACAGGGGGTACCGGTACAGAGTCAATGTGGAGGTTATATACAGGGGGTACCGGTACAGAGTCAATGTGGAGGCTATATACAGGGGGTAACAGCACAGAGTCAATGTGGAGACTATATACAGGGGGTACCGGTACAGAGTCAATGTGGAGGCTATATACAGGGGGTGGGTACAGAGTCAATGTGGAGGCTATATACAGGGTGTTACGTTACAGAGTCAATGTGGAGGCTATATACAGGGTGTTACGGTACAGAGTCAATGTGGAGGCTATATACAGGGGGTACCAGTACAGAGTCAATGTGGAGGCTATATACAGGGGGTACCAGTACAGAGTCAATGTAGAGACTATATACAGGGGGTGGGTACAGAGTCAATGTGGAGGCTATATACAGGGTGTTACGGTACAGAGTCAATGTGGAGGCTATATACAGGGGGTACCGGTACAGAGTCAGTGTGGAGGCTATATACAGGGTGTTCCGGTACAGAGTCAGTGTGGAGGCTATATACAGGGGGTGGGTACAGAGTCAATGTGGAGGCTATATACAGGGTGTTACGGTACAGAGTCAGTGTGTGGGGGTACAGGTTAGTCGAGGTCATTTGTAAAGTAGAAACAGCGAGTAGCAGCAGTGTAAAAAACAAAAGGGAGGGGAAATGTAAATAGTCCGGGTGGCCATTTGATGAATTGTCTGATGGCTTGGGGGTGGAAGCTGTTATCTTCTTGACGCTACCCATCCCTTTAGTGGGATAATTGTCATCAATAACCGCTGAAGTGCAGAGCGCCACATTCAAATAATATTGCTAGAAAATATTCATATTCATGAAATCACAAGTGCAATATTGCGAAACACAGCTTAGCCTTTTGTTAATCCACCTGTCGTCTCAGATTTTGGAATTATGCTTTACAGCGAAAGCAATCCAGGCCTTTGTGTAAGTTTATCGATCACTCGACAAAACATTATGAAAACCTAGCATCAAGTAGCTTGGTCACGAAATTCAGAAGAGCAAACAAATGAATCGTTTACCTTTGATGATCTTCGGTTGTTTTCACTCACGAGACCCCCAGTTTGTTCCGTAAAGATTATTTTTATATCCAAAATACCTCCATTTGTTTGGCGCGTTATGTTCAGAAATCCACAGGAAAGAGCGGTCACGACAACGCAGACGAAAATTCCAAATAGTATCCGTAATGTCCAAAGAAACATGTCAAACATTTTTTGTAATCAAACCTCAGGTTGTTTTTAAAATATATAATCGATAATATATCAACCGCAACTGTCTTTTTCAGTAGGAGAGGGAACGGCAATGGATGCCCAAACTCTGTTGCGCAACCAAAACGCTGCTTGCACCTGGCCATACAATGATGCAATGTTATCGTTCTCGCTCATTTTTCAAAATAAAAGCCTGAAACTATGTCTAACGACAGTTGAGACCTTGAGGAAGCGATAGGAAAAGGTGGTTGAAATCCCTTTAAATGGAGCAAAGGCAGGCTATGCAACATGGAGTTTTCAAAATAGAAGCCACTTCCTGGTTTGATTTTCCTCACGGTTTCGCCAGCAATATCAGTTCTGTTATACTCACAGACAATATTTTGACAGCTTTGGAAACTTTAGTGTTTTATATCCTAATTTGACAATTATATGCATATTCTAGCATCTGGTCCTGAGAAATAGTCTGTTTACTTTGGGAACGTTATTTTTCCAAACATAAAAATAGTGCCCCCTAGCTTCAAGAGGTTACGTAGGGTTTTGTTCCTAGACTTGGCGTTCCGGTATGCGGTAGCAGAGAGATCAGTCTATGACTTGTTTTTTGGGCCTTCCTCTGACACCGCCTGGTATAGGCCTGGTATAAGCCCGGTATAAGCCTGGTATCGGCCTGGTATAGGCCCGGTATAGGCCAGGTATAGGCCAGGTATAGGCCTGGTATAAGCCTGGTACCAGCCCGGTATAGGCCCGGTATAAGCCTGGTATAGGCCAGGTATAAGCCTGGTATAGGCCTGGTATAGGCCCGGTATAGGCCTGGTATAGGCCAGGTATAAGCCTGGTATAGGCCTGGTATAGGCCAGGTATAAGCCTGGTATAAGCCCGGTATAGGCCCGGTATAAGCCTGGTATAGGCCTGGTATAGGCCCGGTATAAGCCTGGTATAGGCCTGGTATAGGCTTGGTATAGGCCTGGTATAGGCCAGGTATAGGCCTGGTATCGGCCTGGTATAGGCCCGGTATAGGCCTGGTATAGGCCTGGTATAGGCTTGGTATAGGCCCGGTATAGGCCTGGTATAGGCCTGGTATAGGCCTGGTATAGGCCCGGTATAGGCCTGGTATAAGCCTGGTATAGGCCTGGTATAGGCCCGGTATAAGCCTGGTATAGGCCTGGTATAAGCCTGGTATAGGCCTGGTATAGGTCTGGTATAAGCCTGGTATAGGCCTGGTATAGGCCTGGTATAGGCCCGGTATAGGCCCGGTATAAGCCTGGTATAAGCCTGGTATAGGCCCGGTATAGGCCTGGTATAGGCCCGGTATAAGCCTGGTATAGGCCTGGTATAGGTCTGGTATAAGCCTGGTATAGGCCTGGTATAGGCCTGGTATAGGCCCGGTATAGGCCCGGTATAAGCCTGGTATAGGCCCGGTATAGGCCCGGTATAGGCCCGGTATAGGCCTGGTATAGGCCAGGTATAAGCCCGGTATAGGCCTGGTATAGGCCTGGTATAGGTCTGGTATAAGCCTGGTATAGGCCTGGTATAGGCCTGGTATAGGCCTGGTATAGGCCCGGTATAGGCCCGGTATAAGCCTGGTATAGGCCCGGTATAGGCCTGGTATAGGCCCGGTATAGGCCTGGTATAGGCCCGGTATAGGCCCGGTATAAGCCTGGTATAGGCCCGGTATAGGCCCGGTATAAGCCTGGTATAGGCCCGGTATAGGCCCGGTATAAGCCTGGTATAGGCCCGGTATAGGCCCGGTATAGGCCTGGTATAAGCCTGGTATAGGCCCGGTATAGGCCTGGTATAAGCCTGGTATAGGCCCGGTATAGGCCCGGTATAGGCCCGGTATAAGCCTGGTATAGGTCTGGTATAGGCTTGGTATAGGCCTGGTATAGGCCTGGTATAGGCCCGGTATAGGCCCGGTATAGGCCCGGTATAAGCCTGGTATAGGTCTGGTATAGGCTTGGTATAAGCCTGGTATAGGCCTGGTATAGGCCTGGTATAAGCCTGGTATAGGCCTGGTATAAGCCTGGTATAAGCCTGGTATAGGCCTGGTATAAGCCTGGTATAGGCCCGGTATAGGCCCGGTATAAGCCTGGTATAGGCCTGGTATAGGCCTGGTATAAGCCTGGTATAAGCCTGGTATAGGCCCGGTATAAGCCTGGTATAGGTCTGGTATAGGCCTGGTATAGGCCTGGTATAAGCCTGGTATAAGCCTGGTATAGGCCTGGTATAAGCCTGGTATAAGCCTGGTATAGGCCTGGTATAAGCCTGGTATAGGCCCGGTATAGGCCCGGTATAAGCCTGGTATAGGCCTGGTATAGGCCTGGTATAAGCCTGGTATAAGCCCGGTATAGGCCCGGTATAAGCCTGGTATAGGCCTGGTATAGGCCTGGTATAGGCCTGGTATAAGCCTGGTATAAGCCTGGTATAGGCTTGGTATAAGCCTGGTATAGGCCTGGTATAGGCCTGGTATAGGCCCGGTATAGGCCCGGTATAGGCCCGGTATAGGCCTGGTATAGGTCTGGTATAAGCCTGGTATAGGCCTGGTATAGGCCTGGTATAGGCCCGGTATAGGCCCGGTATAGGCCCGGTATAAGCCTGGTATAGGTCTGGTATAGGCCAGGTATAGGCCTGGTATAGGTCTGGTATAGGCTTGGTATAAGCCTGGTATAGGCCTGGTATAGGCCTGGTATAAGCCTGGTATAGGCCTGGTATAAGCCTGGTATAAGCCTGGTATAGGCCTGGTATAAGCCTGGTATAGGCCCGGTATAGGCCCGGTATAAGCCTGGTATAGGCCTGGTATAGGCCTGGTATAAGCCTGGTATAAGCCTGGTATAGGCCCGGTATAAGCCTGGTATAGGCCTGGTATAAGCCTGGTATAGGCCCGGTATAGGCCTGGTATAGGCCCGGTATAGGCCTGGTATAGGCCCGGTATAGGCCCGGTATAGGCCTGGTATAAGCCTGGTATAGGCCTGGTATAGGCCTGGTATAAGCCTGGTATAGGCCTGGTATAGGCCCGGTATAGGCCTGGTATAGGCCTGGTATCGAGGTCCTGGATGTCAAGAAGTGAAATAGAAAAGAAACAAAACAACAATAAAAAATGTACAGTAACCATGACACTCACAAAAGTTTCCAGATGTTATATTATTGGTCATGTTGTAACAACGTGGAAATAGTTAAAGTACACAGGGGAAAATAAATAAACATAAATATGGGTTGTATTTACAATGATTTTTTGTTCTTCACTGGTTGACCTTTTTGTGTGTAATTGTAATACATGTGTAATACATGTGTATGTATTAGCTGTTGGTTCTTTGTTGTAGAGCCAATCAGATTGGAGAAGTGGTTTATCCATACATCTCCATTTTGAATAGATCTTTGTGTTGTTGTTTGTTTAGAGTTTCCAATTTTCCCAGAAGTGGTTAGATTCTATGGATTCTTCAATAACATTGAGCTGATTTCTGACGTGCTGTTCCTTCTTTTTCGTAGTGTATTTCTGTATTGTTTTAGTGATTCACCAAAGTGAAGGCTCAGGTTCTGGGTTTCTGTGGTTTTGGTTGGATAAGTTTCTCAATTCCCTTAGGTTTTTTGTATTCTTCTTAAAAACCATGTCATTGTTGTTCATTTTCTTAGGTAATTTTGTCTCTCTCTCTTCCTCTCCCCCCTCCCTCCCTCAGGACTGCTGTGGGGGTTTATAATGAAACCAGCAAGACAAACTGGGAACAAGAGGCAGGAGACTGCTCACTCACTATCACTCATTCAGCAAATACAGCTACATCCCCGCTGACAGAACCAAACTGTGACAGAACTATAATCAATGCTGTCTGTTCTCAGTGTTCTGTTGCTGTAAGAGCCCTAGGTTGCTTCCCAAATGGTACCCTATTCCCTATGTAGTGCACTACTTTTGACCAGTATGCCCTACTTAGGGAATAGGGTAACATTTGGGACTCATGCAGTATCTAGTCAAATAATAACGCTACTTAGAACTTACTATATCTTCTATAATATCTAATTCAACTAAATACAAAGTCCATGTGTTTATCTCCTAGCTACAAAAACAAACCAGTCAGTCAATTAAAAGGAGACGTTCATGTTGTCCCATCTCACCCATCTCTTTACACCAGTGGAGATCGGTGCCGTTTAAGATGAGGGAAGACCATTTTCTTCTTTTTTAAACGAGCAATGTGCTTATTTATATTACAACATATTGGATGACTGTCAATCATATTCCATTCACCCAGTTCAATGTAACAGCGACAGGTTTAGGCTACTACATGATAGTAGAATGTTCCCCTGTACCCATCATGAGGTTGATACAACCTAGCCTAGGAATGCTACAACCTAGCCTAGGAATGCTACAACCTAGCCTAGGAATGCTACAACCTAGCCTAGGAATGCTACAACCTAGCCTAGGAATGCTACAACCTAGGAATGAAAGATTACAACGTAGGTGCACAAGTCGAGAGACAAATAGGAGTAATCAAGGTGACAGACAGTGACAAATTCAATACCAACTTGCACACTCTGACCTGCATCAAGCTGATCTAGCGTGTAATCATTAGAACAAACAGTTGTGTTTTGCAACTAAAACAAGAGTATTTATTGAACAAATTCAGATAGGTCCATCCCCGTTTCCTTCTGTTTAAGAAACGTTTAGCAAAATAATAGGTGGAATGAATACACCCCTGATCACAGTTCCCTTTTATAGTCACATACAGCATCATCACTTTGCTCCTTGTATAATTCCTTCTGGCATCTCCTCTCACTTTTGCTTGTGGACTTCAGTGCACAACACAACAGCTGTCTGTGACCAGGGGAAAAAACTTCTCCAAGCCAAACCTTCATATCATAACCGCTAACCGCTACACAACCTAAATCGTTGTCACCATATTAACGTTATAGTCACCAAACTAGAACTAACGCTTTAGTAAACCCAAAATCCAACCCCATGTGTACAATCAAAAAGTACAACGTACAGCAAGCAGTTTAGCAGTTACACCGGCGGCAATAAATAAATAAAACGGAAAGCTTACCTTGACTTGGAAGAGTTCCAGTGTTGGATAGCCAGGTAGCTAACATAGCATCCCTCTCTGTTGGATAGCCTTAGCCAGGTAGCTAACATAGCATCCCTCTCTGCCTGGTACAGTATTCACCCATGGGATTCACCCATGAAGAGCACACTTCTCCAGCGTGCCGGTGGCCATCGAAGGTGAGCATTTGCCCACTGAAGTCGGTTACGACGCCAAACTGCAGTCAGGTCAAGACCCTGAGGACGACGAGCATGCAGATGAGCTACCCTGAGACGGTTTCTGACAGTTTGTGCAGAAATTCTTCAATTGTGCAATCCCAGTTTTCTTCAGCTGTCCAGATGGCTGGCCTCAGACCATCCCACAGGTGAGGAAGCCAGATGTGGAGGTCCTGGGCTGTCATGGTTACACGTGGTCTGCGGGCGTACCGCCAAATTCTCTAAAATGGCATTGGAGGTGGTTTATGGTAGAGAAATTAACATTAAATTCTCTGGCAACAGCTCTGGTGGACATTCCTGCAGTCAGCATGCCAATTGCACGCTCCCTCAACTTGAGACATCTATGGCATTGTGTTGTGTGACAAAACTGCACATTTAAGAGTGGCCTTATATTGCCCCCAGCACAAGGTGCACCTGTGTAATGATCATGCTGTTTAATCAGCTTCTTGATATGCCACACCTGTCAGGTTGATGGATTACCTTGACAAAGGAGAAATGCTCACTAACAGGCATGTAAACAAATTTGTGGACAACATTTGAGAGAAGTAAGCTTTTTGTTCGTATGGAACATTTCTGGGATCTTTTATTTCAGCTCGTGAAACATGGGACCAACACTTCACATGTTGCATTTATATTTTCATTTAGTGTACTATATTTTAATACAAAAATGTTTTTTTTTAATGTTTCACTATTTAAAATGTTATGATATTCACGAAGTAGTATGGTCCCATTCCTCCTCTGTGCAGCCTTCACTGCTTTATGCTTCATCGTAGGCATTTGTCTATTTTGGGACGGCTCACATGAGCCTCCCTCCACCACTCCACAGGGCCAAGGCGCTCTGCTTTCCTCTGTTCTGTTCTGCCTGAATACAGCTCAGTGTTTCTCTGCTCCCTGGTCGTCGGGACAAAGGGAGGGCCAGCAGATCAGAATACGTCTCAAATGGCACCCTATTCCCTATATAGCACACTACTTTAGACCAGAGCCCTATTCCCTATATAGTGCACTACTTTAGACCAGAGCCCTATTTCCTATATAGTGCACTACTTTGGACCAGAGCACCCTATTCCCTATATAATGCACTACTTGTACCAGAGCACCATATTCCCTATATAGTGCACTACTTTAGACCAGAGCACCCTATTCCCTATATAGTGCACTACTTTGGACTAGAGCCCTATTCCCTATATAGTGCACTACTTTAGACCAGAGCCCTATTCCCTATATAGTGCACTACTTTAGACCAGAGCCCTATTCCCTATATAGTGCACTACTTTAGACCAGAGCCCTATTTCCTATATAGTGCACTACTTTGGACCAGAGCACCCTATTCCCTATATAATGCACTACTTGTACCAGAGCACCATATTCCCTATATAGTGCACTACTTTGGACTAGAGCCCTTTTCCCTATGTAGTGCACTACTTTGGACTAGAGCCCTATTCCATATGTGGTGCACTACTTTGGACCAGAGCACCCTATTCCCTATATAGTGCACTACTTTGGACTAGAGCCCTATTCCCTATGTGGTGCACTACTTTGGACCAGAGCACCATATTCCCTATGTGGTGCACTACTTTAGACCAGAACACCCTATTCCCTATATAGTGCACTACTTTGGACTAGAGCCCTATTCCCTATGTGGTGCACTACTTTGGACCAGAGCACCATATTCCCTATGTGGTGCACTACTTTAGACCAGAGCACACTATTCCCTATATAGTGCACTACTTTAGACCAGAGCACCCTATTCCCTATATAGTGCACTACTTTGGACCAGAGCACCCTATTCCCTATATGGGTCCTGTGTGGCTCAGTCGGTAGAGCATGGCGCTTGCAACGCCAAGCATCGTGGGTTCGATTCCCGCTAGGGCCACCCATGTGTAAAAGTAGTGGCCCCAGCCGACTTGTAAGTCGCTTTGGACAAAAGCGTCTGCTAAATGGGATATATATTTTTTTTTTTATATTTTATATAGTGCACTACTTTAGACCAGAGCACCCTATTCCCTATATAGTGCACTACTTTGGACCAGAGCACCCTATTCCCTATATAGTGCACTACTTTGGACCAGAACACCCTATTCCTTATATAGTGCACTACTTTGGACCAGAGCACCCTATTCCTTATATAGTGCACTTCTTTGGACCAGAACACCCTATTCCTTATATAGTGCACTACTTTGGACCAGAGCACCCTATTCCTTATATAGTGCACTTCTTTGGACCAGAACACCCTATTCCTTATATAGTGCACTACTTTGGACCTAGAGCTGCTCCAGTCTTCGCCCAGTCCTCTCTCTTTCTCCCTCCCTCTTCTTTCTGAGCTCCACATGGCAGAGTCCATTCAACTCCATCGACACAAAGCTGCCTGCCACGGCAGCCATCACAGTAGGGTCATCATGGCTGAAGGAAACTAAAAGGGAAACTTGCTTCCAAACCAGAGCGTCATCATGCAGCAACCACAGCTTTATGAGTCACTGGAGTCACCTCCCAAATGGCACACTATTCCATATATAGCCCATCGGGCTCTGGTCAAAAGTAGTGCACTATATAGGGACTAGGGCTCTGGTCAAAAGTAGTGCACTATATAGGGACTAGGGCTCTGGTCAAAAGTAGTGCACTATATAGGGACTAGGGCTCTGGTCAAAAGTAGTGCACTATATAGGGTGTAATTTGGGACGTTCACACTGGGGACGTTCACACTGGGGACGTTCACACTGGGGACGTTCACACTGGGGACGTTCACACTGGGGACGTTCACACTGGGATAACTGACTCTACTTGGGCCCTGCAGGCCAGCTGAAGGAGATCCAGAATGAGTAAATGTGATGACTACTAAACTGTTTTAAACACCATATCCTAAAAGACCGCGGTCAGTCTGTCACCTGAATGAAACGTGAACTTTCTCTCTTTGACTCTGTTACTACATCTCTCTCCCTCTTCTCTTCTTGCCACCATGGGTTGGTGAGACAACCCCTGTTTATAAATAGGAGAGTTTTTCCAGCAGCTCTGCTGAGGAGGGATCTTTTCATTTCAGATCGAGTGTCTCTCAACTTTGATGTGCGGCCGATACAGAATGCTTTCAGGGTGCCTAGCTCCGTAACACGGTCGGTCACAAACATGCCTAGCATGGAACGCTGTACTCCAAAAGTGTCATGGCGACAACTTCAGTCTCTGTTATGTCATAACATTCTGTAATATGAGACAAAAAATGTAATTACTGAAAAAATACATGTAGAGAAGAATATCAACATACTCTGAAGATGTCAACTGAGTGAATTACCAGAGTTTTGCAGGTTCTCTCTATTTTCAGAAAAGAGAAAAGCCAAACGTGACTATGAGGGACAAAGAGGAAGTCATCAAGACGCTCCTACTGAGATTATGGAAGTAGTTGACCAACCACAGCAGCCTCCTGTGAGAGAGTTGACTGCAAACATAGCTGGTGTTACTACCACAAAAAGCTACAACATCACCATTCAGTCTCCCCAGTGGTTTAAAGCTACAACATCACCATTCAGTCTCCCCAGTGGTTTAAAGCTACAACATCACCATTCAGTCTCCCCAGTGGTTTAAGGGATGACCAAGGATGTTCTCTGTTTAGTGAGTCCTCCAGATCAGAGGCAGTAGGGCTGACCAGGGATGTTCTCTGTTTAGTGAGTCCTCCAGATCAGAGGCAGTAGGGCTGACCAGGGATGTTCTCTGTTTAGTGAGTCCTCCAGATCAGAGGCAGTAGGGATGACCAGGGATGTTCTCTGTTTAGTGAGTCCTCCAGATCAGAGGCAGTAGGGATGACCAGGGATGTTCTCTGTTTAGTGAGTCCTCCAGATCAGAGCCAGTAGGGCTGACCAGGGATGTTCTCTGTTTAGTGAGTCCTCCAGATCAGAGGCAGTAGGGCTGACCAGGGATGTTCTCTGTTTAGTGAGTCCTCCAGATCAGAGGCAGTAGGGATGACCAGGGATGTTCTCTGTTTAGTGAGTCCTCCAGATCAGAGGCAGTAGGGCTGACCAGGGATGTTCTCTGTTTAGTGAGTCCTCCAGATCAGAGGCAGTAGGGCTGACCAGGGATGTTCTCTGTTTAGTGAGTCCTCCAGATCAGAGGCAGTAGGGCTGACCAGGGATGTTCTCTGTTTAGTGAGTCCTCCAGATCTGAGGCAGTAGAGATGACCAGGGATGTTCTCTGTTTAGTGAGTCCACCAGATCAGAGGCAGTAGGGATGACCAGGGATGTTCTCTGTTTAGTGAGTCCACCAGATCAGAGGCAGTAGGGATGACCAGGGATGTTCTCTGTTTAGTGAGTCCTCCAGATCAGAGGCAGTAGGGCTGACCAGGGATGTTCTCTGTTTAGTGAGTCCTCCAGATCAGAGGCAGTAGGGCTGACCAGGGATGTTCTCTGTTTAGTGAGTCCTCCAGATCAGAGGCAGTAGGGATGATGAGTGATATAAAGTGGTTTTACTAGAGGGACTGGGGGTCAACTAGTGATATATAGTGGATAGTGGTTGTACTAGAGGGACTGGAGGTCAACTAGTGATATATAGTGGATAGTGGTTGTACTAGAGGGACTGGGGGCCAACTAGTGATATATAGTGGATAGTGGTTGTACTAGAGGGACTGGGGGCCAACTAGTGATATATAGTGGATAGTGGTTGTACTAGAGGGACTGGGGGTTAACTAGTGATATATAGTGGATAGTGGTTGTACTAGAGGGACTGGGGGCCAACTACCCGAACCACACGATGTTACAGGTAGGCCATAAAGATCATCAAGGACATCTACCACCCGAGCCACTGCCTGTTCACCCCGCTATCATCCAGAAGGCGAGGTCAGTACAGGTGCATCAAAGCTGGGACTGAGAGACTGAAAAACAGCTTCTATCTCAAGGCCATCAGACTGTTAAACAGCCACCACTAACATTGAGTGGCTGCTGCCTACACACTGACACTGACTCAACTCCAGCCAATTTAATAATGGGAATTGATGGGAAATGATTACTTGTTGGTTATTACTGCATTGTCGGAACTAGAAGCACAAGCATTTCGCTACACTCGCATTAACATCTGCTAACCATGTGTATGTGACAAAATTTGATTTGACTAGTGATGTATAGTGGATAGTGGCTGTACTAGAGGGACTGGGGTCAACTAGTTATATATAGTGGATAGTGGTTGTACTAGAGGGACTGGGGGTTAACTAGTGATATATAGTGGATAGTGGCTGTACTAGAGGGACTGGGGGTTAACTAGTGATATATAGTGGATAGTGGTTTTACTAGAGGGACTGGGGGTCAAGTTATATATAGTGGATAGTGGTTTTACTAGAGGGACTGGGGGTCAACTAGTTATATATAGTGGTTGTACTAGAGGGACTGGGTGTCAACTAGTTATATATAGTGGATAGTGGTTTTACTAGAGGGACTGGGTGTCAACTAGTTATATATAGTGGATAGTGGTTGTACTAGAGGGACTGGGAGTCAACTAGTTATAAATAGTGGTTGTACTAGAGGGACTGGGTGTCAACTAGTTATATATAGTGGTTTTACTGGAGGGACTGGGTGTCAACTAGTTATATATAGTGGATAGTGGTTGTACTAGAGGGACTGGGGGCCAACTAGTTATATATAGTGGATAGTGGTTGTACTAGAGGGACTGGGGGTCAACTAGTGATATATAGTGGATAGTGGTTTTAATTGAGGGACTGGGGGTCAACTAGTGATATATAGTGGATAGTGGTTTTACTAGAGGGACTGGGGTCAACTAGTTATAAATAGTGGTTGTACTAGAGGGACTGGGTGTCAACTAGTTATATATAGTGGTTTTACTGGAGGGACTGGGTGTCAACTAGTTATATATAGTGGATAGTGGTTGTACTAGAGGGACTGGGGGCCAACTAGTTATATATAGTGGATAGTGGTTGTACTAGAGGGACTGGGGGTCAACTAGTGATATATAGTGGATAGTGGTTTTACTAGAGGGACTGGGGTCAACTAGTTATATATAGTGGTTGTACTAGAGGGACTGGGGGTCAACTAGGTATATATAATGGATAGTGGTTTTACTAGAGGTACTGTGAGTCAACTAGGTATATATGGTGGATAGTGGTTTTACTAGAGGGACTGGGGTCAACTAGTTATATATAGTGGTTGTACTAGAGGGACTGGGTGTCAACTAGTTATATATAGTGGATAGTGGCTGTACTAGAGGGACTGGGTGTCAACTAGTGATATATAGTGGATAGTGGCTGTACTAGAGGTCAACTAGCTATATATAGTGGATAGTGGTTGTACTAGAGGGACTGGGGTCAACTAGTTATATATAGTGGATAGTGGTTGTATTAGAGGGACTGGGGGTCAACTAGTTATATATAGCGGATAGTGGATAGTGGTTTTACTAGAGGGACTGGGGGTCAACTAGTGATATATAGTGGATAGTGGTTTTACTAGAGGGACTGGGGTCAACTAGTTATAAATAGTGGTTGTACTAGAGGGACTGGGTGTCAACTAGTTATATATAGTGGTTTTACTGGAGGGACTGGGTGTCAACTAGTCATATATAGTGGATAGTGGTTGTACTAGAGGGACTGGGGTCAACTAGTTATATATAGTGGATAGTGGTTTTACTAGAGGGACTGGGGTCAACTAGTTATATATAGTGGTTGTACTAGAGGGACTGGGGGTCAACTAGCTATATATAGTGGATAGGGGTTGTACTAGAGGGACTGGGGGTCAACTAGTTATATATAGTGGATAGTGGTTTTACTAGAGGGACTGGGGTCAACTAGTTATATATAGTGGTTTTACTAGAGGAACTGGGTGTCAACTAGTGATATATAGTGGATAGTGGCTGTACTAGAGGGACTGGGGGTCAACTAGTGATATATAGTGGATAGTGGCTGTACTAGAGGGACTGGAGGTCAACTAGCTATATATAGTGGATAGTGGTTGTACTAGAGGGACTGGGGTCAACTAGTTATATATAGTGGATAGTGGTTGTATTAGAGGGACTGGGGGTCAGCTAGTTATATATAGCGGATAGTGGATAGTGGTTTTACTAGAGGGACTGGGGGTCAACTAGTGATATATAGTGGATAGTGGTTTTACTAGAGGGACTGGGGTCAACTAGTTATAAATAGTGGTTGTACTAGAGGGACTGGGTGTCAACTAGTTATATATAGTGGTTTTACTGGAGGGACTGGGTGTCAACTAGTTTTATATAGTGGATAGTGGTTGTACTAGAGGGACTGGGGTCAACTAGTTATATATAGTGGTTGTACTAGAGGGACTGGGGGTCAACTAGTGATATATAGTGGATAGTGGTTGTACTAGAGGGACTGGGGTCAACTAGATATATATAGTGGATAGTGGTTTTACTAGAGGGACTGGGGGTCAACTAGTGATATATAGTGGATAGTGGTTTTACTAGAGGGACAGGGGGTCAACTAGTTATATATAGTGGATAGTGGTTTTACTAGAGGAACTGGGGTCAACTAGTTATATATAGTGGTTGTACTAGAGGGACTGGGGTCAACTAGATATATATAGTGGATAGTGGTTTTACTAGAGGGACTGGGGTCAACTAGTTATATATAGTGGTTGTACTAGAGGGACTGGGGTCAACTAGATATATATAGTGGATAGTGGTTTTACTAGAGGGACTGGGGTCAACTAGTTATATATAGTGGTTGTACTAGAGGGACTGGGGGTCAACTAGTGATATATAGTGGATAGTGGTTGTACTAGAGGGACTGGGGTCAACTAGATATATATAGTGGATAGTGGCTGTACTAGAGGGACTGGGGTCAACTAGTTATATATAGTGGATAGTGGTTGTACTAGAGGGACTGGGGTCAACTAGTTATATATAGTGGATAGTGGTTGTACTAGAGGGACTGGGGTCAACTAGTTATATATAGTGGATAGTGGTTGTACTAGAGGAACTGGGGTCAACTAGTTATATATAGTGGATAGTGGTTTTACTAGAGGGACTGGGGTCAACTAGTTATATATAGTGGTTTTACTAGAGGGACTGGGTGTCAACTAGTTATATATAGTGGATAGTGGTTTTACTAGAGGGACTGGGGTCAACTAGTTATATATAGTGGTTGTACTAGAGGGACTGGGGGTCAACTAGCTATAGATAGTGGATAGGGGTTGTACTAGAGGGACTGGTAGTCAACTAGTGATATATAGTGGTTGTACTAGAGGGACTGGGGGTCAACTAGTTATATATAGTGGATAGTGGTTTTACTAGAGGGACTGGGGTCAACTAGATATATATAGTGGGTGTACTAGAGGGACCGGGGGTCAACCTATGTGAGAATGCTGTTCATCGACTACAGCTCAGCATTTAACACCATAGTACCCTCCAAACTCGTAATCAAGCTCGAGACCCTGGGTCTCGACCCCGCCCTGTGCAACTGGGTACTGGACTTCCTGACGGGCCGCCCCCAGGTGGTGAGGGTAGGTAACAACATCTCCACCCCGCTGATCCTCAAAACTGGGGCCCCACAAGGGTGCGTTCTCAGCCCTCTCCTGTACTCCCTGTTCACCCATGACTGCGTGGCCACACACGCCTCCAACTCAATCATCAAGTTTGCGGACGACACAACAGTGGTAGGCTTGATTACCAACAACGACGAGACGGCCCACAGGGAGGAGGTGAGGGCCCTCGGAGTGTGATGTCAGGACAATAACCTCACACTCAACGTCAACAAAACTAAGGAGATGATTGTGGACTTCAGGAAACAGCAGAGGGAACACCCCCCTATCCACATTGATGTAACAGTAGTGGAGAGGGTAGTAAGTTTTAAGTTCCTCTGCGTACACATTACAGACAAACTGAATTGGTCCACCCACACAGACAGCATCGTGAAGAAGGCGCAGCAGCGCCTCTTCAACCTCAGGAGGCTGAAGAAATTCGGCTTGTCACCAAAAGCACTCACAAACTTCTACAGAGGCACAATCGAGGGCATCCTGTCGGGCTGTATCACCGCCTGGTACGGCAACTGCTCCGTCCACAACCGTAAGGCTCTCCAGAGGGTAGTGAGGTCTGCACAACGCATCACCGGGGGCAAACTACCTGCCCTCCAGGACATCTACACCACCCGATGTCACAGGAAGGCCAAAAAGATCAAGGACAACAACCACCCAAGCCACAGCCTGTTCACCCCGCTATCATCCAGAAGGCGAGGTCAGAACAGGTGCATCAAAGCTGGGACCGAGAGACTGAAAAACAGTTTCTATCTCAAGGCCATCAGACTGTTAAACAGCCACCACTAACATTGAGTGGCTGCTGCCAACATATTGACTCATCTCCAGCCACTTTAATAATGGAAAAATGGATGGAAAAATGTATCACTAGCCACTTTAACTATGCCACTTTGTTTACATACTCATCTCATATGTATATACTGTACTCGATACCATCTACTGCATCTTGCCTATGCCGTTCTGTACCATCACTCATTCATATATCTTTATGTACATATTCTATATTCCTTTACACTTGTGTGTATAAGGTAGTTGTTGTGGAATTGTTAGTTAGATTACTCGTTGGTTATTACTGCATTGTCGGAACTAGAAGCACAAGCATTTTGCTACACTGTCATTAACATCTGCTAACCATGTGTATGTGACAAATAACATCTGCTAACCATGTGTATGCGACCAATAACATCTGCTAACCATGTGTATGTGACCAATAACATCTGCTAACCATGTGTATGTGACCATTAACATCTGCTAACCATGTGTATGTGACCAATAACATCTGCTAACCATGTGTATGTGACAAATAAAATTATGTTCCAGCTGTAACCTGATCGCCATACACTATGTTCCAGCTGTAACCTGATCCCCAGGCACTATGTTCCAACTGTAACCTGATCCCCAGACACTACGTTCCTGCTGTAACCTGATCCCCAGACACTACGTTCCTGCTGTAACCTGATCCCCAGACACTACGTTCCTGCTGTAACCTGATCCCCAGACACTACGTTCCAGCTGTAACCTGATCGCCATACACTATGTTCCAGCTGTAACCTGATCCCCAGACACTACGTTCCAGCTGTAACCTGATCCCCAGACACTACGTTCCTGCTGTAACCTGATCCCCAGACACTACGTTCCAGCTGTAACCTGATCCCCAGACATTACGTTCCTGCTGTAACCTGATCCCCAGACACTACGTTCCTGCTGTAACCTGATCCCCAGACACTATGTTCCAGCTGTAACCTGATCCCCAGACACTACGTTCCTGCTGTAACCTGATCCCCAGACACTACGTTCCTGCTGTAACCTGATCCCCAGACACTACGTTCCTGCTGTAACCTGATCCCCAGACACTACGTTCCTGCTGTAACCTGATCCCAGACACTACGTTCCAGCTGTAACCTGATCCCCAGACACTACGTTCCAGCTGTAACCTGATCCCCAGACACTACGTTCCAGCTGTAACCTGATCCCCAGACACTACGTTCCAGCTGTAACCTGATCCCCAGACACTATGTTCCTGCTGTAACCTGATCCCCAGACACTACGTTCCAGCTGTAACCTGATCCCCAGACACTACGTTCCAGCTGTAACCTGATCCCCAGACACTACGTTCCTGCTGTAACCTGATCCCAGACACTATGTTCCAGCTGTAACCTGATCCCCAGACACTACGTTCCAGCTGTAACCTGATCCCCAGACACTACGTTCCAGCTGTAACCTGATCCCCAGACACTACGTTCCTGCTGTAACCTGATCCCCAGACACTACGTTCCAGCTGTAACCTGATCCCCAGACACTACGTTCCAGCTGTAACCTGATCCCCAGACACTACGTTCCAGCTGTAACCTGATCCCCAGACACTACGTTCCAGCTGTAACCTGATCCCCAGACACTACGTTCCAGCTGTAACCTGATCCCCAGACACTACGTTCCAGCTGTAACCTGATCCCCAGACACTACGTTCCAGCTGTAACCTGATCCCCAGACACTACGTTCCAGCTGTAACCTGATCCCCAGACACTATGTTCCTGCTGTAACCTGATCCCCAGACACTACGTTCCAGCTGTAACCTGATCGCCAGGCACATATGTTCCAAAAGTGCACTACCTTTGATCAGGGCCCATAGGGCTGTTATTGGATCTTAATAATAGCATTATTAAAAAGGTATAGAGAGTTAACATACATAAGGTTCTGTTATTAAACTTACTTGAGGAAGTATCTTTGTCCAGAGGGGGTCTTGGCCATCTCCCAGCCCGGGGGCAGGGGCATGTCCTCTGGGATCTCATAAGACGACTGTCGGAGGTGCGATGGGGGAGCTCCAGCAGGGACCATGCCCAACAGGGGAGACACTGCCCCTAGCTGTAGGGAGGCAGGGGACGAGTGGGCACGCACGTGGTGGGGGGCGATGGCACCGGCTGTACCTGCGTCTGTGCTGGTCTGGGCGGAGAGAGGAGGAAGAGAGAGGAGGAGAGTTGGAGGGGGGAGTCAGGGAAGAGGAGGAGAGTAGGAGAGGGGTGTCAGGGAAGAGGAGGAGAGTAGGAGAGGGGTGTCAGGGAAGAGGAGGAGAGTAGGAGAGGGGTGTCAGGGAAGAGGAGGAGAGTAGGAGAGGGGTGTCAGGGAAGAGGAGGAGAGTAGGAGAGGGGAGTCAGGGAAGAGGAGGAGAGTAGGAGAGGGGTGTCAGGGAAGAGGAGGAGAGTAGGAGAGTAGGAGAGGGGTGTCAGAGAAGAGGAGGAGAGGGGAGTCAGGGAAGAGGAGGAGAGTAGGAGAGGGGAGTCAGGGAAGAGGAGGAGTAGGAGAGGGGAGTCAGGGAAGAGGAGGAGAGTAGGAGAGGGGTGTCAGGGAAGAGGAGGAGAGTAGGAGAGGGGTGTCAGGGAAGAGGAGGAGAGTAGGAGAGGGGTGTCAGGGAAGAGGAGGAGAGTAGGAGAGGGGTGTCAGGGAAGAGGAGGAGAGTAGGAGAGGGGTGTCAGGGAAGAGGAGGAGTAGGAGAGGGGTGTCAGGGAAGAGGAGGAGTAGGAGAGGGGTGTCAGGGAAGAGGAGGAGAGTAGGAGAGGGGAGTCAGGGAAGAGGAGGAGAGTAGGAGAGGGGAGTCAGGGAAGAGGAGGAGAGTAGGAGAGGGGTGTCAGGGAAGAGGAGAAGAGGGGAGTCAGGGAAGAGGAGGAGATTGGGAGAGGGGAGTCAGGGAAGAGGAGGAGATTGGGAGAGGGGAGTCAGGGAAGAGGAGGAGTATGAGAGGGGAGTCAGAGAAGAGGAGGAGTAGGAGAGGGGAGTCAGAGAAGAGGAGGAGTAGGAGAGGGGAGTCAGAGAAGAGGAGGAGTAGGTAGAAGAGGAGAGTAGGAGAGGGGAGTCAGGGAAGAGGAGGAGAGTAGGAGAGGGGAGTCAGGGAAGAGGAGGAGAGTAGGAGAGGGGAGTCAGGGAAGAGGAGGAGAGTAGGAGAGGGGAGTCAGGGAAGAGGAGGAGAGTAGGAGAGGGGAGTCAGGGAAGAGGAGGAGAGTAGGAGAGGGAGTCAGGGAAGAGGAGGAGAGTAGGAGAGGGAGTCAGGGAAGAGGAGGAGAGTAGGAGAGGGGTGTCAGGGAAGAGGAGGAGAGGAGGAGAGGGGAGTCAGGGAAGAGGAGGAGATTGGGAGAGGGGAGTCAGGGAAGAGGAGGAGTAGGAGAGGGGAGTCAGGGAAGAGGAGGAGTATGAGAGGGGAGTCAGAGAAGAGGAGAGAGGAGTAGGGAGTCAGAGTCAGAGAAGAGGAGGAGTAGGAGAGGGAGTCAGAGAAGAGGAGGAGTAGGAGAGGGGAGTCAGAGAAGAGGAGGAGTAGGTAGAAGGGAGTCAGGGAAGAGGAGGAGAGTAGGAGAGGGAGTCAGGGAAGAGGAGGAGAGGAGAGTCAGGGAAGAGGAGGAGAGTAGGAGAGGGAGTCAGGAAGAGGAGGAGAGAGGAGGGAGGGAAGAGGAGGAGGAGAGGGAGTCAGGGAAGAGGAAGAGTAGGAGAGGGGAGTCAGGGAAGAGGAAGAGTAGGAGAGGGGAGTCAGGGAAGAGGAGGAGAGTAGGAGAGGGGAGTCAGGAAAGCGATTCACTAACTTGTGCATGAGTCACCCAGATTACTGATGGAAAGTTTTCACACAAAACACCTAAATGTTGGTCAATCATGTTCCGCACTATTCAAAGTAATTAATATAATTAATTATAGTCAAGTTTTATAACGAGTTGAGTTTAATAAAGAAATACAACTTGAATGAAGCAAACATTCTGATATTAAGAAGGCCTCGTCTCACTGCTCGGTTTATAAAGCCTGGAGAAGACAAGAGGGCTGATGCAGCAGGGACAACAACTCTGGAAGTCCTGAAAGCGCATACTCCGACACGTCCAAGCCACCGTCAAACCGCGCATGCGCACGGTTGGCTCAACTCACTCATTAAAGATCAGAAACCGAAAGGGTTAAAAAGTGTAAATGGGCTTCGAGTGATTCCACCACATGATTTCCTAAGCTTTTTACTAACATTAAAGGGCATGCATTGTTTAAGTAAACGGACCTGTTACAAGCATAGGGCCTCGCGCTGCAGTCCATTCCTCGATTTACAAACGTAACAACTTTATATCAATCTTAAAACGAATATTATGTTCATCTTGGTGTATTAATTAAATAATACTTTTCGGAAATACAATAAACTGCATTATATCAAGCCTACATAAGATATATCTGTACCTTAAACGTTTGGAATAACTTACATTAACTATAGTAATAGCACGTAGGTAGTACTAGTTAATATGTCTAACACTAAGAAAAAGTTATTCAACAACTCCTGAAAAAGTGAAGCTGCTTCAGTTGATACATCTTGATTTCGACAACAGAAGATACCTTCTAATGTAATGTAATGAACGTGTTGGGACACCGTCGACACAGTCGACAGTAACATGCGTGGGTAAAAGTAAAAGAACACAACGGATTGTTCTCTTTATAGTTGGTGAAGTGTCTGGGGGCTTTGTATCTGGGCTGTGTGTGAGGGTGGTCTCTCGTCTTACTTGTCTGGAGTGGGACTTTGGCTCTGGCGGTTTGAAGAAGGAATCTGGAAGCTTTCTCATCCTCATAGGGACGGAGGGGGGGACGATGGTATTTTTCGGGTTCATAACAGCGTTGAAAAGGGCCTCCAGGTCCGTCTCGGAGTCTCCACGGACGTGGATTATCTGGTGACCGGCCGGGGGGTTGTGCTGGCTCGGATCCATGTTTATTCCAACAAAAAATATCCCAAAAAACTATTTACCCGAGAAAAATTTTTTTTTTAAAAAGACTCAACCCAAAGAGACAAAAAAAATCACGTTTTTCGGAGAGCGAAACTCGAAACCTCGATCATCGAAAGTTAAATCAAAGTGAGTCCAAAAGTAAATTTGATGAAGTTATGTTCTCCCAGAAGCAGGGTTAGCTATCGCAGTCACCACCAACTGTACACTTCTTTCTGATGTTTCGGGGGAACACACTGTAAAATATAACAACGCGCATATCTACTCAACGGTATCTGTAACTTTTACACACAAAAAAAAGAAACACAAAGAAAAAGTGTAACCTTTACCTGGCTAAAGTCAAATTACTGCACAGATTTACCTTCGAAAGTTTTTCAGATTTTTCCATAAAAAACGAGTGACAGCGCACATTGCAAATCCCAGCCGTGTCAGTGTTGTAAAGTTGAGTCTGACTTGGGTCTAAACTCTGACTCATGTGATCTGAGCCTCAGACCGGGCGGAGCCTGGCCGCGTTATCTGGAACGACAAGTTCCTTTAGAGACACCGAGAGACTTCCTCGATATTACATTAAAACAACTTTATATTTTAGACAAATTTCAAGTGCTTTGGTGTGGGAAAAGTTATTTTAATTATACCGAATAAAAATAGAAACGCAACATGCGACAATTTCAAATATGTTACTGAGTTACAGTTCATCTAAGGAAATCAGTCAATTGAAATAAATAAATTAGGACCTAATCGATCGATTTCACACGACTGGAAATACTGTTAGTCAAAAAGGTTGTGGATCAGAAAGCTCCTCCGTATCTGTTGTGACCACCTCATACAGAGTGACACCTTTATTTTATTTTAAGTCACTTGAGAACAAAATTCTTATTTACAATGACGGCCTACCTCGGCCACGTCCTATGGGACTCCCAATCACAGCCAGATGTCATGCAGCCTGGATTTGAACCAGGGACTGTAGTGACACCTCTTACACTGAGAGGCAGTGCCTTAGACCACTGCACAACTCAGGAGCCTCATCTCCTTCACATAGAGTTGATCAGGCTGTTGATTGTGACCTGTGGAATGTTGTCCCACTCCTCTTCAATGGCTGTGAGAAGTTGCTGGATATTGGCGGGAACTGGAACACTCTGTGGTACACGTCGATCCAGAGCATCCCAAACATGCTCAATGGATGACATGTCTGAGTATACAGGCCGTGGGAGAACTGGGACATTTTCAGCTTCCAGGAATTGTGTACAGATCCTTGCGACATGAGGCCGTGCATTATGATGCTGAAACATGAGGTGATGGAGGTGGATGAATGGCACGACAATGGGCCTCAGGATCTCGTCACGGTATCTCTGTGCATTCACATTGCCATCGATAAAATGTGATTGTGTTCGTTGTCCGTAGCTTATGCCTGCCCATACCATAATCCCACCGCCACCATGGGACACTCTGTTCACAACGTTGACATGAGCGAACCGCTCGCCCACACGACACCATACACATGGGCTGCGGTTGTGAGGCCGGTTGGGTGTACTAGCAAATTCTCTAAAACAATGTTTATGGGAGAGAGCAATAGCTCTGGAGGACATTCCTGCAGTCAGCATGCCAATTGCAGACTCCCTCAAAACTTGAGACATCTGTGGCTTTGTGTTGTGTGACAAAACAACAACGCATTGCTAACATTAGATTGCACTCAACAGTATTTAGTCTGCCTTCACCTCAAAAGATATGTATTCATCCCCACTACAGTCATGATATACTATATACTGCTATTTCTATTGGGGGGTTTATTACCATTTTCATTATATATATATTTGACTTAGTCCTGCATGTTGAAGCCTAAGATTTTCACTGTATCACAGCTCTAACCCTGTACATACTAAACGCTGTACCCTGCCATCACAGCTCTAACCCTGTACATACTAAACGCTGTACCCTGCAATCACAGCTCTAACCCTGTACATACTAAACGCTGTACCCTGCCATCACAGCTCTAACCCTGTACATACTAAACGCTGTACCCTGCAATCACAGCTCTAACCCTGTACATACTAAACGCTGTACCCTGCAATCACAGCTCTAACCCTGTACATACTAAACGCTGTACCCTGCAATCACAGCTCTAACCCTGTACATACTAAACGCTGTACCCTGCAATCACAGCTCTAACCCTGTACATACTAAACGCTGTACCCTGCCATCACGGCTCTAACCCTGTACATACTAAACGCTGTACCCTGCCATCACAGCTCTAACCCTGTACATACTAAACGCTGTACCCTGCCATCACAGCTCTAACCCTGTACATACTAAACGCTGTACCCTGCCATCACAGCTCTAACCCTGTACATACTAAACGCTGTACCCTGCCATCACAGCTCTAACCCTGTACATACTAAACGCTGTACCCTGCCATCACAGCTCCAAAATGTAGGATGCTATTTATACACCATTTTCCAAGAAAAAAAATCTAAAAATGGGACAATTACTAATGAGCAGCTAATAACATTCGCAAATTAATTTAATCTCATCACATCAAATAATCACAAACTGCACTTGAAGTTGTCCAGTCAGTCATTATAATTAACAAAACACCTCTCTCTCTCTCTCTCTCTCTCTCTCACTCCCCCCCTCTCTCTCTCTCTCTCTCTCTCTCTCTCTCTCTCTCTCTCTCTCTCTCTCTCTCTCACACTCTCTCTCCCCCTCTCTCTCTCTCTCACTCTCTCTCCCTCCCTCTCTCTCTCTCTCTCTCTTTCTCCCCCTCTCTCTCTCTCTCTCACACTCTCTCTCTCCCCCCCCTCTCTCTCTCTCTCTCTCTCTCTCTCTCTCTCTCACGCTCTCTCTCCCCCTCCCCCCTCTCTCTCTCTCTCACTCTCTCTCCTCCCCCCTCTCTCTCTCTCTCTCTCTCTCTCTCTCACACTCTCTCTCCCCC
Source organism: Oncorhynchus masou masou (assembly GCF_036934945.1). Classification (NCBI taxonomy): domain Eukaryota; kingdom Metazoa; phylum Chordata; class Actinopteri; order Salmoniformes; family Salmonidae; genus Oncorhynchus; species Oncorhynchus masou. The sequence continues at coordinate 96,897,735 of NC_088224.1, forward strand.
CCTCTCTCAATTCAATTCAATGTGCTTTATTGGCATGACGTAACAATGTACATATTGCCAAAGCTTACAAAATAAATAAAAATGAGAATCAAAATTATCAACGGGACAACAGCAACAACAATAACCAGGGGTCAAAATAACCATACATTCAACAATAACAATATGTATACAGTAGAGGACATGTGCAGGTTGGTTGGTCTGTCAGACACGGCCTCTCATCTTATGGCAGGCAGCAGTGTAGTGCGCTGCCAAGTCACAGCTCTCTGCGTCCTCCCCCAACAGGACGGCAGCTACATAAAGTAGTCCCATGCAGTTCCCATAATTGTTATGCAAATGAGCCTCCATACTTCATTGAGAAATAATTTTGTCAAGACCCAGTCTCTTTGGACACAGAGCCTGTTTTCTTAAACCCCTGTTATTGCTCTGCAGGCACTGTATAGAACTGTTGAATGGGAGAGAGCAGTTACTATGTCTGTCTCTGCTATCTATTCATTTATTCCCACAGACAGTTAATAGTTGCAGAACATTTGATTCATCTTTTTCAATAGGTAGGAAACAAGCTATGATACCACATTTATAAATGTATACAAATACTTGTTTGTCTAGTTATTATTTTGTTTGTTTATTACTACCATTTTGTTCCTTGATTCTTCAGAAGTTTTGACGGACTGTCAAAAGCAGATGTATTTTCTGATGAAATAGAGGTAGAGAGCTATAGTAGTAGTAGATATACCGCCCTGACTCTTTTTTTTTTTTTTTTTACTCTTCATATATATAGACTGTTGATGACTCTTTAAATATAGACTGTTGATGACTCATAGACTGTTGATGACTCATAGACTGTTGATGACTCATAGACTGTTGATGACTCATAGACTGTTGATTACTCTTCATATATATAGACAGTTGATGACTCTTCATATATAAAGACTGTTGATTACTCTTCATATATATAGACAGTTGATTACTCTTCATATATATAGACTGTTGATTACTCTTCATATATATAGCCTGTTGATGACTCTTCATATATAAAGACTGTTGATTGCTCTTCATATATAAAGACTGTTGATGACTCTTCATATATATAGACAGTTGATGACTCTTTAATAAATCACATTATTTGTGCAGTATATCAACGATGATTGGACACTTCGCCGCTTCGACTACATCAGAATAAAACTGCAAGCCCCGTCAGTCAAGGCATTTACATTTTGTCGGTGGAAGCCTTGGTTTTCATATCATGCTAATGCACTCAGACACACAGGCACACTAGTGTAAAGATGGGTTCCTATGTTCCAGACTTCTATAATGAATCCCAAATGGCACCCTATTCCCTATAGAGTGCACTACAAATTAGTGAATGAAATAGACAATAGTTTGTCATGTGGGACAAACGTCAAGACTTCTCCTCAGTTGTCCTGCAGCCTCAGCCTGACTGGCTGGAAGGAGAGGGACCACCCACCTACCAGTATGGGGGCCCTTTGGTCAACACTGTGTACTGCATCACAAATAGCACCCTATTCCCTATAGAGTGCACTACTTTAGACCAGAGAGTCTTCACCTCTCGTTGTCTAAAATTGTCCAACAACTGTCTGTCTGTTCTAAATCCATCTGGACCGGTATGACTTATCTCAACTGTCTCTGTTCTACATCCATCTGGACCGGTGTGACTTATCTCAACTGTCTCTGTTCTACATCCATCTGGACCGGTGTGACTTATCTCAACTGTCTCTGTTCTACATCCATCTGGACCGGTATGACTTATCTCAACTGTCTCTGTTCTAAATCCATCTGGACCGGTATGACTTATCTCAACTGTCTCTGTTCTATATCCATCTGGACCGGTGTGACTTATCTCAACTGTCTCTGTTCTACATCCATCTGGACCGGTGTGACTTATCTCAACTGTCTCTGTTCTATATCCATCTGGACCGGTGTGACTTATCTCAACTGTCTCTGTTCTACATCCATCTGGACCGGTGTGACTTATCTCAACTGTCTCTGTTCTATATCCATCTGGACCGGTATGACTTATCTCAACTGTCTCTGTTCTACATCCATCTGGACCGGTGTGACTTATCTCAACTGTCTCTGCTCTACATCCATCTGGACCGGTGTGACTTATCTCAACTGTCTCTGTTCTATATCCATCTGGACCGGTGTGACTTATCTCAACTGTCTCTGTTCTACATCCATCTGGACCGGTGTGACTTATCTCAACTGTCTCTGTTCTATATCCATCTGGACCGGTGTGACTTATCTCAACTGTCTCTGTTCTACATCCATCTGGACCGGTGTGACTTATCTCAACTGTCTCTGTTCTAAATCCATCTGGACCGGTATGACTTATCTCAACTGTCTCTGCTCTACATCCATCTGGACCGGTGTGACTTATCTCAACTGTCTCTGTTCTACATCCATCTGGACCGGTGTGACTTATCTCAACTGTCTCTGTTCTAAATCCATCTGGACCGGTGTGACTTATCTCAACTGTCTCTGTTCTACATCCATCTGGACCGGTATGACTTATCTCAACTGTCTCTGTTCTACATCCATCTGGACCGGTGTGACTTATCTCAACTGTCTCTGTTCTATATCCATCTGGACCGGTATGACTTATCTCAACTGTCTCTGTTCTACATCCATCTGTATGACTTATCTCAACTGTCTCTGTTCTACATCCATCTGGACGGTGTGATCTCAACTGTCTCTGTTCTACATCCATCTGGACCGGTGTGACTTATCTCAACTGTCTCTGTTCTACATCCATCTGGACCGGTGTGACTTATCTCAACTGTCTCTGCTCTACATCCATCTGGACCGGTGTGACTTATCTCAACTGTCTCTGTTCTACATCCATCTGGACCGGTGTGACTTATCTCAACTGTCTCTGTTCTAAATCCATCTGGACCGGTGTGACTTATCTCAACTGTCTCTGTTCTATATCCATCTGGACCGGTGTGACTTATCTCAACTGTCTCTGTTCTACATCCATCTGGACCGGTGTGACTTATCTCAACTGTCTCTGTTCTACATCCATCTGGACCGGTGTGACTTATCTCAACTGTCTCTGTTCTACATCCATCTGGACCGGTGTGACTTATCTCAACTGTCTCTGTTCTAAATCCATCTGGACCGGTGTGACTTATCTCAACTGTCTCTGTTCTATATCCATCTGGACCGGTATGACTTATCTCAACTGTCTCTGTTCTATATCCATCTGGACCGGCGTGACTTATCTCAACTGTCTCTGTTCTATATCCATCTGGACCGGTGTGACTTATCTCAACTGTCTCTGTTCTACATCCATCTGGACCGGTATGACTTATCTCAACTGTCTCTGTTCTAAATCCATCTGGACCGGTATGACTTATCTCAACTGTCTCTGTTCTACATCCATCTGGACCGGTATGACTTATCTCAACTGTCTCTGTTCTACATCCATCTGGACCGGCGTGACTTATCTCAACTGTCTCTGTTCTATATCCATCTGGACCAGCGTGACTTATCTCAACTGTCTCTGTTCTATATCCATCTGGACCGGTGTGACTTATCTCAACTGTCTCTGTTCTATATCCATCTGGACCGGTGTGACTTATCTCAACTGTCTCTGTTCTACATCCATCTGGACCGGTGTGACTTATCTAAACTGTCTCTGTTCTACATCCATCTGGACCGGTGTGACTTATATCAACTGTCTCTGTTCCATATCCATCTGGACCGGTGTGTATTGGAGATGTGTTTTATTTTCAATGTAATTAATTAAAAATGTAAAATTACAGAATATTATAATGGTTAAATAAAAGTGAGTCTTATTGAAGGCTGTACAAATGTTAGAAAAGGTATTGTGTCATATTACATCATGTACTATACATCTTCTCAAGGAGCAGTTTTCCATGGGAGAGTTTGTGTGCCCCCTACAGTACTTTAAGTAGGTCACGTAAACAATGAACACACACACACACACACACACACACACACACACACACACACACACACACACACACACACACACACACACACACACACACACACACACACACACACACACACACACACACACACACACACACACGTAAACAATGAACACACACACACACACACGTAAACAATGAACACACACACACACACACACACACACACACACACACACACACACACACACACACACACACACACACACGTAAACAATGAACACACACACACACACATAAACAATGAACACACACACACACGTAAACAATGAACACACACACACACACACACACACACACACACACACACACACACACACACACACACACACACGTAAACAATGAACACACACACACACACACACACACACACACACACACACACACACACACACACACACACACACACACACACACACACACACACACACACACACACACGTAAACAATGAACACACACACACATTTAATATTAAATTGCTCTCCTTTTCTCCTGTTTTAACCAAAGCAAGATTAGGGTTAGGTTTAGAGTTAACTTAATCCTAACCTAAAAAAATGTCTCAGCTGGTAGCGCATGGTGCTGCCAACACCAGGGTTGTGGGTTCGATTCCCACAGGGGACCAGTATGAAAATGTGTGCACTCAGTAAATTCCCCTGGATAAAATCCTCCACAAATACATAAAGCTATAAAAATGTTTGTGTTATTTTTGTTTTCTTTTTTTTTGTGGGCACTGAAGTCACCACATGATAGACCGTGACATAACAGTATACAAACCATGTGAGATTTAACTTGACAAAGGAAGAACACAACACACAAGCTCTGACTTGCATCCCTCTACAAGGCTCACATTACGTGTTGTATCTTAGCATGACCTTTCTTGTGTGTCAGAGTTTGGTTTCTGGGAGTCAATTCAACAACAAGGGTTGGTGAAGTACCTGTTACGTCACGGTTTCTACGGCTCAACCAACCAGAATCAGACATGGGTTTTGTTACAGTAAGCCATGGGTTTTGTTACAGTAAGCCATGGGGTTGTGTTACAGTAAGCCATGGGTTTGTTACAGTAAGCCATGGGGTTTTGTTACAGTAAGCCATGGGGTTTTGTTACAGTAAGCCATGGGTTTTGTTACAGTAAGCCATGGGGTTTTGTTACAGTAAGCCATGGGGTTGTGTTACAGTAAGCCATGGGGTTTTGTTACAGTAAGCCATGGGGTTTTGTTACAGTAAGCCATGGGGTTTTGTTACAGTAAGCCATGGGGTTTTGTTACAGTAAGCCATGGGGTTTTGTTACAGTAAGCCATGGGGTGTTGTTACAGTAAGCCATGGTGTTTTGTTACAGTAAGCCATGGGGTTTTATTACAGTAAGCCATGGGGTTTTGTTACAGTAAGCCATGGGGTTTTGTTACAGTAAGCCATTGGGTTTTATTACAGTAAGCCATGGGGTTTTGTTACAGCCATGGGGTTTTGTAAGCCATGGGGTTTTGTTACAGTAAGCCATGGGTTTTGTTACAGTAAGCCATGGGTTTTGTTACAGTAAGCCATGGGGTTTTGTTACAGTAAGCCATGGGGTTTTGTTACAGTAAGCCATGGGGTTTTGTTACAGTAAGCCATGGGGTTTTGTTACAGTAAGCCATGGGTTTTGTTACAGTAAGCCATGGGGTTTTGTTACAGTAAGCCATGGGGTTTTGTTACAGTAAGCCATGGGGTTTTGTTACAGTAAGCCATGGGGTTTTGTTACAGTAAGCCATGGGGTTGTGTTACAGTAAGCCATGGGGTTTTGTTACAGTAAGCCATGGGTTTTGTTACAGTAAGCCATGGGGTTTTGTTACAGTAAGCCATGGGGTTTTGTTACAGTAAGCCATGGGGTTTTGTTACAGTAAGCCATGGGGTTTTGTTACAGTAAGCCATGGGGTTTTGTTACAGTAAGCCATGGGTTTTGTTACAGTAAGCCATGGGGTTTTGTTACAGTAAGCCATGGGGTTGTGTTACAGTAAGCCATGGGGTTTTGTTACAGTAAGCCATGGGGTTTTGTTACAGTAAGCCATGGGGTTTTGTTACAGTAAGCCATGGGGTTTTGTTACAGTAAGCCATGGGGTTTTGTTACAGTAAGCCATGGGGTTTTGTTACAGTAAGCCATGGGGTTTTATTACAGTAAGCCATGGGGTTTTGTTACAGTAAGCCATGGGGTTTTGTTACAGTAAGCCATTGGGTTTTATTACAGTAAGCCATGGGGGTTTGTTACAGTAAGCCATGGGGTTTTGTTACAGTAAGCCATGGGGTTTTGTTACAGTAAGCCATGGGTTTTGTTACAGTAAGCCATGGGGTTTTGTTACAGTAAGCCATGGGTTTGTTACAGTAAGCCATGGGTTTGTTACAGTAAGCCATGGGTTTGTTACAGTAAGCCATGGGTTTTGTTACAGTAAGCCATGGGTTTGTTACAGTAAGCCATGGGTTTGTTACAGTAAGCCATGGGTTTGTTACAGTAAGCCATGGGTTTGTTACAGTAAGCCATGGGGTTGTGTTACAGTAAGCCATGGGGTTTTGTTACAGTAAGCCATGGGTTTTGTTACAGTAAGCCATGGGGTTTTGTTACAGTAAGCCATGGGGTTTTGTTACAGTAAGCCATGGGGTTCTGTTACAGTAAGACATGGGTTTTGTTACAGTAAGCCATGGGTTTTGTTACAGTAAGCCATGGGGTTTTGTTACAGTAAGCCATGGGGTTTTGTTACAGTAAGCCATGGGGTTTTGTTACAGTAAGCCATGGGGTTTTGTTACAGTAAGCCATGGGTTTGTTACAGTAAGCCATGGGGTTTTGTTACAGTAAGCCATGGGGTTTTGTTACAGTAAGCCATGGGGTTTTGTTACAGTAAGCCATGGGGGTTTGTTACAGTAAGCCATGGGGTTTTGTTACAGTAAGCCATGGGGTTTTGTTACAGTAAGCCATGGGGGTTTGTTACAGTAAGCCATGGGGTTTTATTACAGTAAGCCATGGGTTTTGTTACAGTAAGCCATGGGTTTGTTACAGTAAGCCATGGGTTTGTTACAGTAAGCCATGGGTTTGTTACAGTAAGCCATGGGTTTGTTACAGTAAGCCATGGGTTTGTTACAGTAAGCCATGGGTTTGTTACAGTAAGCCATGGGTTTGTTACAGTAAGCCATGGGGTTTTGTTACAGTAAGCCATGGGGTTTTGTTACAGTAAGCCATGGGGTTTTGTTACAGTAAGCCATGTTTCTTTTTACAGTAAGCCATGTTTTTTTTACAGTAAGCCATGTCTTTTTTTATTACAGCAAGCCATGGGTTTTCACCCTATCTGTGTGTGTGTACCACTTTTTTTTAAATGCGATCCTCTGGGGATCCAATCTTGTTGTATATTTTTTTTACCCAAATAAATGCAATTAAAATGAACTTCCTTAAGTTATCAACTTATGATATTGAGATCCCATTGGCACTTATACCTGTGCAGTAACACTTTTTAACTACTACAACATTGGTGAGCAAGATGGCATTGACAGAGTGTCGCCTCGCTTCTAGTCCTTAAGAAACTATACAGTATTTTATGTATTATTTCTTACATTGTTAACCCAGATTATCTTAAGTGTTATTACAAACAGCCGGGAGGAACTTTCCCCAAGCGGATCCTTTGTTCGAACCACCCAAGGGATTCGAACTGATTCCAGAAGCTGACCCAAAATAACATCACCGCAGAAGAAGTAGACGGAGCGGCCTTCTGGTCAGACTTCAGAGGCGCGCACACCACCCACCGCTTCCGAGTATATTACTCGCCAATGTCTAGTCTCTAGATAACAATGTAGCCGAAATTAGGGCCATGACGGCCCTCCAGGAACTTCACTGGAAACCATATATCCTGAGGCTGCATTGATTGTAAATGGGGATTTTAACAAAGCAAAATCGTGGACCAGGCTACCTACAATGCCTTGCAAATGTCTTCATCCCCCTTGGCATTTTTCCTACTTTGTGGCATTATAACCTGGAATTAAAATGGATTTTAATTTTAATTTCATGTCATGGACATACGTAAAACCGTTAAATTGGTGAAGTGAAATGGAAAAAATATTTGTTTCAAAAAAGTATAAAAATGAAAAACTGAAAAGTGGTGTGTATATGTATTCACCTCCTTTACTATGAAGCCCCTAAAAAAGATCTGGTGCAATCAATGACCTTCAGAAGTCACGTAATCAGTTACAGTTGAAGTCAGAAGTTTACATACATGTATGTATGTCATTAAACTTGTTTTTTAACCACTTCACAAATTTCTTGTTAACAAAATATGTTAACAAGTAATTTTTCCAACAATTGTTTACAGACAGATTATTTCACTTGTAATTCACTGTATCACAATTCCAGTGGGTCAGAAGTTTACATACACTAAGTTGACTGTGCCTTTAAACAGCTTGGAAAACTCCAGAAAATGATGTCATGGCTTTAGAAGATTCTGATAGGCTAATTGACATAATTTGAGTCCATTGGAGGTGTACCTGTGGATGTATTTCAAGGCCTACCTTCAAACTCAGTTCCTCTTTGCTTGCTGTATATAGCCTCCACATTGACTCTGTACTGGTATCCCCTGTATATAGCCTCCACATTGACTCTGTACTGGTATCCCCTGTATATAGCCTCCACATTGACTCTGTACCGGTACCCCCTGTATATAGCCTCCACATTGACTCTGTACTGGTACCCCTGTATATAGCCTCCACATTGACTCTGTACTGGTACCTCCTGTATATAGCCTCCACATTGACTCTGTACTGGTACCTCCTGTATATAGCCTCCACATTGACTCTGTACTGGTACCTCCTGTATATAGCCTCCACATTGACTCTGTACTGGTACCCCTGTATATAGCCTCCACATTGACTCTGTACTGGTACCTCCTGTATATAGCCTCCACATTGACTCTGTACTGGTACCTCCTGTATATAGCCTCCACATTGACTCTGTACTGGTACCTCCTGTATATAGCCTCCACATTGACTCTGTACTAGTACCCTCTGTATATAGCCTCCACATTGACTCTGTACTGGTACCCTCTGTATATAGCCTCCACATTGACTCTGTACCGGTACCCCCTGTATATAGCCTCCACATTGACTCTGTACTGGTACCTCCTGTATATAGCCTCCACATTGACTCTGTACCGTAACACCCTGTATATAGCCTCCACATTGACTCTGTACCGGTACCCCCTGTATATAGCCTCCACATTGACTCTGTACTGGTACCCCTGTATATAGCCTCCGCATTGACTCTGTACCGGTATCCCCTGTATATAGCCTCCACATTGACTCTGTACCGGTATCCCCTGTATATAGCCTCCACATTGACTCTGTACTGGTACCCCCTGTATATAGCCTCCACATTGACTCTGTACCAGTACCCCCTGTATATAGCCTCCACATTGACTCTGTACTGGTACCTCCTGTATATAGCCTCCACATTGACTCTGTACCGGTATCCCCTGTATATAGCCTCCACATTGACTCTGTACCGTAATACCCTGTATATAGCCTCCACATTGACTCTGTACCGGTACCCCCTGTATATAGCCTCCACATTGACTCTGTACCGGTATCCCCTGTATATAGCCTCCACATTGACTCTGTACCGGTACCCCCTGTATATAGCCTCCACATTGACTCTGTACTGGTACCTCCTGTATATAGCCTCCACATTGACTCTGTACCGTAACACCCTGTATATAGCCTCCACATTGACTCTGTACCGGTACCCCCTGTATATAGCCTCCACATTGACTCTGTACTGGTACCCCTGTATATAGCCTCCGCATTGACTCTGTACCGGTATCCCCTGTATATAGCCTCCACATTGACTCTGTACCGGTATCCCCTGTATATAGCCTCCACATTGACTCTGTACTGGTACCCCTGTATATAGCCTCCACATTGACTCTGTACCAGTACCCCTGTATATAGCCTCCACATTGACTCTGTACTGGTACCTCCTGTATATAGCCTCCACATTGACTCTGTACCGGTATCCCCTGTATATAGCCTCCACATTGACTCTGTACCGTAATACCCTGTATATAGCCTCCACATTGACTCTGTACCGGTACCCCCTGTATATAGCCTCCACATTGACTCTGTACCGGTATCCCCTGTATATAGCCTCCACATTGACTCTGTACCGGTACCCCCTGTATATAGCCTCCACATTGACTCTGTACCGGTATCCCCTGTATATAGCCTCCACATTGACTCTGTACCGGTGCCCCCTGTATATAGCCTCCACATTGACTCTGTACCGGTACCCCCTGTATATAGCCTCCACATTGACTCTGTACCGGTATCCCCTGTATATAGCCTCCACATTGACTCTGTACCGGTACCCCCTGTATATAGCCTCCACATTGACTCTGTACCGGTATCCCCTGTATATAGTCTCCACATTGACTCTGTACTGGTACCTCCTGTATATGGCATCGTTATTCTCATTGTGTTACTTTTTATTATAACTTTTTATTTTAGTCTACTTGGTAAATATTTTCTTCTTCTTGAACTTCACTGTTGTTTAAGGGATTGTAGGAAGCATTTCACGGTAAAGTCTACACTTGTTGTATTCGGTGCACGTGGCAAATAAAGTTTTTTTGATTTGATAAAGTGCTTTGAGAGACTAGTCAAGGATCATATCACCTCCACTTTACCTGTCACACTAGACCCACTGCAATTTGCATACCGCCCCACAGATGATGCAATCGCCATCACACTGCACACTGCCCTAACCCATCTGGACAAGAGGAATACCTACGTGAGAATGCTGTTCATTGACTACAGCTCAGCATTTAGCATCATAGTACCCTCGAAGCTCATCATTAAGCTTGAGGCCCTGGGATTCAACCCCGCCCGGTGCTATTGGGTCCTGGACTTCCTGACGGGACGCCCCCAGGTGGTGAAGGTAGGAAACAACATGTTCACTTCGCTGACCCTCAACACTGGGGCCCCACAAGGGTGCGTTCTGAGCCCTCTCCTGTACTCCCTGTTCACCAATGACTCTGTGGCCACGCACGCCTCCAATTCAATCATCACGTTTGCAGATGACACAACAGTAGTGGGCTTGATTACCAACAACGACAAGACGGCCTACAGGGAGGAGGTGAGGGCCCTCGGAGTGTGGTGTCAGGAAAATAACCTCTCACTCAACTTCAACAAAACAAAGGAGATGATTGTGGATTTCAGGAAACAGCAGAGGGAGTAACCCCTATCCACATCGAGCACCTCCCTATCCACAGCGCCTCTTCAACCTCAGGAGGCTGAAGAAATTTGGCTTGTCACCTAAAAACCTCACAAACTTTTACAGATGCACAATTGAGAGCATCCTGGCTGTATCACCGCCTGGTACGGCAACTGCTCCGCCCACAACCGTAAGGCTCTCCAGAGGGTAGTGAGTTCTGCACAACGCATCACCAGGGGCAAACTACCTGCCCTCCAGGACACCAACACCACCCGATGTCACAGGAAGGCCATAAAGATCATCAAGGACAACAACCACCCGAGCCACTGCCTGTTCACCCCGCTATCATCCAGAAGGCGAGGTCAGTACAGGTGCATCAAAGCGGGGACCGAGAGACTGAAAAACAGCTTCTATCTCAAGGCCATCAGACTGTTAAGCAGCCATCACCAACACAGAGAGGATGCTGCCTACATTGACATACAGACCTGAAATCATTGGCCACTTTAATAAGTATGTTGTAATTTCTTGCATTACTCAGCTCATATGTATATACTATACAATACTATACTATATTATACTATACTCATCGCTCATCCATATGTACATATTCTTATTCCATCCCTTCAGATTTGTGTGTATTAGGAAGTTGTTGTGGAATTGTTAGATCACTTGTTGATATTGCTGCACTGTCGGAAGTAGAAGCACAAGCATTTCGCTACACTCGCATTAACATCTGCTAACCATGTGTATGTGACCATTAACATCTGCTAACCATGTGCATGTGACCAATAACATTTGATTTGATTTTGTTACTTGATAATTAATAATAGTAATAGCCAACGTGTTGCATTCAAGCCTCAAAGTCCTAACCTGATCCCAGATCTGTTCGTACCGTCTTGCCAACGCCTATGGCCATTGTCGCAGAAAACAGAAACAGATCTGGGACCAATCAAACACATTTATTTATAAAGTCCCTTTTACATCAGCAGATGTCACAAAATGCTGGTACAGAAACCAGCCTAAAACCCCAAAGACCACAAACAGCAAGCAGATGTGGAAGCATGTTGGCTAGGAAAAACTCCCTAGAAAGGCAGGAACCTAGAGAGGAACCAGGCTATGAGCGGTGGACAGTCCTCTTCTGGCTGTGCCGGGTGGAGATTATAAGAGTTTATGGCCATTAAGGCCAGATTGTTCAAATGTTCATAGATGACCAGCAGGGTCAGATAATATACAAAGGGTGCAACGGGTCAGATGTAAGAATACATGTCAGATGGCTTTACATAGCCGAGCTTCAACTGTTTATGTTGTGTTTATGTTGCGTTTATGTTGTGTATATGTTGTGTATATGTTGTGTTTATGTTGTGTTTATGTTGTGTTTATGTTGTGTATATGTTGTGTATATGTTGTGTTTGTTGTGTATATGTTGTGTTTATGTTGTGTTTATGTTGCGTATATGTTGCGTTTATGTTGTGTATATGTTGTGTATATGTTGTGTTTATGTTGTGTTTATGTTGTGTTTATGTTGTGTATATGTTGTGTTTGTTGTGTATATGTTGTGTATATGTTGTGTTTATGTTGTGTTTATGTTGCGTATATGTTGCGTTTATGTTGTGTTTATGTTGTGTTTATGTTGTGTATATGTTGTGTTTATGTTGCGTTTATGTTGCGTTTATGTTGTGTTTATGTTGTGTATATGTTGTGTATATGTTGTGTTTGTTGTGTATATGTTGTGTTTGTTGTGTATATGTTGTGTATATGTTGTGTTTGTTGTGTTTATGTTGTGTTTATGTTGTGTATATGTTGTGTATATGTTGTGTTTATGTTGTGTATATGTTGTGTATATGTTGTGTTTGTTGTGTATATGTTGTGTTTGTTGTGTATATGTTGTGTATATGTTGTGTTTGTTGTGTTTATGTTGTGTTTATGTTGTGTATATGTTGCGTATATGTTGCGTTTATGTTGCGTTTATGTTGCGTATATGTTGTGTTTGTTGTGTATATGTTGTGTTTATGTTGTGTATATGTTGTGTATATGTTGTGTTTATGTTGTGTTTATGTTGTGTATATGTTGTGTATATGTTGTGTTTATGTTGTGTTTATGTTGTGTATATGTTGTGTATATGTTGTGTTTGTTGTGTATATGTTGTGTTTATGTTGTGTTTATGTTGTGTATATGTTGTGTTTGTTGTGTATATGTTGTGTTTATGTTGTGTTTATGTTGTGTATATGTTGTGTTTATGTTGTGTATATGTTGTGTATATGTTGTGTTTATGTTGTGTATATGTTGTGTATATGTTGTGTTTATGTTGTGTATATGTTGTGTTTATGTTGTGTATATGTTGTGTTTATGTTGTGTTTATGTTGTGTATATGTTGTGCATATGTTGTGTTTATGTTGTGTTTATGTTGTGTATATGTTGTGTTTGTTGCGTATATGTTGTGTTAATGTTGCGTTTATGTTGTGCATATATGTTTAAAATGATACCCCCTGTATATATGAATGTGGATTAGCTAACACAACGTGGAACCCAATAATATAATATAATAATAATATGGTTGCTGATAATGGACCACTTTAAGCAGCCGTTTCCAGCTACAATAGTCATTTACAACATTAACACTGTCTACACTGTATTTCTGATCAATTTGGTGTTATTTTAATGGACAAAAAAAGGTGCTTTTCTTTCAAAAACAAGGACAATTTCTAAGTGACCCCGAACGGTGGTGTTCTGTATATATTGGGTATATATAGTCTAGTGAGTGTGTATATATAGTCTAGTGAGTGTGTATATAGTGTGTATATATAGTCTAGTGAGTGTGTATATAGTGTGTATATATAGTCTAGTGAGTGTGTGTATATAGTGTGTATATATAGTCTAGTGAGTGTGTATATAGCGTGTATATATAGTCTAGTGAGTGTGTGTATATAGTGTGTATATATCGTCTAGTGAGTGTGTGTATATAGTGTGTATATATAGTCTAGTGAGTGTGTGTATATAGTGTGTATATATAGTCTAGTGAGTGTGTATATAGTGTGTATATCTAGTCTAGTGAGTGTGTATATATAGTCTAGTGAGTGTGTATATAGTGTTTATATATAGTCTAGTGAGTATGTATATAGTGTGTATATATAGTCTAGTGAGTGTGTGTATATAGTGTGTATATATAGTCTAGTGAGTGTGTGTATATAGTGTGTATATATTGTCTAGTGAGTGTGTGTATATAGTGTGTATATATAGTCTAGTGAGTGTGTATATAGTGTGTATATATAGTCTAGTGAGTGTGTATATAGTGTGTATATATAGTCTAGTGAGTGTGTATATAGTGTGTATATATAGTCTAGTGAGTGTGTATATAGTGTGTACACGGTTGAAGTTGGAAGTTTACATACACCTTAGCTAAATATACTTAAACTCAGTTTTTCACTATTCCTGACATTTAAACCTAGTAAAAATCCCCTGTCTTAGGGTCAGTTAGGATCACCACTTTATTTTAAGAATGCAAAATGTCAGAATAATAGTAGAGAGAATTATTTATTTCAGCTTTTATTTCTTTCATCACATTCCCAGTGGGACATAACTTTACATACACTCAATTAATATTTTGCAGCATTGCCTTTACATTGTTTAACTTGGGTCAAACATTTCAGGTAGCCTTCCACAAGCTTCCCACAATAATGGGTGAATTTTGGCCCATTCCTCCTGACAGAGCTGGTGTAACTGAGTCAGGTTTATAGGCCTCCTTGCTCGCAGATGATTTTTCAGTTCTGCCCACACATTTTCTATAGGATTGAGGTCAGGGCTTTGTGATGGCCACTCCAATACCTTGACTTTGTTGTCCTTAAGCCATTTTGCCACAACTTTGGAAGTATGCTTGGGGTCATTGTCCATTTGGAAGACCCCTTTGCGACCAAGCTTTAACTTCCTGACTGACATCTTGAGATGTTGCTTCAATATATCCACATAATGTTCCTGCCTCATGATGCCATCTATTTTGTGAAGTACACCAGTCCCTCCTGCAGCAAAGCACCCCCACAACATGATGCTGCCACCCCCGTGCTTCACGGTTGGGATGGTGTTCTTCGGCTTGCAAGCCTCCCCCTTTTCCCTCCAAACATAACGATGGTCATTATGGCCAAACAGTCCTATTTTTGTTTCATCAGACCAGAGGACATTTCTCCAAAATATACGATCTTTGTCCCCATGTGCAGTTGCAAATCGTAGTCTGGCTTTTTTATGGCGGTTTTGAAGCAGTGGCTTCTTCCCTGCTGAACGGCCTTTCAGGTTATGTCGATATAGGACTCGTTCTACTGTGGATATAGATACTTTTGTACCTGTTTCCTCCAGCATCTTCACAAGGTCCCTTGCTATTGTTCTGGGATTGATTTGCACTTTTCGCACCAAAGTACGTTCATCTCTAGGAGACAGAACACATCTCCTTCCTGAGTGGTATGACGGCTGCATGGTCCCATGGTGTTTATACTTGCGTACTATTGTTTGTACAGATGAACATGGTACCTTCAGGCATTTGGAAATTGCTCCCAAGGATGAACCAGACTTGTGGAGGTCTACAATTTTTTACTAAGATCTTGGCTGATTTCTTTTGATTTTCCCATGTCAAGCAAAGAGGCACTGAGGTTGAAGGTAGGCCTTGAAATACATCCACAGATACACTTCCAATCGACTCAAATTATGTTAATTAGCCTATCAGAAGCGTCTAAAGCCATGACATCATTTTCTGGAATTTTCCAAGCTGTTTAAGGGCACAGTCAACTTAGTGTATGTAAACTACTGACCCACTGGAGTTGTGATACAGTGAAATAATCTGTCTGTAAAACAATTGTTGGAAAAATGACTTGTGTCATGCACAAAGTAGATGTCCTAACCGACTTGCCAAAACTCTAGTTTGTTGTTTGTGGTTGAAAAACAACCAGAAGCGTCATGTGTACCTTCTCTTCCTCTAGTTTCCCCGGTGGACCAGAACTTTCAGTTCACATTGTTGATGTGCAGCAGCTGATTGGTCGGAGATCGATCAGACTCTACTCCACCACAACAGACATGAACCTGACATATTAACACCTCTGAAGAAACTCTCATTAGGAGGTCAAAGGGTGAGAATACTGGAAAGTCCATGTAGAAGACTGCAAAACAAACTAAAGAAACCCAAATAAATAAATATATATAAAAAAATATGTATTCTGTGATTTCCTTACATTTGTTAAATATATAATACTTAAAAGCATCTTAATCAGTCCTCTCTGAGAAGATGTTAAGGGAAAAACACTTTTAGGAGCCCAGGCTACAAAGTTCTAGAAACCTGTTTGGTGGGTGTGCTGCCCAAACCATTTCGTCACATCTGAAATAGAAAAATTCTTGCCTGATATGTACTGCTTGTGTCTCTGCCTCAGACAAGTCACAGCAAGCTGACTGGAGACAGAGGTAGAAGTGTTCACAGCAAGCTGACTGGAGACAGAGGTAGAAGTGTTCACAGCAAGCTGACTGGAGACAGAGGTAGAAGTGTTCACAGCAAGCTGACTGGAGACAGAGGTAGAAGTGTTCACAGCAAGCTGACTGGAGACAGAGGTAGAAGTGTTCACAGCACGCTGACTGCAGACCGAGGTAGAAGTGTTCACAGCAAGCTGACTGGAGACAGAGGTAGAAGTGTTCACAGCACGCTGACTGCAGACCGAGGTAGAAGTGTTCACAGCAAGCTGACTGGAGACAGGTAGAAGTGTTCACAGCAAGCTGACTGGAGACAGAGGTAGAAGTGTTCACAGCAATCTGACTGGAGACAGGTAGAAGTGTTCACAGCAAGCTGACTGGAGACAGGTAGAAGTGACCACAGCAAGCTGACTGGAGACAGAGGTAGAAGTGTTCACAGCAAGCTGACTGGAGACAGAGGTAGAAGTGTTCACAGCAAGCTGACTGGAGACAGGTAGAAGTGTTCACAGCAAGCTGACTGGAGACAGAGGGAGAAGTGTTCACAGCAAGCTGACTGGGGACAGAGGTAGAAGTGACCACAGCAAGCTGACTGGAGACAGAGGGAGAAGTGTTCACAGCAAGCTGACTGGGGACAGAGGTAGAAGTGACCACAGCAAGCTGACTGGAGACAGAGGTAGAAGTGTTCACAGCAAGCTGACTGGAGACAGAGGTAGAAGTGTTCACAGCAAGCTGACTGGAGACAGGTAGAAGTGTTCACAGCAAGCTGACTGGAGACAGAGGGAGAAGTGTTCACAGCAAGCTGACTGGAGACAGAGGGAGAAGTGTTCACAGCAAGCTGACTGGAGACAGGTAGAAGTGTTCACAGCAAGCTGACTGGAGACAG
This sequence comes from Oncorhynchus masou masou, assembly GCF_036934945.1. NCBI lineage: Eukaryota > Metazoa > Chordata > Actinopteri > Salmoniformes > Salmonidae > Oncorhynchus > Oncorhynchus masou. The sequence goes on from NC_088224.1 coordinate 96,915,245, forward strand.
AGGGAGAAGTGTTCACAGCAAGCTGACTGGAGACAGAGGGAGAAATGTTCACAGCAAGCTCACTGGAGACAGAGGGAGAAGTGTTCACAGCAAGCTCACTGGAGACAGAGGGAGAAGTGTTCACAGCAAGCTGACTGGAGACAGAGGGAGAAGTGTTCACAGCAAGCTCACTGGAGACAGAGGGAGAAGTGTTCACAGCAAGCTCACTGGAGACAGAGGGAGAAGTGTTCACAGCAAGCTCACTGGAGACAGAGGGACAAGTGTTCACAGCAAGCTGACTGGAGACAGAGGGAGAAGTGTTCACAGCAAGCTGACTGGAGACAGAGGGAGAAGTGTTCACAGCAAGCTGACTGGAGACAGAGGGACAAGTGTTCACAGCAAGCTGACTGGAGACAGAGGGAGAAGTGTTCACAGCAAGCTGACTGGAGACAGAGGGAGAAGTGTTCACAGCAAGCTGACGGGAGACAGAGGGAGAAGTGTTCACAGCAAGCTGACGGGAGACAGAGGGACAAGTGTTCACAGCAAGCTGACTGGAGACAGAGGGAGAAGTGTTCACAGCAAGCTGACGGGAGACAGAGGGAGAAGTGTTCACAGCAAGCTGACTGGAGACAGAGGGACAAGTGTTCACAGCAAGCTGACGGGAGACAGAGGTAGAAGTGTTCACAGCAAGCTGACGGGAGACAGAGGGAGAAGTGTTCACAGCAAGCTGACGGGAGACAGAGGGAGAAGTGTTCACAGCAAGCTCACTGGAGACAGAGGGACAAGTGTTCACAGCAAGCTGACGGGAGACAGAGGGAGAAGTGTTCACAGCAAGCTGACTGGAGACAGAAGGAGAAGTGTTCACAGCACGCTGACTGGAGACAGAGGGAGAAGTGTTCACAGCAAGCTGACGGGAGACAGAGGGAGAAGTGTTCACAGCAAGCTGACGGGAGACAGAGGGACAAGTGTTCACAGCAAGCTGACGGGAGACAGAGGTAGAAGTGTTCACAGCAAGCTGACGGGAGACAGAGGGACAAGTGTTCACAGCAAGCTGACGGGAGACAGAGGGACAAGTGTTCACAGCACGCTGACGGGAGACAGAGGGAGAAGTGTTCACAGCAAGCTGACGGGAGACAGAGGGAGAAGTGTTCACAGCAAGCTGACGGGAGACAGAGGGACAAGTGTTCACAGCAAGCTGACGGGAGACAGAGGGACAAGTGTTCACAGCACGCTGACGGGAGACAGAGGGAGAAGTGTTCACAGCAAGCTGACGGGAGACAGAGGGAGAAGTGTTCACAGCAAGCTGACGGGAGACAGAGGGACAAGTGTTCACAGCAAGCTGACGGGAGACAGAGGTAGAAGTGTTCACAGCAAGCTCACTGGAGACAGAGGGAGAAGTGTTCACAGCAAGCTGACGGGAGACAGAGGGACAAGTGTTCACAGCAAGCTGACGGGAGACAGAGGGAGAAGTGTTCACAGCAAGCTGACGGGAGACACACTTAAATCACTGATTGCTGTTCCCCTTAATACAGAATGTTTGGTAATGCTTCACATTAGGTAATTTATAGACAGTACGTTACAAGTTAAAATGTGTTTAGATATTATTACTAAAACAGTAATAAACCATTGTTTGAAACTGTTGAAACATTTTACAGTAGGAGTAATAGTTTAGAAAACAGAATTGACATTTTATAGTAATAGAGCTGAGTGTTTTTTCTAATGACCATAAAACTAAAAATAGGATCCTCTGTTTCTGCACCTACCCTTGTTGACCTTGTTGGGCCAGTGGAGTGAGTCTGCTGTTCAAGTCATTCACACTGGATCTCACTCAACTGGCACCCAACAACAATCAACACACACACCTATGATCAAGTTGAATTGAATGGTATTGAAAAGACCGTTGACGTTGCATCACACGAACGGGTTTCACATCTTATGAACATCCTTTAGACAAGAGGTAACTTGTGACCCTCCCTAGAGGACAATCCACAACAAACAGCATCTACGCCACCTTTCAGAAACGGAACAAAACTAAACGTGAGGACAGAATGACTTTATTTTGCTTTATCATTATCAAGATTAGTTTACACACTGACACACATCAGTATACAATCCTATTGGTATCATTGTGTACAATACAATGATACCAATACGATACACAATACATTGTGTACAATCATTGTGTACAATATATACACACACCGCACAATTTTTCGGGAAAAGAAATATATTTATTTCATACAAAAATAATCTCTATCAATTAAAGTCCAAAACCAAATAGCAAAGCCTGGCTGTATATAAGACTGATATATAATGTGTAAATAAGTCAATATAAGTACTGTAATTTGATAATGGACTTATTCACAGTCCCGGGTTGTGAAGTCTTCAGCCCAGCAGAGAGAGTTAGTGGTGGAGCTGAAACTCGGGGAGGGTTTTTGTTAAACAGCAGTGTATAAGGTTGGAGTGAAGCACAAGCTGACAGAGTGACATTCAGGCGGCCATATTGGACCGTTGTGTCATAATCTCCTCTGGGTTCTCGGACGGTTGTCGGTGGAGACCGTGCGGTGTTTACGGTGGGCAGCACCCGTCCCTTCCTCTGTCTGGGAGGAGACAGGAAACGGTCGTGTTTAACAACACTCAAAGTCAACGATCATCTACAAATTAATTCAAATCAATCACAAGTGTTGGTACAAACATTTATTCTTTCAAAACCACTGAGATACTCACAAAGGGAGCTTCACCACGTAGGAAAGCGTTATCTGCAGGGCTGCCTCCAGCTGTGGCCCTCACATCTGCAATGTATCACAATATAATGTCAGAGAGCGAGTAGGGGGTGGAGACGAGACCACTGGAAAACTCTGGGCTCTAGTTAGGGTCCCCAGACACGGGCAGTAACAGCCTGATCAAAGTTGGGGTCGTTGCAGGGTCGTACTCACATTGCAGCCGACGATTGAGTCGATTCAGTGACAGCAGCACTTTCTGCTCCTCCAGGGAGACGGTGGTGATGGTGGAGACCTGGCCCTGCTCTTGGGCCTGGACTAGGTGCCCCCGGGCTTGGTGCCCCTGGACTAGGTGCCCCTGGACTAGGTGCCCCTGGTCTTGACCTCCACCTGGCTCTAGCCTCTGGGATGGCACCGTCTCCTTGGCAACCACTATATCACTGTCTGTCAGCAGGCCTTCACTGTGGGCCTTCACTTCTGCATACTCTGAACCAAAAAGGACAGTCAATACTGTCAACACAGTCCACACAGTCAATCCAGTCAGCACAGACCATACAGTCAGTATAGTCAATACAGACACCATCAGTATAGTCAACACAGACAACACCGTCAGTATAGTCAACACAGACAACACCATCAGTATAGTCAACACAGACAACGCCGTCAGTATAGTCAACACAGACAACACCGTCAGTATAGTCAACACAGTCAGTATAGTCAACACAGACAACACCGTCAGTATAGTCAACACAGACAACACCATCAGTATAGTCAACACAGTCAGTATAGTCAACACAGACAACACCGTCAGTATAGTCAACACAGACAACACCATCAGTATAGTCAACACAGACAACGCCGTCAGTATAGTCAACACAGACAACACCGTCAGTATAGTCAACACAGTCAGTATAGTCAACACAGACAACACCGTCAGTATAGTCAACACAGACAACACCATCAGTATAGTCAACACAGTCAGTATAGTCAACACAGACAACACCGTCAGTATAGTCAACACAGACAACACAGTCAGTATAGTCAACACAGACAACACAGTCAGTATAGTCAACACAGACAACACAGTCAGTATAGTCAACACAGACAACACAGTCAGTATAGTCAACACAGACAACACCGTCAGTATAGTCAACACAGTCAGTATAGTCAACACCGTCAGTATAGTCAACACAGTCAGTATAGTCAACACCGTCAGTATAGTCAACACAGACAACACAGTCAGTATAGTCAACACAGACAACACCGTCAGTATAGTCAACACAGACAACACAGTCAGTATAGTCAACACAGACAACACAGTCAGTATAGTCAACACAGACAACACCGTCAGTATAGTCAACACAGACAACACAGTCAGTTTAGTCAACACAGACAACACCGTCAGTATAGTCAACACAGACAACACAGTCAGTATAGTCAACACAGACAACACCATCAGTATAGTCAACACAGCCAGTATAGTCAACACAGACAACACCGTCAGTATAGTCAACACAGACAACACAGTCAGTATAGTCAACACAGACAACACCATCAGTATAGTCAACACAGCCAGTATAGTCAACACAGACAACACCGTCAGTATAGTCAACACAGACAACACCGTCAGTATAGTCAACACCGTCAGTATAGTCAACACAGACAACACCGTCAGAATAGTCAACACAGACAACACAGTCAGTATAGTCAACACAGTCAGTATAGTCAACACAGACAACACAGTCAGAATAGTCAACACAGACAACACAGTCAGTATAGTCAACACAGACAACACAGTCAGTATAGTCAACACAGACAACACAGTCAGTATAGTCAACACAGACAACACCATCAGTATAGTCAACACCGTCAGTATAGTCAACACAGACAACACCGTCAGTATAGTCAACACAGACAACACAGTCAGTATAGTCAACACAGACAACACAGTCAGTATAGGCAACACAGACAACACAGTCAGTATAGGCAACACAGACAACACAGTCAGTATAGTCAACACAGACAACACAGTCAGTATAGTCAACACAGACAACACCATCAGTATAGTCAACACCGTCAGTATAGTCAACACAGACAACACCGTCAGTATAGTCAACACAGACAACACAGTCAGTATAGTCAACACAGACAACACAGTCAGTATAGTCAACACAGACAACACAGTCAGTATAGTCAACACAGACAACACAGTCAGTATAGTCAACACAGACAACACAGTCAGTATAGTCAACACAGACAACACAGTCAGTATAGTCAACACAGACAACACAGTCAGTATAGTCAACACAGACAACACCGTCACTATAGTCAACACAGACAACACCATCAGTATAGTCAACACAGACAACACCGTCAGTATAGTCAACACAGACAACACCGTCAGTATAGTCAACACAGACAACACCGTCAGTATAGTCAACACAGACAACACAGTCAGTATAGTCAACACAGACAACACAGTCAGTATAGTCAACACAGTCAGTATAGTCAACACAGACAACACAGTCAGTATAGTCAACACAGACACCACAGTCATCGCAGTCTACATAGACATCAAGGTCAACAAATATATATCACAGTCAGCACAGTAGACAGTCAACATAGTAAGCACAGTCAACACAGTAAAGACAGTCAACACAGTAAAGACAGTCAACACAGTAAAGACAGTCAACACAGTAAAGACAGTCAACACAGTAATCACAGTCAACACAGTAAAGACAGTCAACATAGTAATCACAGTCAACACAGTAAAGACAGTCAACACAGTAAAGACAGTCAACATAGTAATCACAGTCAACACAGTAAAGACAGTCAACACAGTAAAGACAGTCAACACAGTAAAGACAGTCAACACAGTAAAGACAGTCAACACAGTAAAGACAGTCAACACAGTAATCACAGTCAACACAGTAATCACAGTCAACACAGTAAAGACAGTCAACACAGTAAAGACAGTCAACACAGTAAAGACAGTCAACACAGGAAGCTTCTAAAAAATAAAAACAATTGTTCAAATAAATTATGCAAAAGAGATGGTCAGCTGATTGGTTGACATACAGTAAATTGAGAAATGTAAACAAACAAAAAGAACAAGAAATTATATGACCAAATAATGACAAATGATATAAAACACAACGGGAAAATACTTTGGAGTACCGTAAATAATTACAACAAAAACCTTTGGCCAATGATTTCAATCACTATTTCCCTGGGAAAGTGGACAAACTGAGAAATGAAATGACAACACTGAACAGTGAGCCATCAGAGTTTTGTGTAAAATATCTAATAATGAAAGAGAAGGATCGCTGTTCTGAATTTGGTCACGTTTGTGTGGAAGAGGTGGAAAACCTATTGTTATCCATCAATAATGATGAGCCACCAGGTATAGACAACATAGATGGTAAACTATAGACAACCTAGATGGTAAACTATAGACAACATAGATGATAAACTATAGACAACCTAGATGGTAAACTATAGACAACCTAGATGGTAAACTATAGACAACATAGATGGTAAACTATAGACAACCTAGATGGTAAACTATAGACAACATAGATGATAAACTATAGACAACCTAGATGGTAAACTATAGACAACATAGATGGTAAACTATAGACAACCTAGATGGTAAACTATAGACAGCCTAGATGGTAAACTATAGACAGCCTAGATGGTAAACTATAGACAACCTAGATGGTAAACTATAGACAACCTAGATGGTAAACTATAGACAACCTAGATGGTAAACTAGAGACAACCTAGATGGTAAACTAGAGACAACCTAGATGGTAAACTATAGACAACCTAGATGGTAAACTATAGACAACCTAGATGGTAAACTATAGACAACCTAGATGGTAAACTATAGACAACATAGATGGTAAACTATAGACAACCTAGATGGTAAACTATAGACAACATAGATGGTAAACTATAGACAACCTAGATGGTAAACTATAGACAACATAGATGGTAAACTATAGACGACATAGATGGTAAACTATAGACAACCTAGATGGTAAACTATAGACAACCTAGATGGTAAACTATAGACAACCTAGATGGTAAACTATAGACAACCTAGATGGTAAACTATAGACAACCTAGATGGTAAACTATAGACAACATAGATGGTAAACTATAGACAACCTAGATGGTAAACTATAGACAACCTAGATGGTAAACTATAGACAACCTAGATGGTAAACTATAGACAACCTAGATGGTAAACTATAGACAACCTAGATGGTAAACTATAGACAACCTAGATGGTAAACTATAGACAACCTAGATGGTAAACTATAGACAACCTAGATGGTAAACTATAGACAACCTAGATGGTAAACTATAGACAACCTAGATGGTAAACTATAGACAACCTAGATGGTAAACTATAGACAACATAGATGGTAAACTATAGACAACCTAGATGGTAAACTATAGACAACATAGATGGTAAACTATAGACAACATAGATGGTAAACTATAGACAACCTAGATGGTAAACTATAGACAACATAGATGGTAAACTATAGACAACCTAGATGGTAAACTATAGACAACCTAGATGGTAAACTATAGACAACCTAGATGGTAAACTATAGACAACCTAGATGGTAAACTATAGACAACCTAGATGGTAAACTATAGAGAATACTAGCAGACTGTATTGCCACCCCTATTGACCATATCTTTAACCAAAGCCTAAAGGAGTGTCTGTCCACAGGTGTGGAAGGACCTAAAGGATTTCCACTGCCTAAAAATAGTAAAGCACCCTTTGCTGGCCCCAACAGCCGCCCAATCAGTTTGCTGCCCGTTCTTAGTAAACAGATGGAGACGACACAATGCTAACCGCTAACTTTCAGCGTATAGAGGAGAACACTCCACTTGCACTGCACTGACTCAGATGACTGCTGATTGGTTAAAAGAAATGGATAATAAGATGATAGTTGGGGCTGTTATTGTTAGATTTCAGTGAAGCCTTTGATGTTATTGATCATAAATTGTTACAAAAAAAAAATCTACTTTTCTATGGCTTTACACCACCTGTCATCACATGGTTGGTTATTTATCAATATAACCCAGAGAGTATTCTTTAATAGAAGCTTCTCTAACATCAGATATGTACAGTGCGGTGTCCCTCAGGGTAATTTCCTTGAGCCGTTACTCTTCTTTAGATTTACAAATGATTTGCCACTGGTCTTCCAGGCAGCTAGAATGACGGATGTATGAGGATGTTTCCACACTCTACACGTCAGCACCCAAAGCCAATGAGCTACCTGGGATTTGAAATAAGGAGTTACAGTCTATTAATAATGAATAAATACATCTCAGACTAAAAGCATTGTACTTGGTTCAAAACATTCTCTAAGACCTCAACCGGTGTTGTACATAAAGGGGTGTGACCATTGAAAAAGTTGAGGAAGCTAAACTCCTAGGAGTAACATCGGATGGTCAATTGTCATAGTCATATTGGCAAAGTTGTTTTGAAGATGGGGAGAGACGTCTGGAAAAAGACAAATCTGCATTTTTTTAACAAAAAAACAACTGTACTTAGGTTCAGGCTCTGGTATACTCCCCATCTTGATTTACAGTCCAGAAATATGGCCAAGTGCAGCAAGGAAAGACCCAGCAAAGCTTCAGCTGGCTGAAAACAAAGCACCATGCCTTGCCCTTAACTGCACACACAGAAGTAACATCAACAACATGAATGATAGTCTTTCCTGGTTGAGGGTTGACGAGAGATTAACTGCTTCTCTTTATTATTTTTATGAGAAATAATACTGTGATGAAATTAACAAATAACATTCAGCTCAGACGCCCTTACATACCCCACTAGACATGCCACCAGGGGTCTCTTCAGACACCCATACATACCCCACTAGACATGCCACCAGGGGTCTCTTCAGACACCCATACATACCCCACTAGACTTACCACCAGTGGTCTCTTCAGACACCCATACATACCCCACTAGACATACCACCAGGGGTCTCTTCAGACACCCATACATACCCCACTAGACATACCACCAGGGGTCTCTTCAGACACCCATACATACCCTACTAGTCATGCCACCAGGGGTCTCTTCAGACACCCATACATACCCCACAAGACATGCCACCAGGGGTCTCTTCAGACACCCATACATACCCCACTAGACATGCCACCAGGGGTCTCTTCAGACACCCATACATACCCCACGAGACATGCCACCAGGGGTCTCTTCACAGTCCCCAAGTCCAAAACGAATTCACGGCAACACACAGTATTATACCAACTAGACATGCCACCAGGGGTCTCTTCACAGTCCCCAAGTCCAAAACGAACTCACGGCAACAGACAGTTTTATACAAAGCCATGATCGCGGCAGGGTAGCCTAGTGGTTAGAGCGTTGGACTAGTAATCGAAAGGTTTGCAAGTTCGAATCCCTGTGCTGACAAGGTACAAATCTGTTGTTCTGCTCCTGAACGGGCAGTTAGCCCACTGTTCCTAGGCCATCATTGAAAATAAGAATTTGTTCTTAACTGACTTGCCTAGTAAAAAAAAAAGGGTTATTGAGCTTTTAAATGTGAATTAATTTGTAAAAATGTAAAAACCATAATTCCACTTTGACATTATGTGGTATTGTGTGTAGGCCAGTGACAAACAAATCTCAATGTAATACATTTTCAATTCAGGCTGGAACACATCAACATTTGGGAAAAGTCAAGGGGTGAGACTACTTTGTGAAGTTGCTGTAGATCATAGAATTTCCTCAGCTATCAGTGCTGTGTTTTGTGCTTTCTGAGGACCCCAGGAAGAGTAGCTGCTGCTTCCGCAAAAGCTAACGGGGATCCCAATAACACATAAACACAGTGAACATAGACAATACAGTCAGCACAGTCAACATGGACAATACAGTCACGACAGTCAACATGGACAATACAGTCACGACAGTCAACATGGACAATACAGTCAGCACAGTCAACATAGACAATACAGTCAGCACGGTCAACATGGACAATACAGTCACGACAGTCAACATGGACAATACAGTCAGCACAGTCAACATGGACAATACAGTCACGACAGTCAACATGGACAATACAGTCAGCACAGTCAACATGGACAATACAGTCAGCACGGTCAACATGGACAATACAGTCACGACAGTGAACATGGACAATACAGTCAGCACAGTCAACATGGACAATACAGTCAGCACAGTCAACATGGACAATACAGTCAGCACAGTCAACATGGACAATACAGTCAGCACAGTCAACATGGACAATACAGTCAGCACAGTCAACATGGACAATACAGTCAGCACAGTCAACATGGACAATACAGTCAGCACAGTCAACATGGACAATACAGTCAGCACAGTCAACATGGACAATACAGTCAACACAGTCAACATGGACAATACAGTCAGCACAGTCAACATGGACAATACAGTCAGCACAGTCAACATGGACAATACAGTCAGCACAGTCAACATGGACAATACAGTCAACACAGTCAACATGGACAATACAGTCAACACAGTCAACATGGACAATACAGTCAACACAGTCAACATGGACAATACAGTCAACACAGTCAACATGGACAATACAGTCAACACAGTCAACATGGACAATTTTGTCAACACAGTCAACATGGACAATTTTGTCAACATGGACAATACAGTCAGCACAGTCAACATGGACAATACAGTCAGCACAGTCAACATGGACAATACAGTCAGCACAGTCAACATGGACAATACAGTCAGCACAGTCAACATGGACAATACAGTCAACACAGTCAACATGGACAATACAGTCAACACAGTCAACATGGACAATACAGTCAACACAGTCAACATGGACAATTTTGTCAACATGGACAATACAGTCAACACAGTCAACATGGACAATTTTGTCAACATGGACAATACAGTCAGCACAGTCAACATGGACAATACAGTCAGCACAGTCAACATGGACAATACAGTCAGCACAGTCAACATGGACAATACAGTCAGCACAGTCAACATGGACAATACAGTCAGCACAGTCAACGTGGACAATACAGTCAGCACAGTCAACATGGACAATACAGTCAGCACAGTCAACATGGACAATACAGTCAACACAGTCAACATGGACAATACAGTCAGCACAGTCAACATGGACAATACAGTCAGCACAGTCAACATGGACAATACAGTCACGACAGTCAACATGGACAATACAGTCAGCACAGTCAACATGGACAATACAGTCAGCACAGTCAACATGGACAATACAGTCAGCACAGTCAACATGGACAATACAGTCAGCACAGTCAACATGGACAATACAGTCAGCACAGTCAACATGGACAATACAGTCAGCACAGTCAACATGGACAATACAGTCAGCACAGTCAACATGGACAATACAGTCAACACAGTCAACATGGACAATACAGTCAACACAGTCAACATGGACAATACAGTCAGCACAGTCAACATGGACAATACAGTCAGCACAGTCAACATGGACAATACAGTCAGCACAGTCAACATGGACAATACAGTCAGCACAGTCAACATGGACAATACAGTCAGCACAGTCAACATGGACAATACAGTCAACACAGTCAACATGGACAATACAGTCAACACAGTCAACATGGACAATACAGTCAGCACAGTCAACATGGACAATACAGTCAGCACAGTCAACATGGACAATACAGTCAGCACAGTCAACATGGACAATACAGTCAGCACAGTCAACATGGACAATACAGTCAGCACAGTCAACATGGACAATACAGTCAGCACAGTCAACATGGACAATACAGTCAGCACAGTCAACATGGACAATACAGTCAACACAGTCAACATGGACAATACAGTCAACACAGTCAACATGGACAATACAGTCAACACAGTCAACATGGACAATACAGTCAACACAGTCAACATGGACAATTTTGTCAACATGGACAATACAGTCAACACAGTCAACATGGACAATTTTGTCAACATGGACAATACAGTCAGCACAGTCAACATGGACAATACAGTCAGCACAGTCAACATGGACAATACAGTCAGCACAGTCAACATGGACAATACAGTCAGCACAGTCAACATGGACAATACAGTCAGCACAGTCAACATGGACAATACAGTCAGCACAGTCAACATGGACAATACAGTCAGCACAGTCAACATGGACAATACAGTCAATACAGTCAACATAGAAATATCAGTCAGCATAGACAACATATACTATACACTCACCGGCCAGTTTATTAGGTACCCCACCCATGTCATGAAAATGGAACGCTCCTACAGACAGTGAGCCATGTGGTCGTGGCTTGCTATATAAAGAAGGCAGACAGGCATCGAGGCATTCAAGTGACCTTGGTATGATCGAGGCATTCAAGTGACCTTGGTATGATCGAGGCATTCAAGTGACCTTGGTATGATCGAGGCATTCAAGTGACCTTGGTATGATCGAGGCATTCAAGTGACCTTGGTATGATCGAGGCATTCAAGTGACCTTGGTATGATCGAGGCATTCAAGTGACCTTGGTATGATCGAGGCATTCAAGTGACCTTGGTATGATCGAGGCATTCAAGTGACCTTGGTATGATCGAGGCAAGCAACTGTTGGCTTGGTACGGTTCCCAATCAGAGGCAGCTGTCTATCATTGTCTCTGATTGGGGATCATATTTAGGCAGCCTTTTCCCACTGGGTTTTTGTGGGATTTTGTTTTTGTGTAGTTGCCTGTGAGCACTTCATGACTTCACGTTCCGTTTGTTTCTGTATTTTGTTTTTGTGAGTTTCATTTATTAAAACATGTGGAACTCTACGCACTCTGCGCCTTCGTCCATTTATTCTAACAACGACCGTGACACCATTGCAGCAGACGACCACACCGGGTTCCTATCAGCTAAAAACAAGAAGAACCGGCTCCAGTTGGGCACGCCTGAGTCCATGGACCCGTCCTGCTCGGTGTCAGCGGTACTGCTGATGGCAGTGGGGTGTCCAATCTGCAGCAACTGAGTGATGTTATCGTATCTGCATGGACCAACATCCCTGTGAAACGTTTTCCACAGGTAGAGTCCATGCTCCAAAGCATTCAGGCTGTTCTGGAGGAAAAGGGGTTACGAACCGGTACTATATGGGTGTACCTAATAAACTGGCTGCTGGGTGTACATTACAGTCAACACAGTCAGTATTGACCTTAGTCTGGACTCAAGCAGCACATTTAGCGCTGATGTTAATGTCACAACAAATACTGCAGGTATCCAGCAAAAATCCAGAGAACATAGGGGTTGAAATACCGCCTTACGTATAGATACACACTACTTATACAGACATTACCACAGATACTCCCATACCTTCATGTTGATGTGTCAGGTCATGTTTGCTGTGTAATGGTGTTATCAGCACCATGGCCTGTGGAAAACAAAACACATACAGACACGGAGAAAATGTGTATTTACAATGTTCTGCATCAGATTCTGTCTTCATCGTGAAGTCATTGTGTTCTACTCTATTACATACAAGAAAACACATCGTAATGACACATTTACTACTCTGTGCAAGTGTTTTTTGTATTTTTTATAAACTACTGTATACACTTAACTAATTAATTAACTACACGTGTTGTAACAGATAAAAATGACTAGACAGCAGAACGCATACTACACTAGTCACCCTATCAAAAACTACCGACCGACCTGACAATAAAGAGACCCAGTCACAGTCCCTGCCTTCCCAGTGAATTGCCATATTGACCCGGACTCAAACACAACAAGTTCTAAAACACCCTGTGTTCACAGTAGGATACCAACTATCCCACAATGCAACTGAAGAGCCCAATGCATGCAGCTACCTGAACTGTCATGTACAACTGGCATGCAGTCTACCTGAGGCTGAGATTAGGAGGGTACCTGACAGTCTATTTGAGACTGAGATTAGGAGGGTACCTGACAGTCTACCTGAGACTGAGATTAGGAGGGTACCTGACAGTCTACCTGAGACTGAGATTAGGAGGGTACCTGACAGTCTATTTGAGACTGAGATTAGGAGGGTACCAACCAGTCTACCTGAGACTGAGATTAGGAGGGTACCTGACAGTTTATTTGAGACTGAGATTAGGAGGGTACCTGACAGTTTATTTGAGACTGAGATTAGGAGGGTACCTGACAGTCTACCTGAGACTGAGATTAGGAGGGTACCTGACAGTTTATCTGAGACTGAGATTAGGAGGGTACCTGACAGTTTATTTGAGACTGAGATTAGGAGGGTACCTGACAGTTTATTTGAGACTGAGATTAGGAGGGTACCTGACAGTTTATCTGAGACTGAGATTAGGAGGGTACCTGACAGTCTACCTGAGACTGAGATTAGGAGGGTACCTGACAGTCTACCTGAGACTGAGATTAGGAGGGTACCTGACAGTCTATTTGAGACTGAGATTAGGAGGGTACCTGACAGTCTATTTGAGACTGAGATTAGGAGGGTACCTGACAGTCTACCTGAGACTGAGATTAGGAGGGTACCTGACAGTCTATTTGAGACTGAGATTAGGAGGGTACCTGACAGTCTATTTGAGACTGAGATTAGGAGGGTACCTGACAGTCTACCTGAGACTGAGATTAGGAGGGTACCTGACAGTTTACCTGAGACTGAGATTAGGAGGGTACCTGACAGTTTACCTGAGACTGAGATTAGGAGGGTACCTGACAGTTTATTTGAGACTGAGATTAGGAGGGTACCTGACAGTCTACCTGAGACTGAGATTAGGAGGGTACCTGACAGTCTACCTGAGACTGAGATTAGGAGGGTACCTGACAGTCTACCTGAGACTGAGATTAGGAGGGTACCTGACAGTTTATTTGAGACTGAGATTAGGAGGGTACCTGACAGTCTACCTGAGACTGAGATTAGGAGGGTACCTGACAGTTTATTTGAGACTGAGATTAGGAGGGTACCTGACAGTCTACCTGAGACTGAGATTAGGAGGGTACCTGACAGTTTATTTGAGACTGAGATTAGGAGGGTACCTGACAGTCTATTTGAGACTGAGATTATGAGGGTACCTGACAGTCTACCTGAGACTGAGATTAGGAGGGTACCTGACAGTTTATTTGAGACTGAGATTAGGAGGGTACCTGACAGTCTACCTGAGACTGAGATTAGGAGGGTACCTGACAGTCTACCTGAGACTGAGATTAGGAGGGTACCTGACAGTCTACCTGAGACTGAGATTAGGAGGGTACCTGACAGTCTATTTGAGACTGAGATTAGGAGGGTACCTGACAGTCCACCTGAGACTGAGATTAGGAAGGTACCTGACAGTCCACCTGAGACTGAGATTAGGAGGGTACCTGACAGTCCACCTGAGACTGAGATTAGGAGGGTACCTGACAGTTTATTTGAGACTGAGATTAGGAGGGTACCTGACAGTCTACCTGAGACTGAGATTAGGAGGGTACCTGACAGTCTATCTGAGACTGAGATTAGGAGGGTACCTGACAGTCTACCTGAGACTGAGATTAGGAGGGTACCTGACAGTCCACCTGAGACTGAGATTAGGAGGGTACCTGACAGTCTATTTGAGACTGAGTTTAGGAGGGTACCTGACAGTTTATTTGAGACTGAGATTAGGAGGGTACCTGACAGTCCACCTGAGACTGAGATTAGGAGGGTACCTGACAGTCCACCTGAGACTGAGATTAGGAGGGTACCTGACAGTCTACCTGAGACTGAGATTAGGAGGGTACCTGACAGTCCACCTGAGACTGAGATTAGGAGGGTACCTGACAGTCTACCTGAGACTGAGATTAGGAGGGTACCTGACAGTCTACCTGAGACTGAGATTAGGAGGGTACCTGACAGTCCACCTGAGACTGAGATTAGGAGGGTACCTGACAGTCCACCTGAGACTGAGATTAGGAGGGTACCTGACAGTCTATTTGAGACTGAGATTAGGAGGGTACCTGACAGTTTATTTGAGACTGAGATTAGGAGGGTACCTGACAGTCCACCTGAGACTGAGATTAGGAGGGTACCTGACAGTCCACCTGAGACTGAGATTAGGAGGGTACCTGACAGTCTACCTGAGACTGAGATTAGGAGGGTACCTGACAGTCCACCTGAGACTGAGATTAGGAGGGTACCTGACAGTCTACCTGAGACTGAGATTAGGAGGGTACCTGACAGTCTACCTGAGACTGAGATTAGGAGGGTACCTGACAGTCCACCTGAGACTGAGATTAGGAGGGTACCTGACAGTCCACCTGAGACTGAGATTAGGAGGGTACCTGAC
This sequence comes from Oncorhynchus masou masou, assembly GCF_036934945.1. Taxonomy (NCBI): domain Eukaryota; kingdom Metazoa; phylum Chordata; class Actinopteri; order Salmoniformes; family Salmonidae; genus Oncorhynchus; species Oncorhynchus masou. The sequence goes on from NC_088224.1 coordinate 96,931,276, forward strand.
AGTCTATTTGAGACTGAGATTAGGAGGGTACCTGACAGTTTATTTGAGACTGAGATTAGGAGGGTACCTGACAGTCCACCTGAGACTGAGATTAGGAGGGTACCTGACAGTCTACCTGAGACTGAGATTAGGAGGGTACAACCAGCCCACCTGAGACTGAGATTAGAGTGTTTGAGGGGATCAGTTTGAGCAAGGCCAGATACAAAATCACTATTCTTGGTCACATAATGAGTACTTATTTGGGTTGGACGGGGATTTGTGCAATGCTGCAATGTGCCTGTATTCATGTACCTGAGACTGGGAGGGTAGAGGAAGGGAAGCCTGTACCTGGGACTGGGAGGGTAGAGGAAGGGAAGCCTGTACCTGGGACTGGGAGGGTAGAGGAAGGGAAGCCTGTACCTGAGACTGGGAGGGTAGAGGAAGGGAAGCCTGTACCTGAGACTGGGAGGGTAGAGGAAGGGAAGCCTGTACCTGGGACTGGGAGGGTAGAGGAAGGGAAGCCTGTACCTGAGACTGGGAGGGTAGAGGAAGGGAAGCCTGTACCTGAGACTGGGAGGGTAGAGGAAGGGAAGCCTGTACCTGAGACTGGGAGGGTGGAGGAAGGGAAGCCTGTACCTGAGACTGGGAGGGTAGAGGAAGGGAAGCCTGTACCTGGGACTGGGAGGGTAGAGGAAGGGAAGCCTGTACCTGAGACTGGGAGGGTAGAGGAAGGGAAGCCTGTACCTGAGACTGGGAGGGTAGAGGAAGGGAAGCCTGTACCTGGGACTGGGAGGGTAGAGGAAGGGAAGCCTGTACCTGGGACTGGGAGGGTAGAGGAAGGGAAGCCTGTACCTGAGACTGGGAGGGTAGAGGAAGGGAAGCCTGTACCTGGGACTGGGAGGGTAGAGGAAGGGAAGCCTGTACCTGAGACTGGGAGGGTAGAGGAAGGGAAGCCTGTACCTGGGACTGGGAGGGTAGAGGAAGGGAAGCCTGTACCTGGGACTGGGAGGGTAGAGGAAGGGAAGCCTGTACCTGGGACTGGGAGGGTAGAGGAAGGGAAGCCTGTACCTGAGACTGGGAGGGTAGAGGAAGGGAAGCCTGTACCTGAGACTGGGAGGGTAGAGGAAGGGAAGCCTGTACCTGAGACTGGGAGGGTAGAGGAAGGGAAGCCTGTACCTGGGACTGGGAGGGTAGAGGAAGGGAAGCCTGTACCTGAGACTGGGAGGGTAGAGGAAGGGAAGCCTGTACCTGAGACTGGGAGGGTAGAGGAAGGGAAGCCTGTACCTGAGACTGGGAGGGTAGAGGAAGGGAAGCCTGTACCTGAGACTGGGAGGGTAGAGGAAGGGAAGCCTGTACCTGGGACTGGGAGGGTAGAGGAAGGAAGCCTGTACCTGAGACTGGGAGGGTAGAGGAAGGGAAGCCTGTACCTGAGACTGGGAGGGTAGAGGAAGGGAAGCCTGTACCTGAGACTGGGAGGGTAGAGGAAGGGAAGCTTGTACCTGAGACTGGGAGGGTAGAGGAAGGGAAGCCTGTACCTGGGACTGGGAGGGTAGAGGAAGGGAAGCCTGTACCTGGGACTGGGAGGGTAGAGGAAGGGAAGCCTGTACCTGGGACTGGGAGGGTAGAGGAAGGGAAGCCTGTACCTGAGACTGGGAGGGTAGAGGAAGGGAAGCCTGTACCTGAGACTGTGAGGGTAGAGGAAGGGAAGCCTGTACCTGAGACTGGGAGGGTAGAGGAAGGGAAGCCAGTACCTGGGACTGGGAGGGTAGAGGAAGGGAAGCCTGTACCTGAGACTGGGAGGGTAGAGGAAGGGAAGCCTGTACCTGGGACTGGGAGGGTAGAGGAAGGGAAGCCTGTACCTGGGACTGGGAGGGTAGAGGAAGGGAAGCCTGTACCTGAGACTGGGAGGGTAGAGGAAGGGAAGCCTGTACCTGAGACTGGGAGGGTAGAGGAAGGGAAGCCTGTACCTGAGACTGGGAGGGTAGAGGAAGGGAAGCCTGTACCTGGGACTGGGAGGGTAGAGGAAGGGAAGCCTGTACCTGAGACTGGGAGGGTAGAGGAAGGGAAGCCTGTACCTGAGACTGGGAGGGTAGAGGAAGGGAAGCCTGTACCTGAGACTGGGAGGGTAGAGGAAGGGAAGCCTGTACCTGGGACTGGGAGGGTAGAGGAAGGGAAGCCTGTACCTGAGACTGGGAGGGTAGAGGAAGGGAAGCCTGTACCTGGGACTGGGAGGGTAGAGGAAGGAAGCCTGTACCTGAGACTGTGAGGGTAGAGGAAGGGAAGCCTGTACCTGGGACTGGGAGGGTAGAGGAAGGGAAGCCTGTACCTGAGACTGGGAGGGTAGAGGAAGGGAAGCCTGTACCTGAGACTGGGAGGGTAGAGGAAGGGAAGCCTGTACCTGAGACTGGGAGGGTAGAGGAAGGGAAGCCTGTACCTGGGACTGGGAGGGTAGAGGAAGGAAGCCTGTACCTGAGACTGTGAGGGTAGAGGAAGGGAAGCCTGTACCTGGGACTGTGAGGGTAGAGGAAGGGAAGCCTGTACCTGAGACTGGGAGGGTAGAGGAAGGGAAGCCTGTACCTGAGACTGGGAGGGTAGAGGAAGGGAAGCCTGTACCTGAGACTGTGAGGGTAGAGGAAGGGAAGCCTGTACCTGAGACTGGGAGGGTAGAGGAAGGGAAGCCTGTACCTGAGACTGGGAGGGTAGAGGAAGGGAAGCCTGTACCTGAGACTGTGAGGGTAGAGGAAGGGAAGCCTGTACCTGAGACTGGGAGGGTAGAGGAAGGGAAGCCTGTACCTGGGACTGTGAGGGTAGAGGAAGGGAAGCCTGTACCTGAGACTGGGAGGGTAGAGGAAGGGAAGCCTGTACCTGAGACTGGGAGGGTAGAGGAAGGGAAGCCTGTACCTGGGACTGGGAGGGTAGAGGAAGGGAAGCCTGTACCTGGGACTGGGAGGGTAGAGGAAGGGAAGCCTGTACCTGAGACTGGGAGGGTAGAGGAAGGGAAGCCTGTACCTGAGACTGGGATGGTAGAGGAAGGGAAGCCTGTACCTGAGACTGGGAGGGTAGAGGAAGGGAAGCCTGTACCTGGGACTGGGAGGGTAGAGGAAGGGAAGCCTGTACCTGGGACTGGGAGGGTAGAGGAAGGGAAGCCTGTACCTGAGACTGGGAGGGTAGAGGAAGGGAAGCCTGTACCTGAGACTGGGAGGGTAGAGGAAGGGAAGCCTGTACCTGGGACTGGGAGGGTAGAGGAAGGAAGCCTGTACCTGAGACTGTGAGGGTAGAGGAAGGGAAGCCTGTACCTGAGACTGGGAGGGTAGAGGAAGGGAAGCCTGTACCTGAGACTGGGATGGTAGAGGAAGGGAAGCCTGTACCTGAGACTGTGAGGGTAGAGGAAGGGAAGCCTGTACCTGGGACTGGGAGGGTAGAGGAAGGGAAGCCTGTACCTGAGACTGGGAGGGTAGAGGAAGGGAAGCCTGTACCTGAGACTGGGAGGGTAGAGGAAGGGAAGCCTGTACCTGAGACTGGGAGGGTAGAGGAAGGGAAGCCTGTACCTGAGACTGGGAGGGTAGAGGAAGGGAAGCCTGTACCTGGGACTGGGAGGGTAGAGGAAGGGAAGCCTGTACCTGAGACTGGGAGGGTAGAGGAAGGGAAGCCTGTACCTGGGACTGGGAGGGTAGAGGAAGGGAAGCCTGTACCTGAGACTGGGAGGGTAGAGGAAGGGAAGCCTGTACCTGGGACTGGGATGGTAGAGGAAGGGAAGCCTGTACCTGAGACTGTGAGGGTAGAGGAAGGGAAGCCTGTACCTGGGACTGGGAGGGTAGAGGAAGGGAAGCCTGTACCTGAGACTGGGAGGGTAGAGGAAGGGAAGCCTGTACCTGGGACTGGGAGGGTAGAGGAAGGGAAGCCTGTACCTGAGACTGGGAGGGTAGAGGAAGGGAAGCCTGTACCTGGGACTGGGAGGGTAGAGGAAGGGAAGCCTGTACCTGGGACTGGGAGGGTAGAGGAAGGGAAGCCTGTACCTGAGACTGGGAGGGTAGAGGAAGGGAAGCCTGTACCTGGGACTGGGAGGGTAGAGGAAGGGAAGCCTGTACCTGAGACTGTGAGGGTAGAGGAAGGGAAGCCTGTACCTGGGACTGTGAGGGTAGAGGAAGGGAAGCCTGTACCTGAGACTGGGAGGGTAGAGGAAGGGAAGCCTGTACCTGAGACTGGGAGGGTAGAGGAAGGGAAGCCTGTACCTGAGACTGTGAGGGTAGAGGAAGGGAAGCCTGTACCTGAGACTGGGAGGGTAGAGGAAGGGAAGCCTGTACCTGAGACTGGGAGGGTAGAGGAAGGGAAGCCTGTACCTGAGACTGTGAGGGTAGAGGAAGGGAAGCCTGTACCTGAGACTGGGAGGGTAGAGGAAGGGAAGCCTGTACCTGAGACTGGGAGGGTAGAGGAAGGGAAGCCTGTACCTGAGACTGGGAGGGTAGAGGAAGGGAAGCCTGTACCTGGGACTGGGAGGGTAGAGGAAGGGAAGCCTGTACCTGAGACTGGGAGGGTAGAGGAAGGGAAGCCTGTACCTGAGACTGGGAGGGTAGAGGAAGGGAAGCCTGTACCTGGGACTGGGAGGGTAGAGGAAGGGAAGCCTGTACCTGGGACTGGGAGGGTAGAGGAAGGGAAGCCTGTACCTGAGACTGGGAGGGTAGAGGAAGGGAAGCCTGTACCTGAGACTGGGAGGGTAGAGGAAGGGAAGCCTGTACCTGAGACTGGGAGGGTAGAGGAAGGGAAGCCTGTACCTGGGACTGGGAGGGTAGAGGAAGGAAGCCTGTACCTGAGACTGGGAGGGTAGAGGAAGGGAAGCCTGTACCTGGGACTGGGAGGGTAGAGGAAGGGAAGCCTGTACCTGGGACTGGGAGGGTAGAGGAAGGGAAGCCTGTACCTGGGACTGGGAGGGTAGAGGAAGGGAAGCCTGTACCTGGGACTGGGAGGGTAGAGGAAGGGAAGCCTGTACCTGAGACTGGGAGGGTAGAGGAAGGGAAGCCTGTACCTGGGACTGGGAGGGTAGAGGAAGGGAAGCCTGTACCTGAGACTGGGAGGGTAGAGGAAGGGAAGCCTGTACCTGGGACTGGGAGGGTAGAGGAGGCCTTCTGTTCCCTGAGCCAGTTGTTCCTCTCCTCCTGGCCCCACTACCACGACTCTCCTGGGGTTGTCTCCTCACCACGCTCCTGACTGATCACAATAACATAAAATAATGCTAAATAAATGTGCATTTATTACCAATGAGGTAATCAAATGTTCCATAATGATGTTTTTTTTAAAGGAAATTGCATAGTCAGAGCAACAAATCAAATAGATGAAATCCTTAATAGAATTTGAGTTATCAGTGTCAAATGTGTACGATGTTGGGTAACTACTAGGAGGTTGACCGATTAATCGGAATGGCCGATTAATTAGGGCCGATTTCAAGTTTTCGTAACAATCGGTAATCAGCATTTTTGGACACGAATCATGGCCGATTACATTGCACTCCACGAGGAGACTGCGTAGCAGGCTGACTACATGTTATGTGAGTGCAGCAAGGAGCCATGGTAAGGTGCTAGCTAGCATTAAACTTATCTTATAAAAAATAATCAATCTCCACATAATCACTAGCTAACTACACATGGTTGATGATATTACTAGTTTATCTAGCTTGTCCTGCGTTGCATATAATCGATGCGGTGCCTGTTAATTTATCATTGAATCACAGCCTACTTCTCCAAACGGGTGATTTAACAAGCGCATTAGTGAAAAAAGCACTGTCGTTGCACCAATGTGTACCTAACCATAAACATCAACTCCTTTCTTAAAATCAATACACTAGTATATGTTTTTAAACCTGCATATTTAGTTAATATTGCCTGCTAACATTAATTTCTTTTAACTAGGGAAATTGTGTCACGTCTCTTGGGTTCTGTGCAGCAGAGTCAGGGTGTATGCAGCAGTTTGGGCCGCCTGACTCATTGCAAACTGTGTGAAGACCATTTCTTCTTAACAAAGACAGCCAACTTCGCCAAACGGGGGATGATTTAACAAAAGAGCATTTGCGAAAAAAGCACAATCGTTGCACGACTGTACCTAACAATAAACATCAACGCCTTTCTTAAAATCAATACACAGAAGTATATATTTTTAAACATGCATATTTAGTTAAAATAAATTCATGTTAGCAGGCAATATTAAACTAGGTCAATTGTGTCACTTCTCTTGCGTTCGTTGCACGCAGAGTCAGGGTATATGCAACAGTTTGGGCCACCTGGCTCGTTGCGAACTAATTTGCCAGAATTTTACGTAATTATGAGAACATTGAATTATGAGATAACATTGAAGGTTGTGCAATGTAACAGCAATATTTAGAATTAGGAATGTCACCCGTGAGATAAAATACGGAACGGTTCCGTATTTCACTGAAAGAATAAACGTTTTGTTTTCGAAATGATCGTTTCCGGATTCGACCATATTAATGACCGAAGACTCGTATTTATGTGTGTTATTATATTATAATTAAGTCTATGATTTGATAGAGCAGTCTGACTGAGCGGTGGTAGGCAGCAGCAGGCTCGTAAGCGTTCATTCAAACAGCACTTTCCTGCGTTCGCCAGCAGCTCTTCGCAATGCTTCAAGCATTGAGCTGTTTATGACTTCAAGCCTATCAACTCCCGAGATTAGGCTGGCAATCCTAAAGTACCTATTAGAACATCCAATAGTCAAAGGTTAATGAAATACAAATGGTATAGAGAGAAATAGTCCTATAATAACTACAACCTAAAACTTCTTACCTGGGAATATTGAAGACTCATGTTGAAAGGAACCACCAGCTTTCATATGTTCTCATGTTCTGAGCAAGGAACTGAAACGTTAGCTTTCTTACATAGCACATATTGCACTTTTACTTTCTTCTCCAACACTTAGTTTTTGCATTATTTAAACCAAATTGAACATGTTTCATTATTTATTTGAGACTAACTTGATTTTATTGATGTATTATATTAAGTTTAAATAAAAGTGTTCATTAAGTATTGTTGTAATTTTAATTTTATATAAAATTCAAATTCAAATTAAATAAATTCAAATTGGTATCGGCTTTTTTTGGTCCTCCAATAATCGATATAGGTTTCGGCGTTGAAAAATCATAGTCGGTCGACCTCTAGCAACTACTAACAAGTCCACAACTACTAACAATCCAACGCTCTTTGACAGACAGATAATATTACGAGGTTTTGAGGCTGCATGCCAGATGGTACCCTATTCCCTACATCAGGGGCACCTTCAGTCCTCAGGGGACTGATTGGTGTCACGCCAGATGGTACCCTATTCCCTACATCAGGGGCACCTTCAGTCCTCAGGGGACTGATTGGTGTCACGCCAGATGGTACCCTATTCCCTACATCAGGGGCACCTTTAGTCCTCAGGGGACTGATTGGTGTCACGCCAGATGGTACCCTATTCCCTACATCAGGGGCACCTCCAGTCCTCAGGGGACTGATTGGTGTCACATCTGTTGCACCCTCGACAACCACTGTTAGCCCCAGCTAACACACCTGACGACAATAGTTAACTAGTTATGATCTTCAGTTTAGATTGAAATAAGTTTAATCAGCTGTGTTTGCTAGGGATGTGGGATAAGTGTGACACCAATCAGGCACCCGAGGACTGGAATTGCCCGTCCCTATGCATTCGGAAAGTATTCAGACTCCTTCACTTTATTCACAGTTTGTTATGTTACAGACTTATTCTAAAATTTATTAAACATTTTTGTATTTTTTTTCTCCAATCTAAACAAAATACCCCATAATGAAGAAGCAAAAAAAGGTTTGTATAAATGTTTTTGGGGGAAAAAAACAAGAAAAAATAAATTAAATATCACATTTATATAAGTATTCAGACCCTTTACTCAGTACTTTGTTGAAGCACCTTTGGCAGCGATTACAGCCTCGCGTTTTCTTGGGTATGATGCTACAAGCTTGGCACACCTGTATTTGGGGTGTTTCTCCTATTCTTCTCTGCAGATCCTCTCAAGTTATTTTCAGGTCTCTCCAGAGATGTTCAATCGGGTTGAAGTCTAGGCTCTGGCTGGGCCACTGAAGGACATCCTTGTCCCGAAGCCGCTCCAGCATCGTCTTGGCTGTGTGCTTAGGTTCATTGTCCTTTTGGAAGTTCAACCTTGGCCCCAGTCGGAGATCCTGTGCACTCTAGAGCAGGTTTTCATCAAGAATCTCTCTGTACTTGGCTCCGTTCATCTTTCCCTTGATCCTGACTAGTCTCCCAGTCCCTGCCACTGAAAAACATCCCCACAGCATGATGCTGCCACCACCATGCTTCACCGTAGGGATGGTGCCAGGTTTCCTCCAGATGTGACGCTTGGCATTCAGGCCAAAGAGTTAAACCTTGGTTTCATCAGACCAGAGAATCTTGTTTCTCATGGTCTGAGAGTCCTTTAGGTGCCTTTTGGCAAACGCCAAGAGGGCTGTCATGTGCCTTTTTACTGAGGAGTGGCTTCCGTCTGGCCACTCTACCATAAAGGCCTGATTTATGGAGTGCTGCAGAGATGGTTGTCCTTCTGGAAGGTTCTACCATCTCCACAGAGGAACTCTGGAGCGCTGTCAGAGTGACCATCAGGTTCTTGGTCATCTGACGAAGGCCCTTCTCCCCCAATTGCTCAGTTTGTCCAGGCGGCCAGCTCTAGGAAGTCTTGGTGGTTCCAAACTTCTTCCATTTAAGAATGATGGAGGCCACTGTGTTCTTGGGGACCTTCAATGTTACGGACATTTTTTGGTACCTTCCCCAGTTCTGTGCCTCGATACAATCCTGGCTCGGAACTCTACGGACAATTCCTTCGACCTCATGGCTTGGTTTTTGCTCTGACATGCACTGCCAACTGTGTGGCCTTCTATAGACAGGTGTGTGCCTTTCCAAATCATGTCCAATCAATTGAATTTACCACAGGTGGAATCTGTGTGGCAGGTAGCCTAGTGGTTAGAGCATTGGGCAAATAACCAAAAGGTTGCTCGATCGAATCCCCGAGCTGACAAGGTAAAAATCTGTCATTCTGCCCCTATCAACCCACTGTTCCACGGGTGCCAAAGACGTGGATGTTGAATATGGCAGCTCCTCCCACCTCTCTGATTCAGAGGGCTTGGGTTAAATGTGGAAGACCCATTAGAGTTCAATGCATTCAATTGTACAACTGACTAGGTATCCCCCCCAATCAAGTTGTAGAAACATCAAGGGTGATCAATGGAAACAGGATGAACCTGAGCTCAATTTCAAGTCTCATAGTGAAGGGTCTGAATAAGGTATTGCAGTTTTTTTTATTTCTAATACATTTGCAAAAATGTCTAAAAACCTGGTTTCACTTGTCATGATGGTGTATTGTGATGTCATTATGGTGTATTGTGATGTCATTATGGTGTATTGTGATGTCATGATGGGGTATTGTGATGTCATGATGGTGTATTGTGATGTCATTATGGTGTATTGTGATATCATTATGGTGTATTGTGATGTCATTAAGGGGTATTGTGATGTCATTATGGTGTATTGTGATGTCATTATGGGGGTATTGTGTGTAGATTGATGAGGAAAAACATGAATTTAATCAATTTCAGAATAAATCTGTAACGTAGTGCACAAAATAGGGAATAGGGTGCAATTTGGGACGTAACCCTAGGCCAAATCTTATTTGACCTTTCTTACCATTGGTTGGGGAGAGGAAGAAGTCTCCCATCGTGGTGATGGCTTTAACTCCATTGATCAGGCTGTCCCCGTTGATAGTAACGCGAGACAGGTTGGCACGTGCTGGAGGCAGGACAGTTATAGGGTCACCTAAAGAGACAAAACACAAGTCAGAGGTTCCTAGTTTCCCTCCCTGCTCCAGATTCTGTTATGAAAAACCTGAAGTTTCTCTCCAAACTATACCAAAAACAAAAACATGACCCCAAAATAAGGACATTTTCACCATTATATATTTCACCGGTGTAGTGATCCCATATGTGGTGGTGAGTGGTACAGGGGGGCCAATGAAAACACAGTGTATCGATACAACTGAAGAAGAAGCTTTCCCAAGAAATGTTTTCATACCTAAAGAATCTCAAACAAAGTTACAAACTGGCAGCCACACAAAGAGAGTACTGTCCCGTCAAAAGGGTTTCTGTTGGACTAGCCAACAGCACAAGGTGCAGTGAGTTCAGTGGGGAGGCTTTAGGTCACTGGGTCCTCAGTACTTTCCATGTAAAAAAAAAAAAGAGCAGTTTAAAATATATTTCCAAAAGCAGGTGGATGACATCAGTCATAAATTACATACAATAAAAATAACTAACTACTATGCATGGAACGATTCAACATTACATATCGGCCCCCAGTTCAAATGGATAAACTAAACTAACTACTATGCATGGAACGATTCAACATTACATATCGGCCCCCAGTTCAAATGGATAAACTAAACTAACTACTATGCATGGAACGATTCAACATTACATATCGGCCCCCAGTTCAAATGGATAAACTAAACTAACTACTATGCATGGAACGATTCAACATTACATATCGCCCCAGTTCAAATGGATAAACTAAACTAACTACTATGCATGGAACGATTCAACATTACATATCGGCCCCCAGTTCAAATGGATAAACTAAACTAACTACTATGCATGGAACGATTCAACATTACATATCGCCCCCAGTTCAAATGGATAAACTAAACTAACTACTATGCATGGAACGATTCAACATTACATATCGGCCCCCAGTTCAAATGGATAAACTAAACTAACTACTATGCATGGAACGATTCAACATTACATATCGGCCCCCAGTTCAAATGGATGAACTAAACTAACTACTATGCATGGAACGATTCAACATTACATATCGGCCCCCAGTTCAAATGGATGAACTAAACTAACTACTATGCATGGAACGATTCAACATTACATATCGGCCCCCAGTTCAAATGGATGAACTAAACTAACTACTATGCATGGAACGATTCAACTTTACATATCGGCCCCCAGTTCAAATGGATAAACTAAACTAACTACTATGCATGGAACGATTCAACATTACATATCGGCCCCCAGTTCAAATGGATGAACTAAACTAACTACTATGCATGGAACGATTCAACATTACATATCGCCCCCAGTTCAAATGGATGAACTAAACTAACTACTATGCATGGAACGATTCAACATTACATATCGGCCCCCAGTTCAAATGGATGAACTAAACTAACTACTATGCATGGAACGATTCAACATTACATATCGGCCCCCAGTTCAAATGGATGAACTAAACTAACTACTATGCATGGAACGATTCAACATTACATATCGGCCCCCAGTTCAAATGGATGAACTAAACTAACTACTATGCATGGAACGATTCAACATTACATATCGTCCCCAGTTCAAATGGATGAACGGCGAGTGCATCAGAGCCTAAACCGATCCAAATTAAGCATTGGTCAGAAAACTAATTCAAACTTCAGGAATCAATGGTTCACTGTTGTTTTTAACTCATTTTGTTTTATTCTGAAAATACCTCATCTGAATTGAACACATCTTTACTAAGCTGCAGAAATGTGTTTGAAGAGCAGTATCCAGATCCATCAGATGGAGCCATCAAAATATAGTAGAGCCATATGGGGTGGCAGGGTAGCCTAGTTGGTTAGAGTGGAGGGGCGGCAGGGTAGCCTAGTGGGTAGAGTGGAGGGGCGGCAGGCTAGCCTAGTGGTTAGAGTGGAGGGGCGGCAGGGTAGCTTAGTGGTTAGAGCATTGGACTAGTAACCAGAAGGTTGCAAGTTCAAATCCCCAAGCTGACAAGGTACAAATCTGTCGTTCTGCCCCTGATCAGGCAGTTAACCCACTGTTCCTAGGCTGTCATTGAAAATAAGAATTTGTTTTTAACTGACTTGCCTAGTTAAAAATTATAATATCTACCAAAGTTCCAAAGGCTGGGCCTAATATAGTGTAGAAGAGGTCATACAATACGTTTTGTAGTAATTCCTCTGTTGATGATGTAAAGAATATCTGTTGGTGTGTAATGAGGAGCAACCAGACGCTGCTGGTCTGTGGTGTGTAATGAGGAGCAACCAGATGCTGCTGGTCTGTGGTGTGTAATGAGGAGCAACCAGACGCTGCTGGTCTGTGGTGTGTAATGAGGAGCAACCAGACGCTGCTGGTCTATGGTGTGTAATGAGGAGCAACCAGACGCTGCTGATCAGTGGTGTGTAATGAGGAGCAACCAGACGCTGCTGGTCTGTGGTGTGTAATGAGGAGCAACCAGACGCTGCTGGTCTGTGGTGTGTAATGAGGAGCAACCAGACGCTGCTGGTTTGTGGTGTGTAATGAGGAGCAACCAGACGCTGCTGGTTTGTGGTGTGTAATGAGGAGCAACCAGACGCTGCTGGTCTGTGGTGTGTAATGAGGAGCAACCAGACACTGCTGGTCTGTGGTGTGTAACGAGGAGCAACCAGACGCTGCACTTGACACATTTATGAAATTGCTTATTCCAGTTACTGGCTGCAGAACCAAAGTACTGCAAATTGAAAAATCATGTGATTAAACTGAATAAAAAGAAGAAACTATGCTATGAAACAAAGATAAATGACACGATGAATGATAGTAAAAAAGCTTTGGAGCACCTTAAATTACATACTGGGAAAAAAGGCAAACTCAGCTCCATCATTTATTGAATCAAAAGGCTCATTCATCACAACTGATATTACCAATTACTTACTGATTTTTTCATTGGCAAGATTAGCAAACTTAGGCATGACATGCCAGCAACAAACACTGACACTACACATCCAAGTATATCTGATCAAATTATGAAAGAGAAGCATTGTCATTTTTAATTCCGTAAAGTGAGTGTGGAAGAGGTGAAAAATTATTGTTGTCTATCAACAATGACAAGCAACCATGATCTGACAACATGGTTGGAAAAAAAAAAGTTGGAAAATGACTAAGGAGAATAGCGGACGATATTGCCACATCTTCAATCTAAGCCTGCTAGAAAGTGTGTCCCCTCAGGTCTGGAGGGAAGCTATAATCATTCCGCTACCTAAGAATAGTAAAGCCCCCTTTACTGGCTCAAATAGCCAAACAATCAGCCTGTTACCAACCCTTAGTACACTGTTGGAGAATGTTTTTGTTGTTGACCAGAAACAATGCTATTTTACAGTAAACAAATTGACAGACTTTCAGCATGATTATAGGGATGGACATTCAACAAGTACAGCACTTACACAAATGACTGATGATTGGCTGAGAGAAATTGATGATAAAAATATTGTGGGGGCTGTATTGTTAGACTTCAGTGCGGCTTGAGACATTATCGATTATCGTCTGCTGCTGGAAAAACGTGTGTTATGGCTTTACACCCCCTGCTATAATGTGGATAAAGAGTTACCTGTCTAACAGAACACAGAGAGTGTTCTTTAATGGAAGCCTCTCAAACATAATCCAGGTAGAAATCAGGAATTCCCCAGGGCAGCTGTCTAGGCCCCTTACTTTTTTCAATCTTTACTAACTACATGCCACTGGCTTTGAGTATGCGGATGACTCAACACTATACTCTTCATCTACTACAGCGGCTGTAATGACTGCAACACTCAACAAAGAGCTGCAGTTAGTTTCAGAATGGGAGGCAAGGAATAAGTTAGTCGTAAATATTTATAAAACTAAAAGCACTGTATTTGGGACAAATCATTCACTAAACCCCAAACCTCAACTAAACCTTGTAATGAATGATGTGGAAATTGAGCAAGTTGAGGTGAGTAACTCTGGATGGTAAACTGTCATGGTCAAAACATATTGATGCAGTAGTAGCTAAGATGGGGAGAAGTCTGTCTATAATAAAGCGATGCTCTGCCTTCTTAACAACACTATCAACAAGGCAGGTCCTACAGGCCCTAGTTTTGTCACACCTGGACTACTGTTCAGTGGTGTGGTCAGGTGCCACAAAGAGGAAAATTGCAATTGCCTAAGAACAGGGCAGCACGGCTGGTCCTTGGATGAACACAGAGAGCTAATATTAATAATATGCATGTCAATCTCTCCTGGCTCAAAGTGAAGGAGAGATTGACTTTATCACTACTTGTATTTATGAGAGGTATTGACATGTTGAATGCACCGACCTGTCTGTCTAAACTACTGGCACACAGCTCAGACACACATGCATACCCCATAAGACATGCACCAGGGGTCTCTTCACAGTCCCCAAGTCCATAACAGACTATGGGAGGTGCACAGTACTGCATAGAGCAATGACTACATGGAACTCTATTCCACATCAAGTCATTTTTGCTAACAGTAACATTTGATTTTAAAAAACAGATACAAAAATACACGTTATGCTACTGCGGGGAATGTGAAGCAACACAAACACAGGCACTGACACACTTCCGGTTACTAGTCCAACGCTCTAACCACTAGGCTACCTTCCGGTTACTTCCGGTTACTAGTCCAACGCTCTAACCACTTGCAACCTTCCGGTTACTTCCGGTTACTAGTCCAACGCTCTAACCAATAGGCTACCTTCCGGTTACTTCCGGTTACTAGTCCAACGCTCTAACCAATAGGCTACCTTCCGGTTACTTCCGGTTACTAGTCCAACGCTCTAACCAATAGGCTACCTTCCGGTTACTTCCGGTTACTACTCCAACGCTCTAACCAATAGGCTACATACCGGTTACTAGTCCAACACTCTAACCACTAGGCTACCTTCCGGTTACTAGTCCAACGCTCTAACCAATAGGCTACCTTCCGGTTACTAGTCCAACGCTCTAACCAATAGGCTACCTTCCGGTTACTAGTCCAACGCTCTAACCAATAGGCTACATTCCGGTTACTAGTCCAACGCTCTAACCAATAGGCTACATTCCGGTTACTGGTAAAACGCTCTAGCCAATAGGCTACCTTCCGGTTACTAGTCCAACGCTCTAACCAATAGGCTACCTTCCGGTTACTAGTCCAACGCTCTAACCAATAGGCTACCTTCAGGTTACTAGTCCAACGCTCTAACCAATAGGCTACCTTCCGGTTACTAGTCCAACGCTCTAACCAATAGGCTAACTTCCTGTTACTAGTCCAACGCTCTAACCAATAGGCTACCTTCCGGTTACTAGTCCAACGCTCTAACCAATAGGCTACCTTCCGGTTACTAGTCCAACGCTCTAACCAATAGGCTACCTTCAAGTTACTAGTCCAATGCTCTAACCAATAGGCTACCTTCCGGTTACTAGTCCAACGCTCTAACCAATAGGCTACCTTCCGGTTACAAGTCCAACGCTCTAACCAATAGGCTACCTTCCGGTTACTTCGTGTTACTAGTCCAAAGCTCTAACCACTAGGCTACCTTCCGGTTACTAGTCCAACACTCTAACCAATAGGCTACCTTCCTGTTACTTCCGGTTACTAGTCCAACGCTCTAACCACTAGGCTACCTTCCGGTTACTAGTCCAAAGCTTTAACAAATAGGCTACCTTCCGGTTACTTCCTGTTACTAGTCCAACGCTCTAACCAATAGGCTACCTTCCGGTTACTCGTCCAACGCTCTAACCAATAGGCTACCTTCCGGTTACTAGTCCAACGCTCCAACCAATAGGCTACCTTCCGGTTACAAGTCCAAAGCTCTAACCAATAGGCTGCCTTCCGGTTACTAGTCCAACGCTCTAACCAATAGGCCACCTTTAGGTTACTAGTCCAACGCTCTAACCAATAGGCTACCTTCCGGTTACTTCCGGCTACTAGTCCAACGCTCTAATCACTAGGCTACCTTCCGGTTACTAGTCCAACACTCTAACCAATAGGCTACCTTCCGGTTACTTCCGGTTACTAGTCCAACGCTCTAACCAATAGGCTACCTTCCGGTTACTTCCGGTTACTAGTCCAACGCTCTAACCAATAGGCTAACTTCCGGTTACTAGTCCAACGCTCTAACCAATAGGCTACCTTCAGGTTACTAGACCAACGCTCTAACCAATAGGCTGCCTTCCGGTTACTAGTCCAACGCTCTAACCAATAGGCTACCTTCCGGTTACTAGTCCAACGCTCTAACCAATAGGCTGTCTTCCGGTTACTAGTCCAACGCTCTAACCAATAGGCTGCCTTCCGGTTACTAGTCCAACGCTCTAACCAATAGGCTACCTTCAGGTTACTAGACCAACGCTCTAACCAATAGGCTGCCTTCCGGTTACTAGTCCAACGCTCTAACCAATAGGCTACCTTCCGGTAACTAGTCCAACGCTCTAACCAATAGGCTGTCTTCCGGTTACTAGTCCAACGCTCTAACCAATAGGCTACCTTCAGGTTACTAGTCCAACGCTCTAACCAATAGGCTACCTTACGGTTACTAGTCCAACGCTCTAACCAATAGGCTACCTTCCAGTTACTAGTCCAACGCTCTAACCAATAGGCTACCTTAAAGTTACTAGTCCAACGCTCTAACCAATAGGCTGCCTTCCGGTTACTAGTCCAACGCTCAAACCAATAGGCTACCTTCCATTTTCTTCCGGTTACTAGTCCAACGCTCTAACCAATAGGCTACCTTCCGGTTACTTCCGGTTACTAGTCCAACGCTCTAACCAATAGGCTACCTTCCGGTTACTAGTCCAACGCTCTAACCAATAGGCTACCTTCCGGTTACTAGTCCAACGCTCTAACCAATAGGCTACCTTCCGGTTACTTCCGGTTACTAGTCCAACGCTCTGACCAATAGGCTACCTTCAGGTTACTAGTCCAACGCTCTAACCAATAGGCTGCCTTCCGGTTACTAGTCCAACGCTCTAACCAATAGGCTACCTTCAGGTTACTAGACCAACGCTCTAACCAATAGGCTGCCTTCCGGTTACTAGTCCAACGCTCTAACCAATAGGCTACCTTCCGGTAACTAGTCCAACGCTCTAACCAATAGGCTGTCTTCCGGTTACTAGTCCAACGCTCTAACCAATAGGCTACCTTCAGGTTACTAGTCCAACGCTCTAACCAATAGGCTACCTTACGGTTACTAGTCCAACGCTCTAACCAATAGGCTACCTTCCAGTTACTAGTCCAACGCTCTAACCAATAGGCTACCTTAAAGTTACTAGTCCAACGCTCTAACCAATAGGCTGCCTTCCGGTTACTAGTCCAACGCTCAAACCAATAGGCTACCTTCCATTTTCTTCCGGTTACTAGTCCAACGCTCTAACCAATAGGCTACCTTCCGGTTACTTCCGGTTACAAGTCCAACGCTCTAACCAATAGGCTACATACCGGTTACTAGTCCAACGCTCTAACCAATAGGCTACCTTCCGGTTACTAGTCCAACGCTCTAACCAATAGGCTACCTTCCGGTTACTAGTCCAACGCTCTAACCAATAGGCTACCTTCCGGTTACTTCCGGTTACTAGTCCAACGCTCTGACCAATAGGCTACCTTCAGGTTACTAGTCCAACGCTCTAACCAATAGGCTACCTTCCGGTTACTAGTCCAACGCTCGAACCAATAGGCTACCTTCCGGTTACTAGTCCAACGCTCTAACCACTAGGCTACCTTCCGGTTACTTCCGGTTACTAGTCCAACGCTCTAACCAATAGGCTACCTTCCGGTTACTAGTCCAACGCTCTAACCAATAGGCTACCTTCCGGTAACTAGTCCAACGCTCTAACCAATAGGCTACCTTCCGGTTACTAGTCCAAAGCTCTAACCAATAGGCTGCCTTCCGGTTACTAGTCCAACGCTCTAACCAAAAGGCTACCTTCAGGTTACTAGTCCAACGCTCTAACCAATAGGCTACCTTCCGGTTACTAGTCCAACGCTCTAACCAATAGGCTGCCTTCCGGTTACTAGTCCAACGCTCTAACCAATAGGCTACCTTCAGGTTACTAGTCCAACGCTCTAACCAATAGGCTACATTCCGGTTACTTCCGGTTACTAGTCCAACGCTCTAATCACTAGGCTACCTTCCGGTTACTAGTCCAACGCTCTAACCAATAGGCTACCTTCCGGTTACTTCCGGTTACTAGTCCAACGCTCTAACCAATAGGC
Source organism: Oncorhynchus masou masou (assembly GCF_036934945.1). Taxonomy (NCBI): domain Eukaryota; kingdom Metazoa; phylum Chordata; class Actinopteri; order Salmoniformes; family Salmonidae; genus Oncorhynchus; species Oncorhynchus masou. Next base: position 96,949,305 of record NC_088224.1, read on the forward strand.
TACCTTCTGGTTACTTCCGGTTACTAGTCCAACGCTCTAACCAATAGGCTACCTTCCGGTTACTAGTCCAACGCTCTAACCAATAGGCTGCCTTCCGGTTACTAGTCCAACGCTCTAACCAATAGGCTGCCTTCCGGATACTAGTCTAACGCTCTAACCAATAGGCTACCTTCCGGTTACTTCCGGTTACTAGTCCAACGCTCTAACCAATAGGCTACCTTCCGGTTACTAGTCCAACGCTCTAACCAATAGGCTACCTTCAGGTAACTAGTCCAACGCTCTAACCAATAGGCTACCTTCCGGTTACTAGTAAACGCTCTAGCCAATAGGCTACCTTCCGGTTACTAGTCCAACGCTCTAACCAACAGGCTACCTTCCGGTTACTAGTCCAACGCTCTAACCAATAGGCTACCTTCAGGTTACTAGTCCAACGCTCTAACCAATAGGCTACCTTCCGGTTACTAGTCCAACGCTATAACCAATAGGCTACCTTCCTGTTACTAGTCCAACGCTCTAACCAATAGGCTACCTTCCGGTTACTAGTCCAATGCTCTAACCAATAGGCTACCTTCCGGTTACTAGTCCAACACTCTAACCAATAGGCTACCTTCCTGTTACTTCCGGTTACTAGTCCAACGCTCTAACCACTAGGCTACCTTCCGGTTACTTCGTGTTACTAGTCCAAAGCTCTAACCACTAGGCTACCTTCCGGTTACTAGTCCAACACTCTAACCAATAGGCTACCTTTCTGTTACTTCCGATTACTAATCCAACGCTCTAACCACTAGGCTACCTTCCGGTTACTAGTCCAAAGCTTTAACAAATAGGCTACCTTCCGGTTACTTCCTGTTACTAGTCCAACGCTCTAACCAATAGGCTACCTTCCGGTTACTAGTCCAACGCTCTAACCAATAGGCTACCTTCCGGTTACTCGTTCAACGCTCTAACCAATAGGCTACCTTCCAGTTACTAGTCCAACGCTCCAACCAATAGGCTACCTTCCGGTTACTAGTCCAACGCTCTAACCAATAGGCTACCTTCCGGTTACTAGTCCAACGCTCTAACCAATAGGCTGCCTTCCGGTTACTAGTCCAACGCTCTAACCAATAGGCTACCTTCCGGTTACTTCCGGCTACTAGTCCAACGCTCTAATCACTAGGCTACCTTCCGGTTACTAGTCCAACACTCTAACCAATAGGCTACCTTCCGGTTACTTCCGGTTACTAGTCCAACGCTCTAACCAATAGGCTACTTTCCGGTTACTTCCGGTTACTAGTCCAACGCTCTAACCAACAGGCGACCTTCCGGTTACTAGTCCAACGCTCTAACCAATAGGCTACCTTCCGGTTACTTCCGGTTACAAGTCCAACGCTCTAACCAATAGGCTACATACCGGTTACTAGTCCAACGCTCTAACCAATAGGCTACCTTCCGGTTACTAGTCCAACGCTCTAACCAATAGGCTACCTTCCGGTTACTAGTCCAACGCTCTAACCAATAGGCTACCTTCCGGTTACTTCCGGTTACTAGTCCAACGCTCTGACCAATAGGCTACCTTCAGGTTACTAGTCCAACGCTCTAACCAATAGGCTACCTTCCGGTTACTAGTCCAACGCTCGAACCAATAGGCTACCTTCCGGTTACTTCCGGTTACTAGTCCAACGCTCTAACCAATAGGCTACCTTCCGGTTACTAGTCCAACGCTCTAACCAATAGGCTACCTTCCGGTAACTAGTCCAACGCTCTAATCAATAGGCTACCTTCCGGTTACTAGTCCAAAGCTCTAACCAATAGGCTGCCTTCCGGTTACTAGTCCAACGCTCTAACCAAAAGGCTACCTTCAGGTTACTAGTCCAACGCTCTAACCAATAGGCTACCTTCCGGTTACTAGTCCAACGCTCTAACCAATAGGCTGCCTTCCGGTTACTAGTCCAACGCTCTAACCAATAGGCTACCTTCAGGTTACTAGTCCAACGCTCTAACCAATAGGCTACATTCCGGTTACTTCCGGTTACTAGTCCAACGCTCTAATCACTAGGCTACCTTCCGGTTACTAGTCCAATGCTCTAACCAATAGGCTACCTTCCGGTTACTTCCGGTTACTAGTCCAACGCTCTAACCAATAGGCTACCTTCTGGTTACTTCCGGTTACTAGTCCAACGCTCTAACCAATAGGCTACCTTCCGGTTACTAGTCCAACGCTCTAACCAATAGGCTGCCTTCCGGTTACTAGTCCAACGCTCTAACCAATAGGCTGCCTTCCGGATACTAGTCTAACGCTCTAACCAATAGGCTACCTTCCGGTTACTTCCGGTTACTAGTCCAACGCTCTAACCAATAGGCTACCTTCCGGTTACTAGTCCAACGCTCTAACCAATAGGCTACCTTCAGGTAACTAGTCCAACGCTCTAACCAATAGGCTACCTTCCGGTTACTAGTAAAACGCTCTAGCCAATAGGCTACCTTCCGGTTACTAGTCCAACGCTCTAACCAACAGGCTACCTTCCGGTTACTAGTCCAACGCTCTAACCAATAGGCTACCTTCAGGTTACTAGTCCAACACTCTAACCAATAGGCTACCTTCCGGTTACTAGTCCAACGCTATAACCAATAGGCTACCTTCCTGTTACTAGTCCAACGCTCTAACCAATAGGCTACCTTCCGGTTACTAGTCCAATGCTCTAACCAATAGGCTACCTTCCGGTTACTAGTCCAACACTCTAACCAATAGGCTACCTTCCTGTTACTTCCGGTTACTAGTCCAACGCTCTAACCACTAGGCTACCTTCCGGTTACTTCGTGTTACTAGTCCAAAGCTCTAACCACTAGGCTACCTTCCGGTTACTAGTCCAACACTCTAACCAATAGGCTACCTTTCTGTTACTTCCGGTTACTAATCCAACGCTCTAACCACTAGGCTACCTTCCGGTTACTAGTCCAAAGCTTTAACAAATAGGCTACCTTCCGGTTACTTCCTGTTACTAGTCCAACGCTCTAACCAATAGGCTACCTTCCTGTTACTTCCGGTTACTAGTCCAACGCTCTAACCACTAGGCTACCTTCCGGTTACTAGTCCAAAGCTTTAACAAATAGGCTACCTTCCGGTTACTTCCTGTTACTAGTCCAACGCTCTAACCAATAGGCTACCTTCCGGTTACTAGTCCAACGCTCTAACCAATAGGCTACCTTCCGGTTACTCGTCCAACGCTCTAACCAATAGGCTACCTTCCAGTTACTAGTCCAACGCTCCAACCAATAGGCTACCTTCCGGTTACTAGTCCAACGCTCTAACCAATAGGCTACCTTCCGGTTACTAGTCCAACGCTCTAACCAATAGGCTGCCTTCCGGTTACTAGTCCAACGCTCTAACCAATAGGCTACCTTCCGGTTACTTCCGGCTACTAGTCCAACGCTCTAATCACTAGGCTACCTTCCGGTTACTAGTCCAACACTCTAACCAATAGGCTACCTTCCGGTTACTTCCGGTTACTAGTCCAACGCTCTAACCAATAGGCTACTTTCCGGTTACTTCCGGTTACTAGTCCAACGCTCTAACCAACAGGCGACCTTCCGGTTACTAGTCCAACGCTCTAACCAATAGGCTACCTTCCGGTTACTAGTCCAACGCTCTAACCAATAGGCTAACTTCCGGTTACTAGTCCAAGGCTCTAACCAATAGGCTACCTTCCGGTTACTAGTCCAACGCTCTAACCAATAGGCTACCTTCCGGTTACTAGTCCAACGCTCTAACCAATAGGCTACCTTCCGGTAACTAGTCCAACGCTCTAACCAATAGGCTGCCTTCCGGTTACTAGTCCAACGCTCTAACCAATAGGCTACCTTCAGGTTACTAGTCCAACGCTCTAACCAATAGGCTGCCTTCCGGTTACTAGTCCAACGCTCTAACCAATAGGCTACATTCCGGTTACTAGTCCAACGCTCTAACCAATAGGCTACCTTCCGGTAACTAGTCCAACGCTCTAACCAATAGGCTGCCTTCCGGTTACTAGTCCAACGCTCTAACCAATAGGCTACCTTCAGGTTACTAGTCCAACGCTCTAACCAATAGGCTGCCTTCCGGTTACTAGTCCAACGCTCTAACCAATAGGCTACCTTCCGGTTACTAGTCCAACGCTCTAACCAATAGGCTACCTTCCGGTTACTAGTCCAACGCTCTAACCAATAGGCTACCTTCCGGTTACTAGTCCAACGCTCTAACCAATAGGCTACCTTCCGGTAACTAGTCCAACGCTCTAACCAATAGGCTGTCTTCTGGTTACTAGTCCAACGCTCTAACCAATAGGCTACCTTCAGGTTACTAGTCCAACGCTCTAACCAATAGGCTACCTTACGGTTACTAGTCCAACGCTCTAACCACTAGGCTACCTTCCAGTTACTAGTCCAAGGCTCTAACCAATAGGCTGCCTTCCGGTTACTAGTCCAACGCTCTAACCAATAGGCTGCCTTCCGGTTACTAGTCCAACGCTCTAACCAATAGGCTACCTTCAGGTTACTAGTCCAACGCTCTAACCAATAGGCTAGCTTCCGGTTACTAGTCCAACGCTCTAACCAATAGGCTACCTTCCGGTTACTAGTCCAACACTCTAACCAATGGGCTACCTTCCGGTTACTTCCGGTTACTAGTCCAACGCTCTAACCAATAGGCTACCTTCCGGTTACTTCAGGTTACTAGTCCAACGCTCTAACCACTAGGCTACCTTCCGGTTACTTCCGGTTACTAGTCCAACGCTCTAACCAATAGGCTACCTTCCGGTTACTTCAGGTTACTAGTCCAACGCTCTAACCACTAGGCTAAGGTGAATTCACCAATTTGTAAGTCGCTCTGGATAAGAGCGTCTGCCAAATGACTTAAATGTAAATGCTACCTTCCGGTTACTAGTCCAACGCTCTAACCAATAGGCTACCTTCCGGTTACTAGTCCAACACTCTAACCAATAGGCTACCTTCCGGTTACTAGTCCAACGCTCTAACCAATAGGCTACCTTCCGGTTACTTCCTGTTACTAGTCCAACGCTCTAACCAATAGGCTACCTTCCTGTTACTTCCGGTTACTAGTCCAACGCTCTAACCAATAGGCTACCTTCCGGTTACTAGTCCAACGCTCTAACCAATAGGCTACCTTCCGGTTACTAGTCCAACGCTCTAACCAATAGGCTACCTTCCGGTTACTAGTCCAACGCTCTAACCAATAGGCTACCTTCCGGTAACTAGTCCAACGCTCTAACCAATAGGCTGTCTTCCGGTTACTAGTCCAACGCTCTAACCAATGGGCTACCTTCCGGTTACTTCCGGTTACTAGTCCAACGCTCTAACCAATAGGCTACCTTCCGGTTACTTCAGGTTACTAGTCCAACGCTCTAACCACTAGGCTACCTTCCGGTTACTTCCGGTTACTAGTCCAACGCTCTAACCAATAGGCTACCTTCCGGTTACTAGTCCAACGCTCTAACCAATAGGCTACCTTCCGGTTACTTCCGGTTACTAGTCCAACGCTCTAACCAATAGGCTACCTTCCGGTTACTAGTCCAACACTAACCAATAGGCTACCTTCCGGTTACTTCCGGTTACTAGTCCAACACTCTAACCACTAGGCTACCTTCCGGTTACTTCAGGTTACTAGTCCAACGCTCTAACCACTAGGCTAAGGTGAATTCACCAATTTGTAAGTCGCTCTGGATAAGAGCGTCTGCCAAATGACTTAAATGTAAATGCTACCTTCCGGTTACTAGTCCAACGCTCTAACCAATAGGCTACCTTCCGGTTACTAGTCCAACACTCTAACCAATAGGCTACCTTCCGGTTACTAGTCCAACGCTCTAACCAATAGGCTACCTTCCGGTTACTTCCCGTTACTAGTCCAACGCTCTAACCAATAGGCTACCTTCCTGTTACTTCCGGTTACTAGTCCAACGCTCTAACCACTAGGCTACCTTCCGGTTACTAGTCCAACGCTCTAACCAATAGGCTACCTTCCGGTTACTAGTCCAACGCTCTAACCAATAGGCTACCTTCCGGTTACTAGTCCAACGCTCTAACCAATAGGCTACCTTCCGGTAACTAGTCCAACGCTCTAACCAATAGGCTGTCTTCCGGTTACTAGTCCAACGCTCTAACCAATAGGCTACCTTCAGGTTACTAGTCCAACGCTCTAACCAATAGGCTACCTTACGGTTACCAGTCCAACGCTCTAACCACTAGGCTACCTTCCAGTTACTAGTCCAAGGCTCTAACCAATAGGCTGCCTTCCGGTTACTAGTCCAACGCTCTAACCAATAGGCTGCCTTCCGGTTACTAGTCCAACGCTCTAACCAATAGGCTACCTTCAGGTTACTAGTCCAACGCTCTAAACAATAGGCTAGCTTCCGGTTACTAGTCCAACGCTCTAACCAATAGGCTACCTTCCGGTTACTAGTCCAACACTCTAACCAATGGGTTACCTTCCGGTTACTTCCGGTTACTAGTCCAACGCTCTAACCAATAGGCTACCTTCCGGTTACTTCAGGTTACTAGTCCAACGCTCTAACCAATAGGCTACCTTCCGGTTACTAGTCCAACGCTCTAACCAATAGGCTACCTTCCGGTTACTCGTCCAACGCTCTAACCAATAGGCTACCTTCCGGTTACTAGTCCAACGCTCCAACCAATAGGCTACCTTCCGGTTACTAGTCCAACGCTCTAACCAATAGGCTACCTTCCGGTTACTAGTCCAACGCTCTAACCAATAGGCTGCCTTCCGGTTACTAGTCCAACGCTCTAACCAATAGGCCACCTTCAGGTTACTAGTCCAACGCTCTAACCAATAGGCTACCTTCCGGTTACTTCCGGCTACTAGTCCAACGCTCTAATCACTAGGCTACCTTCCGGTTACTAGTCCAACACTCTAACCAATAGGCTACCTTCCGGTTACTTCCGGTTACTAGTCCAACGCTCTAACCAATAGGCTACCTTCCGGTTACTTCCGGTTACTAGTCCAACGCTCTAACCAACAGGCGACCTTCCGGTTACTAGTCCAACGCTCTAACCAATAGGCTACCTTCCGGTTACTAGTCCAACGCTCTAACCAATAGGCTACCTTCCGGTTACTAGTCCAACGCTCTAACCAATAGGCTGCCTTCCGGTTACTAGTCCAACGCTCTAACCAATAGGCCACCTTCAGGTTACTAGTCCAACGCTCTAACCAATAGGCTACCTTCCGGTTACTTCCGGCTACTAGTCCAACGCTCTAATCACTAGGCTACCTTCCGGTTACTAGTCCAACACTCTAACCAATAGGCTACCTTCCGGTTACTTCCGGTTACTAGTCCAACGCTCTAACCAATAGGCTACCTTCCGGTTACTTCCGGTTACTAGTCCAACGCTCTAACCAACAGGCGACCTTCCGGTTACTAGTCCAACGCTCTAACCAATAGGCTACCTTCCGGTTACTAGTCCAACGCTCTAACCAATAGGCTAACTTCCGGTTACTAGTCCAACGCTCTAACCACTAGGCTAAGGTGAATTCACCAATTTGTAAGTCGCTCTGGATAAGAGCGTCTGCCAAATGACTTAAATGTAAATGCTACCTTCCGGTTACTAGTCCAACGCTCTAACCAATAGGCTACCTTCCGGTTACTAGTCCAACACTCTAACCAATAGGCTACCTTCCGGTTACTAGTCCAACGCTCTAACCAATAGGCTACCTTCCGGTTACTTCCCGTTACTAGTCCAACGCTCTAACCAATAGGCTACCTTCCTGTTACTTCCGGTTACTAGTCCAACGCTCTAACCACTAGGCTACCTTCCGGTTACTAGTCCAACGCTCTAACCAATAGGCTACCTTCCGGTTACTAGTCCAACGCTCTAACCAATAGGCTACCTTCCGGTTACTAGTCCAACGCTCTAACCAATAGGCTACCTTCCGGTAACTAGTCCAACGCTCTAACCAATAGGCTGTCTTCCGGTTACTAGTCCAACGCTCTAACCAATAGGCTACCTTCAGGTTACTAGTCCAACGCTCTAACCAATAGGCTACCTTACGGTTACCAGTCCAACGCTCTAACCACTAGGCTACCTTCCAGTTACTAGTCCAAGGCTCTAACCAATAGGCTGCCTTCCGGTTACTAGTCCAACGCTCTAACCAATAGGCTGCCTTCCGGTTACTAGTCCAACGCTCTAACCAATAGGCTACCTTCAGGTTACTAGTCCAACGCTCTAAACAATAGGCTAGCTTCCGGTTACTAGTCCAACGCTCTAACCAATAGGCTACCTTCCGGTTACTAGTCCAACACTCTAACCAATGGGTTACCTTCCGGTTACTTCCGGTTACTAGTCCAACGCTCTAACCAATAGGCTACCTTCCGGTTACTTCAGGTTACTAGTCCAACGCTCTAACCAATAGGCTACCTTCCGGTTACTAGTCCAACGCTCTAACCAATAGGCTACCTTCCGGTTACTCGTCCAACGCTCTAACCAATAGGCTACCTTCCGGTTACTAGTCCAACGCTCCAACCAATAGGCTACCTTCCGGTTACTAGTCCAACGCTCTAACCAATAGGCTACCTTCCGGTTACTAGTCCAACGCTCTAACCAATAGGCTGCCTTCCGGTTACTAGTCCAACGCTCTAACCAATAGGCCACCTTCAGGTTACTAGTCCAACGCTCTAACCAATAGGCTACCTTCCGGTTACTTCCGGCTACTAGTCCAACGCTCTAATCACTAGGCTACCTTCCGGTTACTAGTCCAACACTCTAACCAATAGGCTACCTTCCGGTTACTTCCGGTTACTAGTCCAACGCTCTAACCAATAGGCTACCTTCCGGTTACTTCCGGTTACTAGTCCAACGCTCTAACCAACAGGCGACCTTCCGGTTACTAGTCCAACGCTCTAACCAATAGGCTACCTTCCGGTTACTAGTCCAACGCTCTAACCAATAGGCTAACTTCCGGTTACTAGTCCAAGGCTCTAACCAATAGGCTACCTTCCGGTTACTAGTCCAACGCTCTAACCAATAGGCTACCTTCCGGTTACTAGTCCAACGCTCTAACCAATAGGCTACCTTCCGGTAACTAGTCCAACGCTCTAACCAATAGGCTGCCTTCCGGTTACTAGTCCAACGCTCTAACCAATAGGCTACCTTCAGGTTACTAGTCCAACGCTCTAACCAATAGGCTACCTTCCGGTTACTAGTCCAACGCTCTAACCAATAGGCTACCTTCCGGTTACTAGTCCAACGCTCTAACCAATAGGCTACCTTCCGGTAACAAGTCCAACGCTCTAACCAATAGGCTGCCTTCCGGTTACTAGTCCAACGCTCTAACCAATAGGCTACCTTCAGGTTACTAGTCCAACGCTCTAACCAATAGGCTGCCTTCTGGTTACTAGTCCAACGCTCTAACCAATAGGCTACCTTCCGGTTACTAGTCCAACGCTCTAACCAATAGGCTACCTTCCGGTTACTAGTCCAACGCTCTAACCAATAGGCTACCTTCCGGTTACTAGTCCAACGCTCTAACCAATAGGCTACCTTCCGGTAACTAGTCCAACGCTCTAACCAATAGGCTGTCTTCCGGTTACTAGTCCAACGCTCTAACCAATAGGCTACCTTCAGGTTACTAGTCCAACGCTCTAACCAATAGGCTACCTTACGGTTACTAGTCCAACGCTCTAACCACTAGGCTACCTTCCAGTTACTAGTCCAAGGCTCTAACCAATAGGCTGCCTTCCGGTTACTAGTCCAACGCTCTAACCAATAGGCTGCCTTCCGGTTACTAGTCCAACGCTCTAACCAATAGGCTACCTTCAGGTTACTAGTCCAACGCTCTAACCAATAGGCTAGCTTCCGGTTACTAGTCCAACGCTCTAACCAATAGGCTACCTTCCGGTTACTAGTCCAACACTCTAACCAATGGGCTACCTTCCGGTTACTTCAGGTTACTAGTCCAACGCTCTAACCACTAGGCTACCTTCCGGTTACTTCCGGTTACTAGTCCAACGCTCTAACCAATAGGCTACCTTCCGGTTACTAGTCCAACGCTCTAACCAATAGGCTACCTTCCGGTTACTTCCGGTTACTAGTCCAACGCTCTAACCAATAGGCTACCTTCCGGTTACTAGTCCAACACTAACCAATAGGCTACCTTCCGGTTACTTCCGGTTACTAGTCCAACACTCTAACCACTAGGCTACCTTCCGGTTACTTCAGGTTACTAGTCCAACGCTCTAACCACTAGGCTAAGGTGAATTCACCAATTTGTAAGTCGCTCTGGATAAGAGCGTCTGCCAAATGACTTAAATGTAAATGCTACCTTCCGGTTACTAGTCCAACGCTCTAACCAATAGGCTACCTTCCGGTTACTAGTCCAACACTCTAACCAATAGGCTACCTTCCGGTTACTAGTCCAACGCTCTAACCAATAGGCTACCTTCCGGTTACTTCCGGTTACTAGTCCAACACTCTAACCAATAGGCTACCTTCCGGAACCTAGTCCAACGCTCTAACCAATAGGCTACCTTCCAGTTACTTCCGGTTACTAGTCCAACGCTCTAACCACTAGGCTACCTTCCGGTTACTAGTCCAACGCTCTAACCATTAGGCTGCCTTCCGGTTACTAGTCCAATGCTCTAACCAATAGGCTACCTTCCGGTTTCTTCCGGTTACTAGTCCAACGCTCTAACCAATAGGCTACCTTCCGGTTACTTCCGGTTACAAGTCCAACGCTCTAACCAATAGGCTACCTTCCGGTTACTAGTCAAACGCTCTAACCACTAGGCTACCTTCCAGTTACTAGTCCAAGGCTCTAACCAATAGGCTGCCTTCCGGTTACTAGTCCAACGCTCTAACCAATAGGCTGCCTTCCGGTTACTAGTCCAACGCTCTAACCAATAGGCTACCTTCAGGTTACTAGTCCAACGCTCTAACCAATAGGCTAGCTTCCGGTTACTAGTCCAACGCTCTAACCAATAGGCTACCTTCCGGTTACTAGTCCAACACTCTAACCAATAGGCTACCTTCCGGTTACTTCAGGTTACTAGTCCAACGCTCTAACCACTAGGCTACCTTCCGGTTACTAGTCCAACGCTCTAACCAATAGGCTACCTTCCGGTTACTAGTCCAACGCTCTAACCAATAGGCTACCTTCCGGTTACTTCCGGTTACTAGTCCAACGCTCTAACCACTAGGCTACCTACCGGTTACTTCCGGTTACTAGTCCAACGCTCTAACCAATAAGCTACCTTCCGGTTACTTCCGGTTACTAGTCCAACGCTCTAACCAATAGGCGACCTTCCGGTTACTAGTCCAACACTCTAACCACTAGGCTACCTTCCGGTTACTTCCGGTTACTAGTCCAACACTCTAACCAATAGACTACCTTCCGGAACCTAGTCCAACGCTCTAACCAATAGGCTACCTTCCGGTTACTTCCGGTTACTAGTCCAACGCTCTAACCAATAGGCTACCTTCCGGTTACTTCCGGTTACTAGTCCAACGCTCTAACCAATAGGCTACCTTCCGGTTACTAGTCCAACGCTCTAACCAATAGGCTACCTTCCGGTTACTAGTCCAACGCTCTAACCAATAGGCTACCTTCCGGTTACTTGCTGTTACTAGTCCAACGCTCTAACCACTAGGCTACCTTCCGGTTACTTCCGGTTACTAGTCCAACGCTCTAACCAATAGGCTGCCTTCCAGTTACTAGTTCAACGCTCTAACCAATAGGCTGCCTTCCGGTTACTAGTCCAACGCTCTAACCAATAGGCTACCTTCCGGTTACTTCCGGTTACTAGTCCAACGCTCTAACCACTAGGCTGCCTTCCAGTTACTAGTTCAACGCTCTAACCAATAGGATGCCTTCCGGTTACTAGTCCAACGCTCTAACCAATAGGCTACCTTCCGGTTACTAGTCCAACGCTCTAACCAATAGGCTACCTTCCGGTTACTAGTCCAACGCTCTAACCAATAGGCTACCTTCCGGTTACTTCCGGTTACTAGTCCAACGCTCTAACCAATAGGCTACCTTCCGGTTACTAGTCCAATGCTCTAACCAAGAGGCTACCTTCCGGTTACTTCCGGTTACGAGTCCAACACTCTAACCAATAGGCTACCTTCCGGTTACTAGTCCAACGCTCTAACCAATAGGCTACCTTCCGGTTACTTCCGGTTACTAGTCCAACGCTCTAACAAATAGGCTACCTCCCGGTTACTTCCGGTTACTAGTCCAACGCTCTAACCAATAAGCTACCTTCCGATTACTAGTCCAACGCTCTAACCAATAGGCTACCTTCCGGTTACTTGTCCAACACTCTAACCAATAGGCAACCTTCCGGTTACTAGTCCAACACTCTAACCAATAGGCAACCTTCCGGTTACTAGTCCAACACTCTAACCAATAGGCAACCTTCCGGTTACTAGTCCAACACTCTAACCAATAGGCAACCTTCCGGTTACTAGTCCAACGCTCTAACCAATAGGCTACCTTCCGGTTACTAGTCCAACCCTCTAACCAATGGCTGCCCTGCCGCCCCAGAGCGTTACGTTGTTTTGGAACCTCTCCAGCTTGCTGATGATAACGAATGAATCATTTAATATTGACTTCAGGTGTCCATGGAGGTCATTTCCACGACACGTCCTTCTCAACTGATGACAACAACACATGTATTAGAGATGTGAGGACCGGACAGTCTGATCAATCTACAGTACATTACCGTCCTTGGTGGCTAAGGCACTACGGACTCCATGCCAGAGCTGGGAGATCTCCTCGTCTGTGGGAGTACGGTCCAGACAGAGGCCATTCTCATGGTACAGAAGCCCCCATCTGGCAGCCTCTCCCTGGGCGTCCTGCTGGCCTGACATGGGGGTGGCCTTGGATGCGTTGGAAATAACGCTGCTATCTGCCCTAATGACATGTGTACGGGTCTGGGACAGGGCAAAGCTGTCCAGGGTGTTATTATTACACAAAGCCTCATCTACAGGAATCCCTGCTTTAGTAGCAGCAGAGTTAGACTGATCCATGTTGTAAGGAGTCTTGGTGGTGTATGATACTACAGCATCCGTCTCTCTTGTGTGTGTTTTTGGTTCCATGGATTCAGTGCGGGGCGGGGGACGAGGCACCATGACCTTCCCGTGGGTCACCCAGGCCACGTGGCTGCTGGCCTCCGTAGCAGATTGGGGTCTGATGACCGTGCCTTTTCTGGAGCGGGACGAAACAGGATCCATCCCTGCCCTGGCAGATCTCACTCTCCTGGGGACTCTGGGGCACACGGTTCTCCCACTGCTCCCCCGCTGGACCTTGACCTCCCTGGCTTGCACTCTTGTCTCCCTGGCCTCCTGGCCTCTCTCCTGGATCCCCTGGTGCCCCTGCAGCCTGCTCTCCTGGACCCTGACATCTGCCCAGGCCTGCTTGGTAAAGTGATAGCCGGTGGAGGCCAGAGGGGTGTTGGTGGCCACCGTCTGGCCCTGACCCTGTTGGTGGTCTGATGATGCTGAGTGTTTATGTGGAGGTAGTGGATACTCAGAAACACACTTGTTGTTTGTTATAGGACTCCGTTCCATCTCCTCCTCTTCCTCCAGATTTACCTCGTCAAACCAGCGTACCTTCTTTTTGATCATCTTGTCTGCATCCTTGCCTTTCCTTCTGGTCAGTTCCACACTATCTCTGATGGACATGGTGAATTGTTTGGTGAATATTAAATGCCTGGCGTTATACATACTAGAACAAGCGTTTCCTCCCGACACGCCGTATTTTGATTGTTTTTTAAGAATTCCCTTTGTACATCGGACTTCAGTGCCTTTATGATCTGTGGCTGTGCTGACAACAGCTACAGGTGGAGGAGATGGAGGTGTATCTGGGAGGTGTGTTGGTGTTATTTCCACCTGCAGGCTCTTTAGACCTTTAGGGAGGTCAGACCTGATATTACAATGACCCAATGTCTGAATGAGAGGGTCTGTGTTCTTAGACCTCTCGGCTTTGGGCTCAGAGTTGGTCCTTGCTTTGGGCTCAGAGTTGGTCCTTGCTTTGGGCTCAGAGTTGGTCCTTGCTTTGGGCTCAGAGTTGGTCCTTGCTTTGGGCTCAGAGTTTGTCCTTGCTTTGGGCTCAGAGTTGGTCCCTTTGTTGAGGTTGTTCATGGCATCTTCTACACTGGGTTTGCTCCCATGTGACTGGCGTTGTGTGCTTTTTGTTGGCTGAATGTTGGCCGTGTCTCGGATCCCTGAGCTACTTTTAGTGTTATAACTGAGGATATGATCAGGGTTTGAGGAGGGGGCTTCACACAGAAGGTCTTTGTGGCTGCAAGTTTTCCCAGGCAGAAGGACCTGTGTCGCCAACGGTTGTTTGGAATACTTGTCCTCCGGGTCTCTCACCTGCTGCCTAAATTCTAACTTTCCCTCTGGGATCAGACAAGAGGTGAAGTCTAGCAGTGTTCTGTCTGGGGTAGAAGCCTTGGAGCACGCTACGACCCCCGAGACTCTGTGGTCCCCCCTCAGATGACTTTCCCTCTCCTGAGAGTGTTGGTCACCGTTATCTGAACGTATTGAGGATGTATCTATAATCCCACTCAGAGTTAGCAGGCTGTGGTGACTGACACTGAGGAGTGGGGACTGGGTTATAGTGTTACTCTGTGATGATGATTGGTCTGTACAACTCTGCCACCCAGTGGCCTGAGAGAGCTGGTGCAGTCTGCTGTTACAATCTTCGACAGACTCCTCTGTCTGCCTTGGTCTGGGTGGCTGAGGGCTAGCATCAACTTTGCCCTGTTGGATTAGGAGGTTACCACTTTGGAAACTCTTTGTTGGTGGACAAAAGGACAAGTCAGAGGATGGACCATTGGGGTGTTTCTGGTGATCTAACCAGGAGCTGTGGACTCTCTGTACTGTGTTGTTGTGGTTTAAGCCATCCTCCATTTCCAAGCTATCCAGACTGGACAGACTCTCTGACTGAGTCACAGTATGATGCTGGAATACAGAAGATATAGTTGTGTTGGTTGATTCATTGATATTTGGGTAAAACAATTCATACAGACAAAAAAAACTATTTAAAAAAGTACCAAGAACCCCAGAGGATTACCCATGAAAGCATAAAAACAGTTCCTCTGAGATGTATTAATTCAACAACAGAATAGATGTATTATTCAACAGCAGAAGAGATGTATTATTCAACAACAGAATAGATGTATTAATTCAACAACAGAAGAGATGTATTAATTCAACAACAGAATAGATGTATTATTCAACAACAGAATAGATGTATTAATTCAACAACAGAAGAGATGTATTATTCAACAACAGAATAGATGTATTAATTCAACAACAGAATAGATGTATTATTCAACAACAGAAGAGATGTATTAATTCAACAACAGAATAGATGTATTATTCAACAACAGAATAGATGTATTAATTCAACAACAGAAGAGATGTATTAATTCAACAACAGAATAGATGTATTATTCAACAACAGAATAGATGTATTAATTCAACAGCAGAAGAGATGTATTATTCAACAACAGAATAGATGTATTAATTCAACAACAGAAGAGATGTATTAATTCAACAACAGAATAGATGTATTATTCAACAACAGAATAGATGTATTAATTCAACAGCAGAAGAGATGTATTATTCAACAACAGAATAGATGTATTAATTCAACAACAGAAGAGATGTATTATTCAACAACAGAATAGATGTATTAATTCAACAACAGAATAGATGTATTATTCAACAACAGAAGAGATGTATTAATTCAACAACAGAATAGATGTATTATTCAACAACAGAATAGATGTATTATTCAACAACAGAATAGATGTATTAATTCAACAGCAGAAGAGATGTATTAATTCAACAACAGAAGAGATGTATTAATTCAACAGCAGAAGAGATGTATTAATTCAACAACAGAAGAGATGTATGATTCAACAAGTGATGGATGTCATGACGGTATGATAGATATCCTTAATAATGTGCATAGTTACACTAAATATACACAAAAGTATGTGGACACCCCTTCAAACTAGTGGATTTGGCTATTTCAGCTACACCCGCTGCTGACAGGTGTATAAAATCGAGCACACAGCCATGCAATCTAGGATGCTACCTTTCCAACAAGTCAGTTCGTCTAATGTCTGCCCTGCTAGAGCTGCCCCGGTCAACTGTAAGTGCTGTTATTGTGAAGTGGAAATGTCTAGGAGCAACAATGGCTCAGCCGGAAAGTGGTAGACCACACAAGCTCAAAGTGCGGGACCGCTGAGTGCTGAAGCGCGTGAAAATCGTCTGTCCCCGAGTTCCAAACTGACTCTGGAAGAAACGTTAGCACAACATCTGTTCATCGGGAGCTTCATGAAATGGGTTTTCATGGCCGAGCAGCCGCACACAAGCCTAAGATCACCATGCCCAATGCCAAAGTGTCGACTGGAGTGTAAAGCTCGCCTCCATTGGACTCTGGAGCAGTGGAAACGTGTTCTCTGGAGTGATGAATCTGGGTTTGGCAGAAGCCAGGAGAACGCAACCTGTCCGAACGCATAGTGTCAACTGTAAAGTTTGGTGGAGGAGGAATAATGGTCTGGGGCTGTTTTTCATGGTTGGGGCCAGGCCCCTTAGTTCCAGTGAAGGGACATCGTAAAGCTACAGCTTCCAACTTTGTGGCAACAGTTTGGAGAAGGCCCTTTCCTGTTTCAGCATGACAATGCCCCCGTGAACAAAGCGAGGTCCATACAGAAATTGGTGTGGAAGAACTGGACTGGCCTGTACAGAGCCCTGACCTCAACCCCATCGAAGACCTTTGAACATTGATGAATTGGAATGCCGAATGCGAGCCAGGCCTAATCGCACAACATCACTGCCCGACAAGTCTCCGCAGCAATGTTCCAACATCTAGTGGAAAGCCTTCCCAGAAGAGTGGAGACTGTTATAGCAGCAATGTTCCAACATCTAGTGGAAAGCCTTCCCAGAAGAGTGGAGACTGTTATAGCAGCAATGTTCCAACATCTAGTGGAAAGCCTTCCCAGAAGAGTGGAGGCTGTTATAGCAGCAGTGTTCCAACATCTAGTGGAAAGCCTTCCCAGAAGAGTGGAGGCTGTTATAGCAGCAATGTTCCTACATCTAGTGGAAAGCCTTCCCAGAAGAGTGGAGGCTGTTATAGCAGCAGTGTTCCAACATCTAGTGGAAAGCCTTCCCAGAAGAGTGGAGGCTGTTACAGCTGCAATGTTCCTACATCTAGTGGAAAGCCTTTCCAGAAGAGTGGAGGCTGTTATAGCAGCAATGTTCCTACATCAAGTGGAAAGCCTTCCCAGAAGAGTGGAGGCTGTTATAACAGCAGTGTTCCAACATCTAGTGGAAAGCCTTCCCAGAAGAGTGGAGGCTGTTACAGCTGCAATGTTCCTACATCTAGTGGAAAGCCTTTCCAGAAGAGTGGAGGCTGTTATAGCAGCAATGTTCCTACATCTAGTGGAAAGCCTTCCCAGAAGAGTGGAGGCTGTTACAGCTGCAATGTTCCTACATCTAGTGGAAAGCCTTCCCAGAAGAGTGGAAGCTGTTATAGCAGCAATGTTCCAACATCTAGTGGAAAGCCTTCCCAGAAGAGTGGAGGCTGTTATAGCAGCAATGTTCCTACATCTAGTGGAAAGCCTTCCCAGAAGAGTGGAGGCTGTTACAGCAGCAGTGTTCCAACATCTAGTGGAAAGCCTTCCCAGAAGAGTGGAGGCTGTTATAGCAGCAATGTTCCTACATCTAGTGGAAAGCCTTCCCAGAAGAGTGGAGGCTGTTATAGCAGCAGTGTTCCAACATCTAGTGGAAAGCCTTCCCAGAAGAGTGGAGGCTGTTAAAGCTGCAATGTTCCTACATCTAGTGGAAAGCCTTTCCAGAAGAGTGGAGGCTGTTATAGCAGCAGTGTTCCAACATCTAGCGGAAAGCCTTCCCAGAAGAGTGGATATTCATACCCATGATTTTGGAAGGAGATGTTCGACGATCAGGAGTCCACATACTTTTGGTCATGCAGTGTATGTCAAGTATCTAGTGCCCCTGGGCCCATGCACAGACATAGGTAACATTCCTGTGTGTGCGCAGAGGGGCCCCTGTCTGTTGATGCAGGTCCAGGCAGTAGTAGCTACAGGCTAACATTACACTACAGGGACCTTTTAACTTTCACCTCCACAGCAACACCTCCACAGCCACAGAGAAGACTATGGCGCCGACAGAGATGGCCGCCTCGCTTCGCATTCCTAGGAAACTATGCAGTTTTTTGTTTTTTTTACGTGTTATTTCTTACATTGGTACCCCAGGTCATCTTAGGTTTCATTACATACAGTCGAGAAGAACTACTGAATATAAGAGCAGCGTCAACTCACCATCAGTACGACCAAGAATATGACTTTCGCGAAGCGGATCCTGTGTTCTGCCTTTCAACCAGGACAACGGAATGGATCCCAGCCGGCGACCCAAAAAAACTACTTCAATCCCTATACCAGTCTGCTGTTCCCACATGCTTCAAGAGGGCCACCATTGTTCCTGTTCCCAAGAAAGCTAAGGTAACTGAGCTAAACGACTACCGCCCCGTAGCACTCACTTCCGTCATCATGAAGTGCTTTGAGAGACTAGTCAAGGACCATATCACCTCCACCCTACCTGACACCCTAAACCCACTCCAATTTGCTTACCGCCCAAATAGGTCCACAGATGATGCAATCTCAACCACACTGCACACTGGCCTAACCCATCTGGACAAGAGGAATACCTATGTGAGAATGCTGTTCATCGACTACAGCTCGGCATTTAACACCATAGTACCCTCCAAGCTCGTCATCAAGCTCGAGACCCTGGGTCTCGACCCCGCCCTGTGCAACTGGGTACTGGACTTCCTGACCAGGTGAGGGTAGGCAACCACCCCAGGTGGTGAGGGTAGGCAACAACATCTCCACCCCGCTGATCCTCAACACTGGGGCCCCACAAGGGTGCGTTCTGAGCTCTCTCTGGTACTCCCTGTTCACCCACGACTGCGTGGCCACACACGCCTCCAACTCAATCATCAAGTTTGCGGACGACACAACAGTGGTAGGCTTGATTACCAACAACGACGAGGCGGCCTACAGGGAGGAGGTGAGGGCCCTCGGAGTGTGGTGTCAGGAAAATAACCTCACACTCAACGTCAACAAAACTAAGGAGATGATTGTGGACTTCAGGAAACAGCAGAGGGAACACCCCCCTATCCACATCGATGGAACAGTAGTGGAGAGGGTAGTAAGTTTTAAGTTCCTCGGCATACACATCACAGACAAACTGAATTGGTCCACCCACCCATCGTGAAGAAGGCGCAGCAGCACCTCTTCAACCTCAGGAGGCTGAAGAAATTTGGCTTGTCACCAAAAGCACTCACAAACTTCTACAGATGCACAATCGAGAGCATCCTGGCGGGCTGTATCACCGCCTGGTACGGCAACTGCTCCGTCCACAACCGTAAGGCTCTCCAGAGGGTAGTGAGGTCTGCACAACGCATCACCGGGGGCAAACTACCTGCCCTCCAGGACACCTACACCACCCGATGTTTCAGGAAGGCCATAAAGATCATCAAGGACAACAACCACCCGAGCCACTGCCTGTTCACCCCGCTATCATCCAGAAGGCGAGGTCAGTACAGGTGCATCAAAGCTGGGACCGAGAGACTGAAAAACAGCTTCTATCTCAAGGCCATCAGACTGTTAAACAGCCACCACTAACATTGAGTGGCTGCTGCCAACACACTGACACTGACTCAACTCCAGCCACTTTAATAATGGGAATTGATGGGAAATGATGTAAAATAAATCACTAGCCACTTTAAACAATGCTACCTAATATAATGTTTACTTACCCTACATTATTCATCCTATATGTATACGTATATACTGTACTCTATATCATCTACTGCATCTTTATGTAATACATGTATCACTAGCCACTTTAACTATGCCACTTTGTTTACATACTCATCTCACATGTATATACTGTACTCGATACCATCTACTGCATCTTGCCTATGCCGCTCTGTACCATCACTCATTCATATATCTTTATGTACATATTCTTTATCCCCTTACACTGTGTATAAGACAGTAGTTTAGGAATTGTTAGTTAGATTACTTGTTGGTTATTACCGCATTGTCGGAACTAGAAGCACAAGCATTTCACTACACTCGCATTAACATCTGCTAACCATGTGTATGTGACAAATAAAATTTGATTTGATTTGAAGAGAGTTTAATTCAACAAGGATTTTCAAATTGAAACAACTCACTGATACAGGCTATAAATGTAATAGAGATATGAACTGTGAAGCATCAGAAGACCTCCGGGTAGTTTGCATGATTTAATAGATATAGTTGACCCACAATGCCTACCTGTGGACTGCTACAGGTCTCCTTGTCCCACAGCTGTGTGTCCTGCAGCTCATTGGGGAACACCATGTCCCGCTCCCTGTCCCTCAGCTGTGTCCCCTGCAGTTCGTCCCTGTCCCTCAGCTGTGTGTCCTGCAGCTCGTCCCTCTCCCTCGGCTGTGTCCCCTGCAGTTCGTCCCTCTCCTTGTCCCTCACCCTCGGCTGTGTGTCCTGCAGCTCGTCCCTGTCCCTCAGCTGTGTCCCCTGCAGTCCGTCCCTGTCCCTCAGCTGTGTCTCCTGCAGTTCGTCCCTCTCCCTCGGCTGTGTGTCCTGCAGATCGTCCCTGTCCCTCAGCTGTGTCCCCTGCAGTTCGTCCCTCTCCCTCAGCTGTGTCTCCTGCAGTTCGTCCCTCTCCCTCGGCTGTGTGTCCTGCAGATCGTCCCTGTCCCTCAGCTGTGTCTCCTGGAGCTGGCTGAGGAATAGTAGCCTGTTCTTGAAGCTGCTGAAGGTTCTGTCCTGCATCAGTTTGCTGTAGGCCTCCAGGGCAGACCGGGTCCCCTGGTGGAGCGACGGGCTGGGTGTCGGAGGAGGCTTAGGGGATGAAGTGCAGCTCCTGTGTTTAAAACAGAGGAACATGCTGATGGTGATATGTGGTTGGTATAATAATGTTCATTATAAATGCCGGTAAACTATAGGGTTGCTAACCTGATCCCAGATCAGTTTGTACTCTTGCCAGATCCATTGCTGCCAATGTCAAGCCAAACATGACAATGAGTGACAAAGAGTCTGTGGTATGATAGCACAAACAGACTGGGACTCAGGCTAGAAAATGACATGAATGAACAGCCTGGAGAAATATGCAGATGGTGACACTCAGTTGGTGTAATAACGTTAATGAATTATAAATGTTTATAAAGTCATTATAATAGTTTATGTGTTCATAGGGTAACGGTTATACGTACGTGTATCTATCTATCTATCTATCTATCTATCTATCTATCTATCTATCTATCTATCTATCTATCTATCTATGTTGGAATATTCACTTCTTACTAGTAGACATAGTACTTGTAAAGGGTTGAGCTATTATAGCAGACATCCTGACCTGTCGGGAGATTGTCTGGTGTAGGAAGTCATGGTGCCTTGTATGTGATTAAGTGCCTCCTCGATATTAAGCGCGCTCTTCCTGAAAGCTGCAATACAACCGAGAGAAAAGTCTGTTGTTAATGTAACTTGTTGGTATAATTACAGCGCCATCAAAAAGTATTCAGACACCTTGACTTTTTCCACATTTTGTTACGTTACTTATTCTAAAATAGATTTAAAAATAAAAATAAATTAAAAAATCCTCAGCAATCTACACACACTACTCCACAATGACAAAGCAAAAACAGGGTTGTAGAAATGTTTGCAAATATCACATTTACATAAGTATTCACACCATTTACTCAGTACTTTGTTGAAGCACCTTTGGCAGCGATTACAGACTCGAGTCTTCTTGGGTATGATGCTACAAGCTTGGCACACCTGTATTTGGGGAGCTTCTACCATTCTTCTCTGCAGATCCTCTCAAGTTATTTTCAGGTCTCTTCATAGATGTTAGATCAGGTTCAAGTCCGGGCTCTTGCTGGGCCACTCAAGGATATTAAGAAACGTGTCCCGAAGCCACTCCTGCGTTGTCTTGTCTATGTGCTTAGAGTCGTTGTTCTGTTGGAAGGTGAACCTTTGCCCCAGTTTGAGGTCATGGGTGCTCTGGAGTAGGTTTTCATGAAGGATCTCTCTGTACATTGCTCTGTTCATCTTTCCCTCGATCCTGACTAGTCTCCTAGTCTCTGCCGCCGAAAAACACCCCCACAGCATGATGCTGCCACCTCCATGCTTCACCGTAGGGATGGTGCCAGGTTACCTCCAGACGTGGCGCTTGGCATTCAGGCCAAAGAGTTCAACCTTGGTTTCATCAGACCGGAGAATCTTGTTTCTCATAGTCTGAGATTCTTAGGTGCCTTTTGGCAAACGCCAAGAGGGCTGTCATGTGCCTTTTTACTGAGGAGTGGCTTCCGTCTGGCCACTCTACCATAAAGGCCTGATTGGTGGAGTGCTGCAGAGATGGTTGTCTCTGTCAGAGTGACCATCGGGTTCTTGGTCACCTCCCTGACCAAGGTCCTTCTCCCCCGATTGCTCAGTTTGGCCCGGTTGCCAGCTCTAGGAAGAGTCTCTGTGGTTCCAATCTTCTTCCATTTAGGAATGATGGATGCCACTGTGTTCTTGGGGACCTTCAATGCTGCAGACATTTTGGTACCCTTCCCCAGATCTGTGCCTCGACACAATCCTGTCTCTGTGCTCTACGGATAATTCCTTCAACCTCATGGTTTGGTTGTTGCTCTGACATACACTGTCAACTGTGGGACCTTATATAGACAGGTGTGTGCCTTTCCAAATGTCAAATCAACTGAATTTACCACAGGTGGACTCCAATCAAGTTGTATAAACATGGATGATGATCAATGGAAACAGGATGCACCTGAGCTCAATTTCGAGTCTCATAGCAAAGGGTCTGAATACTTATATAAATAAGGTATTTATTTGTATTTTTTAATTATTTTTTAGCAAACATTTCTAAAAACCTGTTTTCGCATTGTCATTATGTGGTATTGATGAGGTAAAAAAAAGTCATTTTTAAAATAAGGTTGCAACTTAACGAAATGTGTAAAAAGTCAAGGGGTCTGAATACTTTCCGAACGCACTGCAGTGTGTGACTCATTCCATTCAGGTATTTTCTCAAGACGCATTACCGTTACAAACCACAAAGAGTAAAGTAGAGACCAGTAATTGTGTTTTTCTGTGTGAAACACAGCTTTGGGTTGTGCGACTGACATTGTCTGCGTCTCTGTGAGGGGGGCAGATGTGCCCTCTGGAAGCGTTCGGTAGCATCCTGGACTCTCTGTTTACGTTGCTGTAGGATGCTTTCCCTCAGCCTCTGTTCCTGGATGTCCCACCGCTCCCTCCTCTCCTCCAGAACCCTGCATGGAGAACACAGAGAACACATTATAGACTGGTCCCAGACCTGTTTAACCAACTCCTCTCCTCCAGAACCCTGCATGGAGAACACAGAGAACACATTATAGACTGGTCCCAGACCTGTTTAACCAACTCCTCTCCTCCAGAACCCTGCATGGAGAACACATTATAGACTGGTCCCAGACCTGTTTAACCAACTCCTCTCCTCCAGAACCCTGCATGGAGAACACAGAGAACACATTATAGACTGGTCCCAGACCTGTTTAACCATCTCCTCTCCTCCAGAACCCTGCATGGAGAACACAGAGAACACATTATAGACTGGTCCCAGACCTGTTTAACCAACTCCTCTCCTCCAGAACCCTGCATGGAGAACACATTATAGACTGGTCCCAGACCTGTTTAACCAACTCCTCTCCTCCAGAACCCTGCATGGAGAACACAGAGAACACATTACAGACTGGTCCCAGACCTGTTTAACCAACTCCTCTCCTCCAGAACCCTGCATGGAGAACACAGAGAACACATTATAGACTGGTCCCAGACCTGTTTAACCAACTCCTCTCCTCCAGAACCCTGCATGGAGAACACAGAGAACACATTATAGACTGGTCCCAGACCTGTTTAACCATCTCCTCTCCTCCAGAACCCTGCATGGAGAACACAGAGAACACATTACAGACTGGTCCCAGACCTGTTTAACCATCTCCTCTCCTCCAGAACCCTGCATGGAGAACACAGAGAACACATTACAGACTGGTCCCAGACCTGTTTAACCAACTCCTCTCCTCCAGAACCCTGCATGGAGAACACAGAGAACACATTATAGACTGGTCCCAGACCTGTTTAACCAACTCCTCTCCTCCAGAACCCTGCATGGAGAACACAGAGAACACATTATAGACTGGTCCCAGACCTGTTTAACCATCTCCTCTCCTCCAGAACCCTGCATGGAGAACACAGAGAACACATTACAGACTGGTCCCAGACCTGTTTAACAACAAACTCTTCTCGTATTATCATAGTCACAACGAGAATATATAGACTGGTCCCAGATTGTACCTTAGCCAACTCCTCTGACTAGCATTTTCACATAGGTTTTAACCTGGTCCCAGTTCCATCAAGATTGATTGAAGTGTTCCGGGTTGGAGCGAGCGGTCGCATCTACACTTCGGTCCGCAGGTAGTATAACTTTTCATTACATTTCATTATAGTACAACGGTTTGATTTGTCTAATCTTAGCAATTTCTTCTTAGCTAGCTACATAGCCGTCTTTGTATCAAAGATAATTGCGTAATTATCGTATTTCGTCGTCCTAACGTAGTCTACACTGCTTTCTGCCCAGCAGCTAGCTAACGTCCACTAGCACAGCAGCTAGCTAACGTCCACTAGCACTGTAGAAACTATTACACTCAACGACTCGATTAGTGTAGTGTTAGCTAGCTACATAGTTGTCTTTGCTGATCAAATTTTGTCGTCCTAACGTAGTCTACACTGCTTTCTGCCCAGCAGCTAGCTAACGTCCACTAGCACAGCAGCTAGCTAACGTCCACTAGCACTGTAGAAACTATTACACTCAATGACTCGATTAGTGTAGTGTTAGCTAGCTACATAGTTGTCTTTGCTGTCTTCGTATCCAAGATAATTGTGTAGTTTAGAGTGTGTAGACTTAGAGTGATTATCTTAATTTACCGAGGTTAGCTAGCCAGCTATTTGTCGTCCTTAACGTAGGAGTCACTGCTAGCTAGCTAGCCAACAGCTAGCCAACGTCTTCCGAATCGAACTTCAACAACCCGGTCAACATTCCGCCTCGCTCCACAGGTAGTATCACATTTTCATTTCACTTCATTACAGTACAACGGTTTGATTTGTTTGATCGTAGCTAGCTAGCTACTTAGCCGTCTTTGTATCTAAGACAATTGTGTAGTCTGGAGCGATTTTCTAGGTTAGCTAGCCAGCTATTGTCGTTCTTTTAACGTAACGTTACGTAATCAACACTGCTAGCTAGCCAGCTAGCCCCCGAATAGCAGCACTGTAGAAACTATTACACTCGACGGAACGACTTGATTAGTGTAGTGTCAACAACGTAGCCACTGCCAGCTAGCCTACTCCAGCAGTACTGTATCATTTCAATCATTTTAGTCAATAAGATTCTTGCTACGTAAGCTTAACGTTCTGAACATTCGATAAGTGTAGTCCACTTGTCATTCCGATCTCCTTTGCATTAGCGTAGCCTCTTCTGTAGCCTGTCAACTATGTGTCTATCTATCCCTGTTCTCTCCTCTCTGCACAGACCATACAAACGCTCCACACCGCGTGGCCGCGGCCACCCTAATCTGGTGGTCCCAGCGCGCACGACCCACGTGGAGTTCCAGGTCTCCGGTAGCCTCTGGAACTGCCGATCTGCGGCCAACAAGGCAGAGTTCATCTCAGCCTATGCCTCCCTCCAGTCCCTCGACTTCTTGGCACTGACGGAAACATGGATCACCACAGACAACACTGCTACTCCTACTGCTCTCTCTTCGTCCGCCCACGTGTTCTCGCACACCCCGAGAGCTTCTGGTCAGCGGGGTGGTGGCACCGGGATCCTCATCTCTCCCAAGTGGTCATTCTCTCTTTCTCCCCTTACCCATCTGTCTATCGCCTCCTTTGAATTCCATGCTGTCACAGTTACCAGCCCTTTCAAGCTTAACATCCTTATCATTTATCGCCCTCCAGGTTCCCTCGGAGAGTTCATCAATGAGCTTGATGCCTTGATAAGCTCCTTTCCTGAGGACGGCTCACCTCTCACAGTCCTGGGCGACTTTAACCTCCCCACGTCTACCTTTGACTCATTCCTCTCTGCCTCCTTCTTTCCACTCCTCTCCTCTTTTGACCTCACCCTCTCACCTTCCCCCCTACTCACAAGGCAGGCAATACGCTCGACCTCATCTTTACTAGATGCTGTTCTTCCACTAACCTCATTGCAACTCCCCTCCAAGTCTCCGACCACTACCTTGTATCCTTTTCCCTCTCGCTTTCATCCAACACTTCCCACATTGCCCCTACTCGGATGGTATCGCGCCGTCCCAACCTTCGCTCTCTCTCCCCCGCTACTCTCTCCTCTTCCATCCTATCATCTCTTCCCTCTGCTCATACCTTCTCCAACCTATCTCCTGATTCTGCCTCCTCAACCCTCCTCTCTTCCCTTTCTGCATCCTTAGACTCTCTATGTCCCCTATCCTCCAGGCCGGCTCGGTCCTCCCCTCCCGCTCCGTGGCTCGACGACTCACTGCGAGCTCACAGAACAGTGCTCCGGGCAGCCGAGCGGAAATGGAGGAAAACTCGCCTCCCTGCGGACCTGGCATCCTTTCACTCCCTCCTCTCTACATTTTCCTCCTCTGTCTCTGCTGCTAAAGCCACTTTCTTCCACTCTAAATTCCAAGCATCTGCCTCTAACCCTAGGAAGCTCTTTGCCACCTTCTCCTCCCTCCTGAATCCTCCTCCCCCTCCCCCCTCCTCCCTCTCTGCAGATGACTTCGTCAACCATTTTGAAAAGAAGGTCGACGACATTCGATCCTCGTTTGCTAAGTCAAACGACACCGCTGGTTCTGCTCACACTGCCCTACCCTGTGCTCTGACCTCTTTCTCCCCTCTCTCTCCAGATGAAATCTCGCTTCTTGTGACGGCCGGCCGCCCAACAACCTGCCCGCTTGACCCTATCCCCTCCTCTCTTCTCCAGACCATTTCCGGAGACCTTCTCCCTTACCTCACCTCGCTCATCAACTCATCCCTGACCGCTGGCTATGTCCCTTCCGTCTTCAAGAGAGCGAGAGTTGCACCCCTTCTGAAAAAACCTACACTCGATCCCTCCGATGTCAACAACTACAGACCAGTATCCCTTCTTTCTTTTCTCTCCAAAACTCTTGAACGTGCCATCCTTGGCCAGCTCTCCCGCTATCTCTCTCAGAATGACCTTCTTGATCCAAATCAGTCAGGTTTCAAGACTAGTCATTCAACTGAGACTGCTCTTCTCTGTATCACGGAGGCGCTCCGCACTGCTAAAGCTAACTCTCTCTCCTCTGCTCTCATCCTTCTAGACCTATCGGCTGCCTTCGACACTGTGAACCATCAGATCCTCCTCTCCACCCTCTCCGAGTTGGGCATCTCCGGCGCGGCCCACGCTTGGATTGCGTCCTACCTGACAGGTCGCTCCTACCAGGTGGCGTGGCGAGAATCTGTCTCCTCGCCACGCGCTCTCACCACTGGTGTCCCCCAGGGCTCTGTTCTAGGCCCTCTCCTATTCTCGCTATACACCAAGTCACTTGGCTCTGTCATAACCTCACATGGTCTCTCCTATCATTGCTATGCAGACGACACACAATTAATCTTCTCCTTTCCCCCTTCTGATGACCAGGTGGCGAATCGCATCTCTGCATGTCTGGCAGACATATCAGTGTGGATGACGGATCACCACCTCAAGCTGAACCTCGGCAAGACGGAGCTGCTCTTCCTCCCGGGGAAGGACTGCCCGTTCCATGATCTCGCCATCACGGTTGACAACTCCATTGTTTCCTCCTCCCAGAGCGCTAAGAACCTTGGCGTGATCCTGGACAACACCCTGTCGTTCTCAACTAACATCAAGGCGGTGGCCCGTTCCTGTAGGTTCATGCTCTACAACATCCGCAGAGTACGCCCCTGCCTCACACAGGAAGCGGCGCAGGTCCTAATCCAGGCACTTGTCATCTCCCGTCTGGATTACTGCAACTCGCTGTTGGCTGGGCTCCCTGCCTGTGCCATCAAACCCCTACAACTCATCCAGAACGCCGCAGCCCGTCTGGTGTTCAACCTTCCCAAGTTCTCTCACGTCACCCCGCTCCTCCGCTCTCTCCACTGGCTTCCAGTTGAAGCTCGCATCCGCTACAAGACCATGGTGCTTGCCTACGGAGCTGTGAGGGGAACGGCACCGCAGTACCTCCAGGCTCTGATCAGGCCCTACACCCAAACAAGGGCACTGCGTTCATCCACCTCTGGCCTGCTCGCCTCCCTACCACTGAGGAAGTTCAGTTCCCGCTCAGTCCAGTCAAAACTGTTCGCTGCTCTGGCCCCCAATGGTGGAACAAACTCCCTCACGACGCCAGGACAGCGGAGTCAATCACCACCTTCCGGAGACACCTGAAACCCCACCTCTTCAAGGAATACCTAGGATAGGATAAGTAATCCTTCTCCCCCCCCTCCCCCTTAATGATTTAGATGCACTATTGTAAAGTGGCTGTTCCACTGGATGTCAGAAGGTGAATTCACCAATTTGTAAGTCGCTCTGGATAAGAGCGTCTGCTAAATGACTTAAATGTAAATGTAAATGTAAGTGATCTTTTGTTTAAGCCCACAGGAAACGGATTCCTTGGGGTGCATTCACAGCACTCATTAAATAGTTGAAGGAAACAATCCTATGACAACTGGCACCTTGGGGTGCATTCACAGCACTCATTAAATAGTTGAAGGAAACAATCCTATGACAACTGGCACCTTGGGGTGCCTTCACAGCACTCATTAAATAGTTGAAGGAACCAATCCTATGACAACTGGCACCTTGGGGTGCCTTCACAGCACTCATTAAATAGTTGAAGGAACCAATCCTATGACAACTGGCACCTTGGGGTGCATTCACAGCACTCATTAAATAGTTGAAGGAAACAATCCTATGACAACTGGCACCTTGGGGTGCATTCACAGCACTCATTAAATAGTTGAAGGAAACAATCCTATGACAACTGGTTGGTTTAGAGAGGGAACATGACATCAGGCTTTTATGAAGAAAAACTCACAATATTATAGAATATCTGCCATTCAACAGACACTTGTATCTAAAGCGACTGACAGTCATGTGTGGATACATATGTGTGGGTGGCCCGAGTGAGAATCACACCCATAACCTTTGGGCGATGCAAGCGCCCTGCTCTACCGACTGAGCCACACAGGACACCTTGGTAAATGGCTTCAAGCGCCCTGCTCTACCGACTGAGACACACAGGACACCTTGGTAAATGGCTTCAAGCGCCCTGCTCTACCGACTGAGCCACACAGGACACCTTGGTAAATGGCTTCAAGCGCCCTGCTCTACCGACTGAGCCACACAGGACACCTTGGTAAATGGCTTCAAGCGCCCTGCTCTACCGACTGAACCACACAGGACACCTTGGTAAATGGCTTCAAGCGCCCTGCTCTACCGACTGAGCCACACAGGACACCTTGGTAAATGGCTTCAAGCGCCCTGCTCTACCGACTGAGCCACACAGGACACCTTGGTAAATGGCTTCAAGCGCCCTGCTCTACCGACTGAGCCACACAGGACACCATGGTAAATGGCTTCAAGCGCCCTGCTCTACCGACTGAGCCACACAGGACACCATGGTAAATGGCTTCAAGCGCCCTGCTCTACCGACTGAGCCACACAGGACACCTTGGTAAATGGCTTCAAAAACAATATGATGATTTCTCCCAGGAAGACTTCTCTTGGCTGGCCTGTAAACGATTAAAGAGGTTGGCTGGCCTGTAAACGATTAAAGAGTTTGGCTGGCCTGTAAACGATTAAAGAGGTTGGCTGGCCTGTAAACGATTAAAGAGGTTGGCTGGCCTGTAAACGATTAAAGAGGTTGGCTGGCCTGTAAACGATTAAAGAGGTTGGCTGGCCTGTAAACGATTAAAGAGGTTGGCTGGCCTGTAAACGATTAAAGAGGTTGGCGACTGTTCATTAATCTCACACACACACACACACACACACACACACACACACACACACACACACACACACACACACACACACACACACACACACACACACACACACACACACACACACACACACACGTAGTGTTGTCCTCAGAAACCCTAACACTGACTTAATCCTACTTCTGTCCTGTCAGCGGTCTCTGGAGAAGTCTCCAGTAGTCTGGTCAGACCTGACAGGGTCACCCCTCCAGTAGTCTAGTCAGACCTGACAGGGTCACCCCTCCAGTAGTCTAGTCAGACCTGACAGGGTCGCCCCTCCAGTAGTCTAGTCAGACCTGACAGGGTCACCCCTCCAGTAGTCTAGTCAGACCTGACAGGGTCACCCCTCCAGTAGTCTAGTCAGACCTGACAGGGTCACCCCTCCAGTAGTGTGGTCAGACCTGACAGGGTCACCCCTCCAGTAGTCTAGTCAGACCTGACAGGGTCACCCCTCCAGTAGTCTAGTCAGACCTGACAGGGTCACCCCTCCAGTAGACTAGTCAGACCTGACAGGGTCACCCCTCCAGTAGTCTAGTCAGACCTGACAGGGTCACCCCTCCAGTAGTCTAGTCAGACCTGACAGGGTCACCCCTCCAGTAGTCTAGTCAGACCTGACAGGGTCACCCCTCCAGTAGTCTAGTCAGACCTGACAGGGTTACCCCTCCAGTAGTCTAGTCAGACCTGACAGGGTCACCCCTCCAGTAGTCTAGTCAGACCTGACAGGGTCACCCCTCCAGTAGACTAGTCAGACCTGACAGGGTCACCCCTCCAGTAGTCTAGTCAGACCTGACAGGGTCACCCCTCCAGTAGACTAGTCAGACCTGACAGGGTCACCCCTCCAGTAGACTAGTCAGACCTGACAGGGTCACCCCTCCAGTAGTCTAGTCAGACCAGCCCTGGCCTGCAGTTGGCTCATTACCAGGAGGTCTATTTCAAGATAACAGGATAAAATCCTGCTGGTGTAACAATAGAACTTTTATCCGACTCCTCGCCCCGACCAGGGTTCGAACCAGGGACCTTCTGCACACATCAACAGTCACCCTCGAAGCATCGTTACCCATCGCTCCACAAAAGCCACGGCCCTTGCAGAGGAAGGGGAACCACTACTTCAGGTCTCAGAGCGAGGGACGTCACCCGATTGAAACACACCACCGCTAACTAGCTAGCCATTTCACATCGGTTACAATGACGACGACAGCACATTGTTGAAAAACCTCCTCTACATAGCTTTACAGTCACAGTGGAGGTGTCCTCCTCTAGATAGCTTTACAGTCACAGTGGAGGTGTCCTCCTCTACATAGCTTTACAGTCACAGTGGATGTGTCCTCCTCTAGATAGCTTTACAGTCACAGTGGAGGTGTCCTCCTCTAGATAGCTTTACAGTCACAGTGGAGGTGTCCTCCTCTAGATAGCTTTACAGTCACAGTGGAGGTGTCCTCCTCTAGATAGCTTTACAGTCACAGTGGAGGTGTCCTCCTCTACATAGCTTTACAGTCACAGTGGAGGTGTCCTCCTCTAGATAGCTTTACAGTCACAGTGGAGGTGTCCTCCTCTAGATAGCTTTACAGTCACAGTGGAGGTGTCCTCCTCTACATAGCTTTACAGTCACAGTGGAGGTGTCCTCCTCTAGATAGCTTTACAGTCACAGTGGAGGTGTCCTCCTCTACATAGCTTTACAGTCACAGTGGAGGTGTCCTCCTCTAGATAGCTTTACAGTCACAGTGGAGGTGTCCTCCTCTAGATAGCTTTACAGTCACAGTGGAGGTGTCCTCCTCTAGATAGCTTTACAGTCACAGTGGAGGTGTCCTCCTCTACATAGCTTTACAGTCACAGTGGAGGTGTCCTCCTCTAGATAGCTTTACAGTCACAGTGGAGGTGTCCTCCTCTACATAGCTTTACAGTCACAGTGGAGGTGTCCTCCTCTAGATAGCTTTACAGTCACAGTGGAGGTGTCCTCCTCTAGATAGCTTTACAGTCACAGTGGAGGTGTCCTCCTCTACATAGCTTTACAGTCACAGTGGATGTGTCCTCCTCTAGATAGCTTTACAGTCACAGCGGATGTGTCCTCCTCTACATAGCTTTACAGTCACAGTGGAGGTGTCCTCCTCTACATAGCTTTACAGTCACAGCGGATGTGTCCTCCTCTAGATAGCTTTACAGTCACAGTGGATGTGTCCTCCTCTACATAGCTTTACAGTCACAGTGGAGGTGTCCTCCTCTACATAGCTTTACAGTCACAGCGGATGTGTCCTCCTCTAGATAGCTTTACAGTCACAGTGGAGGTGTCCTCCTCTACATAGCTTTACAGTCACAGTGGAGGTGTCCTCCTCTAGATAGCTTTACAGTCACAGCGGAGGTGTCCTCCTCTAGATAGCTTTACAGTCACAGTGGAGGTGTCCTCCTCTAGAGAGCTGTACAGTCACAGCGGATGTGTCCTCCTCTAGATAGCTTTACAGTCACAGTGGATGTGTCCTCCTCTAGATAGCTTTACAGTCACAGTGGAGGTGTCCTCCTCTACATAGCTTTACAGTCACAGTGGAGGTGTCCTCCTCTACATAGCTTTACAGTCACAGTGGATGTGTCCTCCTCTAGATAGCTTTACAGTCACAGTGGAGGTGTCCTCCTCTACATAGCTTTACAGTCACAGTGGAGGTGTCCTCCTCTACATAGCTTTACAGTCACAGTGGAGGTGTCCTCCTCTACATAGCTTTACAGTCACAGTGGAGGTGTCCTCCTCTACATAGCTTTACAGTCACAGTGGAGGTGTCCTCCTCTAGATAGCTTTACAGTCACAGTGGAGGTGTCCTCCTCTAGATAGCTTTACAGTCACAGTGGAGGTGTCCTCCTCTACATAGCTTTACAGTCACAGTGGAGGTGTCCTCCTCTACATAGCTTTACAGTCACAGTGGAGGTGTCCTCCTCTACATAGCTTTACAGTCACAGCGGAGGTGTCCTCCTCTAGATAGCTTTACAGTCACAGTGGAGGTGTCCTCCTCTAGATAGCTTTACAGTCACAGTGGAGGTGTCCTCCTCTAGATAGCTTTACAGTCACAGTGGAGGTGTCCTCCTCTAGATAGCTTTACAGTCACAGTGGAGGTGTCCTCCTCTACATAGCTTTACAGTCACAGTGGAGGTGTCCTCCTCTAGATAGCTTTACAGTCACAGTGGAGGTGTCCTCCTCTAGATAGCTTTACAGTCACAGCGGAGGTGTCCTCCTCTAGATAGCTTTACAGTCACATTGGAGGTGTCCTCCTCTAGATAGCTTTACAGTCACAGTGGAGGTGTCCTCCTCTAGATAGCTTTACAGTCACAGTGGATGTGTCCTCCTCTAGATAGCTTTACAGTCACAGTGGAGGTGTCCTCCTCTAGATAGCTTTACAGTCACAGTGGAGGTGTCCTCCTCTAGATAGCCTTACAGTCACACTTACAGTCACAGTGGAGGTGTCCTCCTCTAGATAGCTTTACAGTCACAGTGTCCCAAATGGAACCCTTACGTGACCCCCCCAAAACAACAACATTTACACCATTATATCAATCCATTAGGAAAATTACGAGGCACCAGGTAGCGGTTAGAGTGTTGGGCTAGTAACCGAAAGGTTACTAGATCGAATCTCAGAGCTGACAAGGTTAAAAAAAATATATCGTTCTGCCCCCGAACAAGGCAGTTAGCTAAATAAAAGGTTAAATATAACAAATCAAATTGACAAAAGTAGTATACTAAACAGGGCAGAAATATGAGTTGTACTGGGACGGAGGGATTCGCTAGTAGCAGCAGGATGCTAATGACGTGGTCCCGACCAAAGGACACTTTAGAACATGTAGATACATGGGGCGGCAGGGTAGTCTAGTGGTTAGAGTGGAGGGGCGGCAGGGTAGCCTAGTGGTTAGAGTGGAGGGGCGGCAGGGTAGCCTAGTGGTTAGAGTGGAGGGGCGGCAGGGTAGCCTAGTGGTTAGAGTGGAGGGGCGCCAGGGTAGCCTAGTGGTTAGAGTGGAGGGGCGCCAGGGTAGCCTAGTGGTTAGAGCATTGGACAAATCTGTCGTTCTGCCCCTGAACAGGCAGTTAACCCACTGTTCCTAGGCCGTCATTGAAAATAAGAATTTTTTCTTAACTGACTTGCCTAGTTAAATGAAGGTAAAAAAAAATACAACTCATTTTTAGTTAGGTTATGCTTTCAGACACGGCCTACGGTTGTTAGGTAGTAACCTGCCACATGACAACGACCATAGTGGTTTGCAAGACAGCACAAACAGATCTGGGACCAGGCTATGATTTAAGCGTAGGTAAAGAAACTTACTTCCTTCGTCGGTTGGTTTCCAGGGAGAAGCAGCGAGCTCGGGCCCTGCAAGACTTCTGTTCCTCCACCAGAACATGCCGGTCATCTTCAAACACCCCGTCAGCTCCTATCCTGCTGGTTTTGACATCAGGCCCGGTTAAGGTGCTTATGCCATTAGTAGGTACAATTCATACAATAGAACAAAGATATAGGGTTAGGGCTCATATGTAAAAGTAAACGACCCTACTTTTTGGAAGGCAACAACTGCAGCACCTACTAGAACCATGTGAATTAATTCCAACCAAATTAGGCCTATTTAGATAGAGTACAAATAAAAACAGCAACACAGTATCAATCTACTGAATGAATGAATGCCATTTAATGTTTCATGTCAAACTGCTAGTTGGCAAAACCCCCCATCCCTTATGGGATTAATTGACACATAAACAAACATTACAATAATTCACTGTGATAATAATTATTCCGGTGTTCTGCCTGCCTGCCTAAAACATATAATATAATAATATATCCCATTTAGCATATAAACATTAGGACCTAAACTAGCCATCTATAGCTGGATAATTCTCTAAAGGTAATAGACACTAAACACACTACTACCTAAGGTTATGTTTCCCACTGAGCCAACGTTAGCCAGGCTGTATTAGCAATGCCAATGTAGTGCAAGGATACGAGTAGAAGTTGTCCTTCAGAGCTTTCATTCTAGGAAACAGCTGACGGGCTCGACAGGGTTACCAATACCACCCACAGTCTTCATTCGACCCAGTTCAGGATTAGACCCAGGACAAAAAAAACTAAACCCAGACAGAAACGCTAGATAGAAAACGGGCAGTGACCCAGCTAACGAAACGTTAAACACTCACTGCTTTCCCGTTCATTTCGTCGCATGTAATATCACATCGGCAATGGCAACCATTGCCACACACCAGGGGAAAAAAAGAATCCAAAGCTAAACTTTATAAATAAGCAAGTAAAAATTTAAAAATATAAACAAGTTAGCGTTTTCTAGCTAAATTAATTTCTACAGTTGTCCGTGTACAACAGACACACGCCATGTTGGCAACCCGAGGACGCGCTTCCTTGACAACGGAGAATAATATAAAAGGTTGTAGTTTCTGCACAGTACCGGAACTGGCCAGCAGGTGGCCCTCTTCGACACCTTTCAGATGTGGTCAGGCTACCTGTTGAAGATGGACTGACAACACATTTACTGCGCAGCCTGTGCACCTGAATATCCAGGAGTCCAGTTTAAACCTGATATTCCAATGAACATGATACACGATATGTTTGAACCCATATAATGGTTGATCCAACCTAGCCTGTGGACCTAATCAACTAAATGGCACCTAAAGTTCTTATGTACATAATAGTCAAATGCATATTGCTATTGAAAGCAGTTTGCTAATACTAAAGGTGGGTTTTTTTTTATTGCCATCATTCCATCAGCTAGAATGGACCTGGCGTTTATAGCAGCCATTTTATGGGCTCCTGATCAGTCATTCTACTTTGTGTGTTTTTTTTGTTGCTCTGATCTTAAAGCTGCAATATGTCCCTTTATGGGCGACCCGACCAAATTCACATAGACATGTGAGACGTAGATCTGTCATTCTCATTGAAAGCCAGTCTAAGAAGCTGTAGATCTGTTCTATGTGTTATAGATCTGTCATTCTCATTGAAAGCCAGTCTAAGAAGCTGTAGATCTGTTCTATGTGTTATAGATCTGTCATTCTCATTGAAAACCAGTCTAAGAAGCTGTAGATCTGTTCTATGTGTTATAGATCTGTCATTCTCATTGAAAGCCAGTCTAAGAAGCTGTAGATCTGTTCTATGTGTTATAGATCTGTCATTCTCATTGAAAACCAGTCTAAGAAGCTGTAGATCGGTTCTATGTGTTATAGATCTGTCATTCTCATTGAAAGCCAGTCTAAGAAGCTGAAGATCTGTTCTATATGTCATATATCTGTCATTCTCATTGAAAGCCAGTCTAAGAAGCTGTAGATCTGTTCTATGTGTTATAGATCTGTCATTCTCATTGAAAGCCAGTCTAAGAAGCTGTAGATGTGTTCTATGTGTTATAGATCTATCATTCTCATTGAAAGACAGTCTAAGAAGCTGTAGATGTGTTCTATGTGTTATAGATCTGTCATTCTCATTGAAAGCCAGTCTAAGAATTTGTAGATCTGTTCTATGTGTGCTATTTTTATGCTTCTCGTTCTTAAATTTGAGTTTTTTGTGTCTTTTACTTTAGGTTTTGTAAACCAGTTTCAAACAACTTTAAGGGGTTAAATACAATATTTTGCGTTATTGAAAATATATTTCACAGCAGTTTAGATGGTACAATGATTCTCTACACTATTTTCAGTTTTGTCACAAACTATAAGAATTTTAGCAACCAGGAAATAGTGTACTGGTATGTAATAATACATAATGTGTCTTCATTGTTTCCTATGACTGAAAATAGCTTCTGGACATTAAAGATCAGAGATCACTAACCTACATTTTTGATGAATAATTATTATTCAATGACTCGGCCTTACAGGTCATACTGGTCACCCGGGACCAGGACCTAATCCCCGACACTGATGAGACTACGATACAGAGGTTGACGTGGGGGCCCCCTGATGAGACTACGATACAGAGGTTGACGTGGGGGCCCCCTGATGAGACTACGATACAGAGGTTGACGTGGGGGCCCCCTGATGAGACTATGATACAGAGGTCGACGTGGGGGCCCCCTGATGAAACTACGATACAGAGGTCGACGTGGGGGCCCCCTGATGAGACTACGATACAGAGGTCGACGTGGGGGCCCCCTGATGAGACTACGATACAGAGGTCGACGTGGGGGCCCCCTGATGAGACTACGATACAGAGGTCGACGTGGGGGCCCCCTGATGAAACTACGATACAGAGGTCGACGTGGCGGCCCCCTGATGAGACTACGATACAGAGGTCGACGTGGTGAAAAGGTGCTTGAGTGAGTGAGTGAGTGTGAGTGAGTGTGAGTGTGTTTGTGGGTGGGGGGGGGTAGGTCAGGCCGGGGGTGGAAGGGGAGAGAGGGGTAGATGTGTTTGTGGGTGGGGGAGGGGGTGTAGGTCAGGCCAGGGGTGGAAGGGGAGAGAGGGGTAGATGTGTTTGTGGGTGGGGGGAGGGGGGGGGGTGTAGGTCAGGCCAGGGGTGGAAGAGGAGAGAGGGGTAGATGTGTTTGTGGGTGGGAGGAGGGGGTGTAGGCCAGGCCAGGGGGAGGGGAGAGAGGGGTAGATGTTTTTGTGGGTGGGGTTAGGGGTGTGTAGGTCAGGTCGGGGGTGGAAGGGGAGAGAGGGGTAGATGTGTTTGTGGGTGGAGGGAGGGGGGACACACCTACTCATTGAAGACAAAATAATAAGACAAAACAAACAGACAAACGAAAAAGAGAACGGTGGCGGCTAGTAGGACGGTGACGACGACCGCCGAGCACCACCCCGAACAGGCAGGGGAGCCACCTTCTAGTAGGACGGTGATGACGACCGAGCACCGCCTGAACGGGCAGGGGAGACAACTTCTAGTAGGACGGTGACGACGACCGCCTAGCACCGCCCGAACAGGCAGGGGAGCCAACTTCTAGTTGGACGGTGACGACGACCGCCGAACACCGCCCGAACAGGCAGGGGAGCCAACCTCTAGTAGGACGGTGACGACGACCGCCGAGCACCGCCCGAACAGGCAGGGGAGCCAACTTCTAGTTGGACGGTGACGACGACCGCCGAACACCGCCCCAACAGGCATGGGAGCCAACTTCTAGTAGGACGGTGACGACGACCGCCGAACACCGCCCGAACAGGCAGGGGAGCCAACTTCTAGTTGGACGGTGACGACGACCGCCGAACACCGCCCCAACAGGCATGGGAGCCAACTTCTAGTAGGACGGTGATGACGACCGCCGAGCACAGCCCGAACAGGAAGGGGAGCCAACTTCTAGTAGGACGGTGATGACGACCGCCGAGCACCGCCCCAACAGGGAGCCAACTTCTAGTAGGACGGTGATGACGACCACCGAGCACCGCCCGAACAGGCAGGGGAGCCAACTTCTAGTAGGACGGTGACGACGACCGCCGAGCACCACCCGAACAGGCAGGGGAGCCAACTTCTAGTAGGACGGTGACGACGACCACCGAGCACCGCCCGAACAGGCAGGGGAGCCAACTTCTAGTAGGACGGTGACGACGACCGCCGAGCACCGCCCGAACAGGCAGGGGAGCCAACTTCTAGTTGGACGGTGACGACGACCGCCGAGCACCGCCCAAACAGGCAGGGGAGCCAACTTCTAGTAGGACGGTGACGACGACCGCCGAGCACAGCCCGAACAGGAAGGGGAGCCAACTTCTAGTAGGACGGTGATGACGACCGCCGAGCACCGCCCCAACAGGGAGCCAACTTCTAGTAGGACGGTGACGACGACCGCCGAGCACCGCCTGAACAGGCAGGGGAGCCAACTTCTAGTAGGACGGTGACGACGACCGCCGAGCACCGCCTGAACAGGCAGGGGAGCCAACTTCTAGTAGGACGGTGACGACGACCACCGAGCACCGCCCGAACAGGCAGGGGAGCCACCTTCTAGTAGGACGGTGACGACGACCGCCGAGCACCGCCCAAACAGGCAGGGGAGCCAACTTCTAGTAGGCCGGTGACGACGACCGCCGAGCACCGCCAGAACAGGCAGGGGAGCCAACTTCTAGTAGGACGGTGACGACGACCGCCGAACACCGCCCGAACAGGCAGGGGAGCCAACTTCTAGTTGGACGGTGACGACGACCGCCGAGCACCGCCCAAACAGGCATGGGAGCCAACTTCTAGTAGGACGGTGACTACGACCGCCGAGCACCGCCTGAACAGGCAGGGGAGCCAACTTCTAGTAGGACGGTGACGACGTCCGCCGAGCACTGCCCGAACAGGAAGGGGAGCCAACTTATTCCAATTCATACCAAAGGTGTTCGATGGGGTTGACATGTTTTGTTGATCCAGAGTTACTCCAAGCAGCTCAGTCACCTCAACTTGCTCAATTTCCACATTATGAATTACTAGTTAGTTTAGTTGAGGTTTAGGGTTTCTTGAATGATCTTTCAAAGACAATGCTTTCAGTTTGAGTTATTCCTCCTCCACCAAACTTTACAGTAGTCACTATGCATTCGGTCAGGTAGCGTTCTCCTTGCATCCGCCAAATCCAGATTCATCCGTCGGACTGCGAGATGGTGAAGCGTGATTCATCTCTCCAGAGAACGAGTTTCTACTGCTCAAGAGTCCAAAAGCAGCGAGCTTTACGCCACTCCAGCCAACGTATGGCATTGACCATGGTGATCTGCTCGGTCATGGAAACCCATTTCATGAAGCTCCCGAAGAATAGTTATTGTGCTGATGTTGCTTCCAGAGGCAGTTTGGAACTCAGAGACAGATGATTTTTACATGCTTCAGCACTCGGAGGTCCCATTCTGTCAGTTTGTGTGGCCTATCACTTCGCAGCTGAGCTCCTTGACGTTTTCCACTTCACAATAACAGAACTTTCAGTTCTAGCAATGCAGAAGTTTGACGAACTGACTTGATGGAAAGGTGAACGTCACTGAGCTCTTCAGTAAGGCCATTCTACTGCCAATGTTTGTCTATGGAGATTGCATGGCTGTGTGCTCAATTGTATACACCTGTCAGCAATCGGTGTGGCTGAAATAGCCGAATCCACTAATTTAAAGGGTGTCCACATACTTTTGTATATATAGTGTATGTGTTCACGAGATTCTCACCTACATGTTTCAATAGAGGCCAAACAGTTCTGACGTTACAGACGATTTTGTGAGAAGACCGATTTTCTGGCGGTCTGACAAACATCTCTCTAGCTCGTTCACCTTTCACCGCAGGTGCGGAAGTGCATCTGTTGGCGGATGTGGTGGAATGAGATGCATCCAATGCAAAACATACATCTCCAGCTTAAATGGTCCGAGGGAGGTTTTATATCAGACATTCAACAGACCTGTTAAATCTCTTGTTCACAATAACTTTTGCATTGATTGTCATAGATACATAAAAACAAGTGATAATTATTCCACAAAGGTCTGGTCTACTTGTACAACCTTTGATTTGCATATAAAGTCAAGTGTTGATTTGTTAGAAATATTCAAATCATATAACAATGCTTTTTAATCTCTTGTCAGAACCTAGCAGTTGCTAGGGACCAGGTTGCCAGGTGCCTTATCACAACGTGGGGTCAGCCAATCAAAGGCAGTCATCTTGGGTTCCAGATCCCCAATTCCTGCCGACCCCTCTCAGTCTTCTTCAAGCAGTTGCAGAGAGACAAGCTCCTACACCTCTTCCCTGCCCAACACAGCTGGACTCATATCTTGACATGTGGGATGGTGTACAAAGTAAGTAGAGGGAGGGACTGTGTGTATTGTGTGTATTACTGCTGGTTGGTCAGTAGTAGTAGAGGGAGGGAGGGACTTTGTAGTTGTGTATATTAATGCTGGCTGGTCAGTAGTAGTAGAGGGAGGGACTTTGTAGTTGTGTATATTACTGCTGGTTGGTCAGTAGTAATAGAAGGAGGGACTTTGTAGTTGTGTATATTACTGCTGGTTGGTCAGTAGTAGTAGAGGGAGGGACTTTCCCCATCTTCTCTGACCGGGGGGCGGGGCTAGAGGGTCACAGACCAACAAAATACGGAGAGCCAGGTCGCTCTTTCAAATGGTGTGGAATTACTGATGTACATAATGAGATCTATAAGTTCCCTTGTCTGTCCAGAGCCCTGTCCACTGTTTTGTTTTAATGTACTTATAGAGACAACACTGAGTGACTTGTTCTTGAGATACCTCAATCCTGAAGACCTCCACCTGGCTGACACCACAACCCTGAATACCTCCACCTGGCTGACAAAACAACCCTAAAGACCTCCACCTGGCAGACACCACAACGCTGAATACCTCCACCTGGCTGACACCACAACCCTAAAGACCTCCACCTGGCTGACACCTCAACCCTGAAGACCTGCACCTGACACCACAACATCCACCTGGCTGACACCTCAACCCTAAAGACCTCCTCCTGGCTGAAACCGCAACCCTAAATACCTCCACCTGGCTGACACCACAACACTAAAGACCTCCACCTGGCTGACACCACAACCCTAAATACCTCAACCTGGCTGACACCACAACCCTAAAGACCTCAACCTGGCAGACACCACAACCCTAAAGACCTCCACCTGGCTGACATCACAACCCGAAAGACCTCCACCTGGCTCACACGCCAACCCTAAAGACCTCCACCTGGCTGACACCCCAAGCCTAAAGACCTCCACCTGGTTGACACCACAACCCTAAGGACCTCCTCCTGGCTCAAACCCCAACCCTAAAGACCTCCACCTGGTTGACACCACAACCCTAAAGACCTCCACCTGACACCTCAACCATAAAGACCTCCACCTGACACCTCAACCATAAAGACCTCCACCTGACACCTCAACCCTAAAGACCTCCACCTGACACCTCAACCCTAAAGACCTCCACCTGGCTGACACCACAACCCTAAAGACCTCCACCTGGCTGACACCACAACGCTAAAGACCTCCACCTGACACTTCAACCCTAAAGACCCCCACCTGACACCTCAACCCTAAAGACCTCCACCTGGCTGACACCACAACCCTAAATACCTCCACCTGGCTGACACCACAACCCTAAAGACCTCCACCTGGCTCACACGCCAACCCTAAAGACCTCCACCTGGCTGACACCAAAACCCTAAAGACCTCCACCTGGCTCACACGCCAACCCTAAAGACCTCCACCTGGTTGACACCACAACCCTAAAGACCTGCACCTGGCTCACACCCCAGCCTTAAATACCTCCACCTGGTTGACACCACAACCCTAAAGACCTCCACCTGGCAGACACCACAACCCTAAAGACCTCCACCTGGCTGACACCACAACCCTAAAGACCTCCACCTGGTTGATACCACAACCCTAAGGACCTCCACCTGGCTCACACCCCAACCCTAAAGACCTCCACCTGGTTGACACCACAACCCTAAAGACCTCCACCTGACACCTCAACCATAAAGACCTCCACCTGACACCTCAACCCTAAAGACCTCCACCTGGCTGACACCACCTGGCTGACCTCCACCTGACACTTCAACCCTAAAGACCTCCACCTGACACCTCAACCCTAAAGACCTCCACCTGGCTGACACCACAACGCTAAAGACCTCCACCTGACACTTCAACCCTAAAGACCTCCACCTGGCTGACACCAAAACCCTAAAGACCTCCACCTGGCTCACACGCCAACCCTAAAGACCTCCACCTGGTTGACACCACAACCCTAAAGACCTGCACCTGGCTCACACCCCAGCCCTAAAGACCTCCACCTGGTTGACACCACAACCCTAAAGACCTCCACCTGGCAGACACCACAACCCTAAAGACCTCCACCTGGCTGACACCTCAACCCTAAAGACCTCCACCTTGCTGACACCACAACGCTAAAGACCTCCACCTGACACTTCAACCCTAAAGACCTCCACCTGACACCTCAACCCTAAAGACCTCCACCTGACACCTCAACCCTAAAGACCTCCACCTGGCTGACACCACAACCCTAAATACCTCCACCTGGCTGACACCACAACCCTAAAGACCTCCACCTTGCTCACACGCCAACCCTAAAGACCTCCACCTGGCTGACACCAAAACCCTAAAGACCTCCACCTGGCTCACACGCCAACCCTAAAGACCTCCACCTGGTTGACACCACAACCCTAAAGACCTGCACCTGGCTCACACCCCAGCCCTAAAGACCTCCACCTGGTTGACACCACAACCCTGAAGACCTCCACCTGGCAGACACCACAACCCTAAAGACCTCCACCTGGCTCACACCCCAACCCTAAAGACCTCCACCTGGCTGACACCTCAACCCTAAAGACCTCCACCTGGCTGACACCTCAACCCTAAAGACCTGCTCCTGGCTGACACCTCAACCCTAAAGACCTCCACCTGGCTGACACCT
Organism: Oncorhynchus masou masou; assembly: GCF_036934945.1. Taxonomy (NCBI): domain Eukaryota; kingdom Metazoa; phylum Chordata; class Actinopteri; order Salmoniformes; family Salmonidae; genus Oncorhynchus; species Oncorhynchus masou. Next base: position 96,992,739 of record NC_088224.1, read on the forward strand.
CAACCCTAAAGACCTGCTCCTGGCTGACACCTCAACCCTAAAGACCTGCTCCTGGCTGACACCTCAACCCTAAAGACCTCCACCTGGCTGACACCTCAACCCTAAAGACCTCCACCTGGCTGACACCTCAACCCTAAAGACCTGCTCCTGGCTGACACATTGAAGCTCAGTCAGAACAAGCTGCATAAGTCAACATTATTTTGGATAAGTAGAAAATGCTGCATCCCACATGCCATACCTATAGACCAGTGAACCCATAGACCACGGTGCGTATAGACCAGCGTACCTATAGACCAGGGTACCTATATACCAGGGTGCCTATAGACCAGGGTGCCTACAGACCAGGGTGCCTATAGACCAGGGTGCCTATAGACCAGGGTACCTATAGACCAGTGTACCTATAGACCAGGGTATATATAGACCAGGGTGCCTATAGACCAGGTTACCTATAGACCAGGGTACCTATAGACCAGGGTACCTATACACCAGTGTACCTATAGACCAGTGTACCTATAGACCAGGGTACCTATAGACCAGGGTACCTATAGACCAGGGTACCTATAGACCAGGGTACCTATAGACCAGGGTATCTATAGACCAGTGTACCTATAGACCAGGGTACCTATAGACCAGGGTACCTATAGACCAGGGTATCTATAGACCAGTGTACCTATAGACCAGGGTACCTATAGACCAGGGTATCTATAGACCAGGGTGCCTATAGACCAGGGTATCTATAGACCAGGGTGCCTATAGACCAGGGTATCTATAGACCAGGGTGCCTATAGACCAGGGTGCCTATAGACCAGGGTGCCTATAGACCAGGGTATCTATAGACCAGGGTATCTATAGACCAGGGTGCCTATAGACCAGGGTGCCTATAGACCAGGGTATCTATAGACCAGGGTATCTATAGACCAGGGTGCCTATAGACCAGGGTATCTATAGACCAGGGTATCTATAGACCAGGGTATCTATAGACCAGGGTGCCTATAGACCAGGGTATCTATAGACCAGGGTGCCTATAGACCAGGGTGCCTATAGACCAGGGTGCCTATAGACCAGGGTATCTATAGACCAGGGTATCTATAGACCAGGGTGCCTATAGACCAGGGTGCCTATAGACCAGGGTATCTATAGACCAGGGTATCTATAGACCAGGGTGCCTATAGACCAGGGTGCCTATAGACCAGGGTATCTATAGACCAGGGTATCTATAGACCAGGGTGCCTATAGACCAGGGTGCCTATAGACCAGGGTATCTATAGACCAGGGTATCTATAGACCAGGGTGCCTATAGACCAGGGTGCCTATAGACCAGGGTATCTATAGACCAGGGTATCTATAGACCAGGGTGCCTATAGACCAGGGTGCCTACAGACCAGGGTGCCTATAGACTAGGGTACCTATAGACCAGTGTACCTATAGACCAGGGTGCCTATAGACCAGTGTACCTATAGACCAGGGTATATATAGACAAGGGTACCTATAGACCAGGGTACATATACACCAGGGTACATATACACCAGTGTACCTATAGACCAGTGTACCTATAGACCAGGGTACCTATAGACCAGGGTATCTATAGACCAGAGTACCTATAGACCAGGGTATCTATAGACCAGAGTACCTATAGACCAGGGTATCTATAGACCAGGGTACCCATAGACCAGAGTACCTATAGACCAGGGTGCCTATAGACCTGTGTGCCTATAGACCAGCGTACCTATAGACCAAGGTATCTATAGACCAGGGTATCTATAGACCAGGGTATCTATAGACCAGTGTACCTATAGACCAGTGTACCTATAGACCAGGGTATCTATAGACCAGGGTGCCTATAGACCAGGGTACCTATAGACCAGGGTATCTATAGACCAGGGTATCTATAGACCAGTGTGCCTATAGACCAGGGTACCTATAGACCAGCGTACCTATAGACCAAGGTATCTATAGACCAAGGTATCTATAGACCAGGGTATCTATAGACCAGGGTATCTATAGACCAGTGTACCTATAGACCAGTGTACCTATAGACCAGGGTATCTATAGACCAGGGTGCCTATAGACCAGCGTACCTATAGACCAAGGTATCTATAGACCAGGGTATCTATAGACCAGGGTGCCTATAGACCAGGGTACCTATAGACCAGGGTGCCTATAGACCAGTGTACCTATAGACCAGGGTATCTATAGACCAGGGTGCCTATAGACCAGCGTACCTATAGACCAAGGTATCTATAGACCAGGGTATCTATAGACCAGGGTGCCTATAGACCAGGGTACCTATAGACCAGGGTATCTATAGACCAGGGTATCTATAGACCAGGGTGCCTATAGACCAGGGTACCTATAGACCAGGGTATCTATAGACCAGGGTGCCTATAGACCAGGGTACCTATAGACCAGGGTATCTATAGACCAGGGTACCTATAGACCAGGGTACCTATAGACAAGGGGATCTATATACCAGGGTACCTATAGACCAGGGTACCTATAGACAAGGGGATCTATATACCAGGATATCTATAGACCAGTGTATCTATAGACCAGTGTACCTATAGACCAGGGTGCCTATAGACCAGGGTATCTATAGACCAGTGTATCTATAGACCAGTGTATCTATAGACCAGGATATCTATAGACCAGTGTATCTATAGACCAGTGTACCTATAGACCAGGGTATCTATAGACCAGGATATCTTTAATGGAATTTCGTTGGTTTTGTTGATGTGAGGATTGTTAATTATGTTTTCTGTACTAAAGATTCTGATGTGCCACTTGGAACATGAAATCTGTTAAATCATGGTTTCATCCACGCAGGTATAGTTGCCCCTGTCCCCTCTCCGTCTGTCATAGCCCGGTATGTTGCTACTCGCCTGGGGGCAGGGGCCATTACATAATGGAAGACTTGTGGGTCTTGTACAGTTTATGAATTGATGTGCCCATATGAATGACGTGTTGTTTCTGCTTCATACTGTATATGAACCGCTGTTCTTGGAAGATGTTAAACTGCTATTAGAATCTACTACTTTGAGGTTTTGATGCTGTAAAACTAATTGTCTGTTTCTCTTCGTGGACTATGTAAGAGGAAACATTTATCTTTTCAAATGGATGCGTCGTATTCATGCCCTTTAAGCCCATAGAGTCTAATGGCCCGGGGAGGGTTTTATTCATGCCCTTTAAGCCCATAGAGTCTAATGGCCCGGGGAGGGTTTTATTCATGCCCTTTAACCCCATAGATTCTAATGGCCCGGGGTTGGGTTTTATTCATGCCCTTTAAGCCCATAGAGTCTAATGGCCCGGGGTTGGGTTTTATTCATGCCCTTTAAGCCCATAGAGTCTAATGGCCCGGGGTTGGGTTTTATTCATGCCCTTTAAGCCCATAGAGTCTAATGGCCCGGGGAGGGTTTTATTCATGCCCTTTAAGCCCATAGAGTCTAATGGCCCTGGGTTGGGTTTTATTCATGCCCTTTAAGCCCATAGAGTCTAATGGCCCGGGTTGGGTTTTATTCATGCCCTTTAAGCCCATAGAGTCTAATGGCCCTGGGTTGGGTTTTATTCATGCCCTTTAAGCCCATAGAGTCTAATGGCCCATGGGGTTGGGTTTTATTCATGCCCTTTAAGCCCATAGAGTCTAATGGCCCTGGGTTGGGTTTTATTCATGCCCTTTAAGCCCATAGAGTCTAATGGCCCTGGGTTGGGTTTTATTCATGCCCTTTAAGCCCATAGAGTCTAATGGCCTGGGGTTGGGTTTTATTCATGCCCTTTTAGCCCATAGAGTCTAATGGCCCGGGGAGGGTTTTATTCATGCCCTTTAAGCCCATAGATTCTAATGGCCCGGGGTTGGGTTTTATTCATGCCCTTTAAGCCAATAGAGTCTAATGGCCTGGGGTTGGGTTTTATTCATGCCCTTTAAGCCCATAGAGTCTAATGGCCCTGGGTTGGGTTTTATTCATGCCCTTTAAGCCCATAGAGTCTAATGGCCCTGGGTTGGGTTTTATTCATGCCCTTTAAGCCCATAGAGTCTAATGGCCTGGGGTTGGGTTTTATTCATGCCCTTTTAGCCCATAGAGTCTAATGGCCCGGGGAGGGTTTTATTCATGCCCTTTAAGCCCATAGATTCTAATGGCCCGGGGTTGGGTTTTATTCATGCCCTTTAAGCCCATAGAGTCTAATGGCCCTGGGTTGGGTTTTATTCATGCCCTTTAAGCCCATAGAGTCTAATGGCCCGGGGAGGGTTTTATTCATGCCCTTTAAGCCCATAGAGTCTAATGGCCCGGGGTTGGGTTTTATTCATGCCCTTTAAGCCCATAGAGTCTAATGGCCCTGGGTTGGGTTTTATTCATGCCCTTTAAGCCCATAGAGTCTAATGGCCCGGGAGGGTTTTATTCATGCCCTATTCATGCCCTTTAAGCCCATAGAGTCTAATGGCCCGGGAGGGTTTTATTCATGCCCTTTAAGCCCATAGAGTCTAATGGCCCGGGGTTGGGTTTTATTCATGCCCTTTAAGCCCATAGAGTCTAATGGCCCGGCGTTGGGTTTTATTCATGCCCTTTAAGCCCATAGAGTCTAATGGCCCGGCGTTGGGTTTTATTCATGCCCTTTAACCCCATAGAGTCTAATGGCCCGGGGAGGGTTTTATTCATGCCCTTTAAGCCCATAGAGTCTAATGGCCCGGGGTTGGGTTTTATTCATGCCCTTTAACCCCATAGATTCTAATGGCCCGGGGAGGGTTTTATTCATGCCCTTTAAGCCCATTGAGTCTAATGGCCCGGGGTTGGGTTTTATTCATGCCCTTTAAGCCCATAGAGTCTAATGGCCCGAGGTTGGGTTTTATTCATGCCCTTTAAGCCCATTGAGTCTAATGGCCCGGGGTTGGGTTTTATTCATGCCCTTTAAGCCCATAGAGTCTAATGGCCCGGGGTTGGGTTTTATTCATGCCCTTTAAGCCCATAGAGTCTAATGGCCCGGCGTTGGGTTTTATTCATGCCCTTTAAGCCCATAGAGTCTAATGGCCCGGGGAGGGTTTTATTCATGCCCTTTAAGCCCATAGAGTCTAATGGCCCTGGGTTGGGTTTTATTCATGCCCTTTAAGCCCATAGAGTCTAATGGCCCGGGGAGGGTTTTATTCATGCCCATTAAGCCCATAGAGTCTAATGGCCCGGCGTTGGGTTTTATTCATGCCCTTTAAGCCCATAGAGTCTAATGGCCCGGGGAGGGTTTTATTCATGCCCTTTAAGCCCATAGAGTCTAATGGCCCTGGGTTGGGTTTTATTCATGCCCTTTAAGCCCATAGAGTCTAATGGCCCGGGGAGGGTTTTATTCATGCCCATTAAGCCCATAGAGTCTAATGGCCCGGGGAGGGTTTTATTCATGCCCATTAAGCCCATAGAGTCTAATGGCCCGGCGTTGGGTTTTATTCATGCCCTTTAAGCCCATAGAGTCTAATGGCCCGGGGTTGGGTTTTATTCATGCCCTTTAAGCCCATAGAGTCTAATGGCCCGGGGTTGGGTTTTATTCATGCCCTTTAAGCCCATAGAGTCTAATGGCCCGGGGTTGGGTTTTATTCATGCCCTTTAAGCCCATAGAGTCTAATGGCCCGGGGTTGGGTTTTATTCATGCCCTTTAAGCCCATAGAGTCTAATGGCCCGGGGTTGGGTTTTATTCATGCCCTTTAAGCCCATAGAGTCTAATGGCCCGGGGTTGGGTTTTATTCATGCCCTTTAAGCCCATAGAGTCTAATGGCCCGGGGAGGGTTTTATTCATGCCCTTTAAGCCAATAGAGTCTAATGGCCCGGGGTTGGGTTTTATTCATGCCCTTTAAGCCCATAGAGTCTAATGGCTCGGGGTTGGGTTTTATTCATGCCCTTTAAGCCCATAGAGTCTAATGGCCCGGGGAGGGTTTTATTCATGCCCTTTAAGCCCATAGAGTCTAATGGCCCGGGGAGGGTTTTATTCATGCCCTTTAAGCCCATAGAGTCTAATGGCCCGAGGTTGGGTTTTATTCATGCCCTTTAAGCCCATAGAGTCTAATGGCCCTGGGTTGGGTTTTATTCATGCCCTTTAAGCCCATAGAGTCTAATGGCCCGGGGTTGGGTTTTATTCATGCCCTTTAAGCCCATAGAGTCTAATGGCCCGGGGTTGGGTTTTATTCATGCCCTTTAAGCCCATAGAGTCTAATGGCCCGGGGTTGGGTTTTATTCATGCCCTTTAACCCCATAGAGTCTAATGGCCCGGGGAGGGTTTTATTCATGCCCTTTAAGCCCATAGAGTCTAATGGCCCGGGGTTGGGTTTTATTCATGCCCTTTAAGCCCATAGAGTCTAATGGCCCTGGGTTGGGTTTTATTCATGCCCTTTAAGCCCATAGATTCTAATGGCCTGGGGTTGGGTTTTATTCATGCCCTTTAAGCCCATAGAGTCTAATGGCCCTGGGTTGGGTTTTATTCATGCCCTTTAAGCCCATAGAGTCTAATGGCCCGGGGTTGGGTTTTATTCATGCCCTTTAAGCCCATAGAGTCTAATGGCCCTGGTTTGGGTTTTATTCATGCCCTTTAAGCCCATAGAGTCTAATGGCCCGGGGTTGGGTTTTATTCATGCCCTTTAAGCCCATAGATTCTAATGGCCCGGGGTTGGGTTTTATTCATGCCCTTTAAGCCCATTGAGTCTAATGGCCCGGCGTTGGGTTTTATTCATGCCCTTTAAGCCCATAGATTCTAATGGCCCGGGGAGGGTTTTATTCATGCCCTTTAAGCCCATAGAGTCTAATGGCCCGGGGTTGGGTTTTATTCATGCCCTTTAAGCCCATAGATTCTAATGGCCTGGGGTTGGGTTTTATTCATGCCCTTTAAGCCCATAGAGTCTAATGGCCCGGCGTTGGGTTTTATTCATGCCCTTTAAGCCCATAGAGTCTAATGGCCCTGGGTTGGGTTTTATTCATGCCCTTTAAGCCCATAGAGTCTAATGGCCCGGCGTTGGGTTTTATTCATGCCCTTTAAGCCCATAGAGTCTAATGGCCCGGGGAGGGTTTTATTCATGCCCTTTAAGCCCATAGAGTCTAATGGCCCGGGGAGGGTTTTATTCATGCCCTTTAAGCCCATAGAGTCTAATGGCCCGGCGTTGGGTTTTATTCATGCCCTTTAAGCCCATAGAGTCTAATGGCCCGGGGAGGGTTTTATTCATGCCCTTTAAGCCCATAGAGTCTAATGGCCCGGGGAGGGTTTTATTCATGCCCTTTAAGCCCATAGAGTCTAATGGCCCGGCGTTGGGTTTTATTCATACCCTTTAAGCCCATAGAGTCTAATGGCCCTGGGTTGGGTTTTATTCATGCCCTTTAAGCCCATAGAGTCTAATGGCCCGGGGTTGGGTTTTATTCATGCCCTTTAAGCCCATAGAGTCTAATGGCCCGGGGTTGGGTTTTATTCATGCCCTTTAAGCCCATAGAGTCTAATGGCCCGGGGTTGGGTTTTATTCATGCCCTTTAAGCCCATAGAGTCTAATGGCCCGGGGTTGGGTTTTATTCATGCCCTTTAAGCCCATAGAGTCTAATGGCCCGGGGTTGGGTTTTATTCATGCCCTTTAAGCCCATAGAGTCTAATGGCCCGGCGTTGGGTTTTATTCATGCCCTTTAAGCCCATAGAGTCTAATGGCCCGGGGTTGGGTTTTATTCATGCCCTTTAAGCCCATAGAGTCTAATGGCCCGGGGTTGGGTTTTATTCATGCCCTTTAAGCCCATAGAGTCTAATGGCCCGGCGTTGGGTTTTATTCATGCCCTTTAAGCCCATAGAGTCTAATGGCCCGGGGTTGGGTTTTATTCATGCCCTTTAAGCCCATAGAGTCTAATGGCCCGGCGTTGGGTTTTATTCATGCCCTTTAAGCCCATAGAGTCTAATGGCCCGGCGTTGGGTTTTATTCATGCCCTTTAAGCCCATTGAGTCTAATGGCCCGGGGTTGGGTTTTATTCATGCCCTTTAAGCCCATAGAGTCTAATGGCCCGGGGTTGGGTTTTATTCATGCCCTTTAAGCCCATTGAGTCTAATGGCCCGGGGTTGGGTTTTATTCATGCCCTTTAAGCCCATAGAGTCTAATGGCCCGGGGTTGGGTTTTATTCATGCCCTTTAAGCCCATAGAGTCTAATGGCCCGGGGAGGGTTTTATTCATGCCCTTTAAGCCCATAGAGTCTAATGGCCCGGGGTTGGGTTTTATTCATGCCCTTTAAGCCCATTGAGTCTAATGGCCCGGGGTTGGGTTTTATTCATGCCCTTTAAGCCCATAGAGTCTAATGGCCCGGGGTTGGGTTTTATTCATGCCCTTTAAGCCCATAGAGTCTAATGGCCCGGCGTTGGGTTTTATTCATGCCCTTTAAGCCCATAGAGTCTAATGGCCCTGGGTTGGGTTTTATTCATGCCCTTTAAGCCCATAGAGTCTAATGGCCCGGGGTTGGGTTTTATTCATGCCCTTTAAGCCCATAGAGTCTAATGGCCCGGGGTTGGGTTTATACCAATCTAACATCTTAAAATAATTACATTTGATCATACCAAGGATCATTTAGCCAATAAATATAGACTTTTAGGACCCGTGTAGTAAAAACAATATTTAAAAACATGTATTTGATGAAACGTACTGCTATTAATCCCATAGAAACACATTGAATGACAGATTCACACATTGAAAAACAGCACAAAAATAAATCTAAGGAAGTTTGTTTTAAAGTGTCTGTCCTCTATGTTGAAGTGTCTGTCCTATCTATGTTGAAGTGTCTGTCCTCTATGTTGAAGTGTCTGTCCTATCTATGTTGAAGTGTCTGTCCTATCTATGTTGAAGTGTCTGTCCTATCTATGTTGAAGTGTCTGTCCTATCTATGTTGAAGTGTCTGTCCTCTATGTTGAAGTGTCTGTCCTATCTATGTTGAAGTGTCTGTCCTATCTATGTTGAAGTGTCTGTCCTCTATGTTGAAGTGTCTGTCCTATCTATGTTGAAGTGTCTGTCCTATCTATGTTGAAGTGTCTGTCCTATCTATGTTGAAGTGTCTGTCCTATCTATGTTGAAGTGTCTGTCCTCTATGTTGAAGTGTCTGTCCTATCTATGTTGAAGTGTCTGTCCTATCTATGTTGAAGTGTCTGTCCTATCTATGTTGAAGTGTCTGTCCTATCTATGTTGAAGTGTCTGTCCTATCTATGTTGAAGTGTCTGTCCTATCTATGTTGAAGTGTCTGTCCTATCTATGTCGTAGATCTACACTATACTATATATACAACAGTATGTGGACACTCGTTGCGGACAGGTCTATACCTGTTGTGGACAGGTCTATAAAATCGAGCACACAGATATGTTTTTTTTTAAGTGGAACCTTCTAGGAGAAACAACGGCTCAGCCCCAAAGTGGTAGGCCACACAAGCTCACAGAACAGGACAGCCAAGTGCTGAAGCGTGTAGCACGTAAAAATAGTCTGTCCTCGGTTGCAACACTCACTACAGAGTTCATGCTTCATGAAATGGGTTTCCGTGTCCGAGCAGCCGCACACAAGCCTAACATCACCACGCCCAATGCCAAGAGTCAGCTGAAGTGGTATAAATCTCGCCTCCATTGGACTCTGGAGCAGTGGAAACGTGTTCTCTGGAGTGATGAATCATGCTTCACCATCTGGAAGTCCGATAGATGAATCTGGGTTTGGCGGATGCCAGGAGAACACTACCTGCCCCAATATATACTGTAGAGCCAATTCTACATTTTGGTGGAGGAGGAATAATGGTCTGGGGCTGTTTTTCATGGTTCGGGCCCCTTAGTTCCAGTGAAGGGAAATCTTAACGCTACAGCATACATTCTAGACAATTATTTTGCGTCCAACTTTGTGGCAACAGTTTGGGGAAGGCCCTTTCCCATTTCAACATGACAACGACTCATGCACAAAGCGAGGTCCATAAGGAAATGGTTTGTCCAGATCAGTGAGGAAGAACTTGACTGGCCTGCACAGAGCCTGTTTTAGCAGCAAAGAGAGGACCAACTCCATGTTAATGCCCAACGAGTGGATATCTCTTGTGTTTGCGAGTGTCTCATCTTTCCATAGAGGTGTCATAATAGTTTGTAGGCCAAAACATTCGGCGTACAGACGTTTTTGTGAGAAGAACGAATTTCCTAATGTCTCCCGGTCTGACAAACACCTCCTTAGCTCTGCCACCTTTCACCGCAGAGGCGGAAGGCCGACATCGTTGGATTGAGACTAAAAAAAATGATGTCTCTAGTTTAAACCGACAAACTTTTATGGGGATTTTATTGTCATGCTAATTTGATTCTCACAGGCGCATGCATCAAACATATATTTTCAAATTAAGGGTCGTATTCCTGCCCTATAACAAGGGTCATATTCCAGACCTATAACAAGGGTCATAATCTGGCCCTACAACAAGGGTCGTATTCTGGCCCTACAACAAGGGTCGTATTCCGGCCCTATAACAAGAGTCGTATTCAGGCCCTATAACAAGAGTCGTATTCAGGCCCTATAGCAAGGGTCGTATTCCGGCCCTATAACAAGGGTCGTATTCCGGCCCTATAACACAGTCATATTCAGGCCCTATAACAAGGGTCGTATTCAGGCCCTATAACAAGGGTCGTATTCCAGCCCTATAACAAAGAGCAATGAAACAGTTTAATCCATGTAATGCAATAGCAGGTGTAGACCAACAGTGAAATGCTTACTTACGAACCTTTCCCAACAATGCACAGAGAAACATTTAACATTTGTAGATAAAAAAAATAAAAATGAGGAACAAATACACAATGAGCAATGATAACTTGGCTATATACACAGGGTACCAGTACCAAGTCATTGATAACTTGGCTATATACACAGGGTACCATTACCGAGTCAATGATAACTTGGCTATATACACAGGGTACCATTACCGAGTCAATGATAACTTGGCTATATACACAGGGTACCAGTACCGAGTCAATGATAACTTGGCTATATACACAGGGTACCATTACCGAGTCAATGATAACTTGGCTATATACACAGGGTACCATTACCGAGTCAATGATAACTTGGCTATATACACAGAGTACCATTACCGAGTCAATGATAACTTGGCTATATACACAGGGCACCATTACCGAGTCAATGATAACTTGGCTATATACACAGGGTACCATTACCGAGTCATTGATAACTTGGCTATATACACAGGGTACCAGTACCGAGTCAATGATAACTTGGCTATATACACAGGGTACCAGTACCGAGTCAATGATAACTTGGCTATATACACAGGGTACCATTACCGAGTCAATGAGTAATGATAACTTGGCTATATATACAGGGTACCAATACCGAGTCAATGAGTAACCTGACTATATACACTGGGTACCAGTACTGAGTTAATTATAACTTGGCTATATACACAGGGTACCATTACCGAGTCAATGAGTAATGATAACTTGGCTATATATACAGGGTACCAATACCGAGTCAATGAGTAACCTGACTATATACACTGGGTACCAGTACTGAGTTAATTATAACTTGGCTATATACACAGGGTACCATTACCGAGTCAATGAGTAATGATAACTTGGCTATATATACAGGGTACCAGTACCGAGTTAATTATAACTTGGCTATATATACAGGGTACCAATACCGAGTCAATGAGTAACCTGACTATATACACTGGGTACCAGTACCGAGTTAATTATAACTTGGCTATATACACAGGGTACCATTACCGAGTCAATGAGTAACCTGACTATATACACTGGGTACCAGTACCGAGTTAATTATAACTTGGCTATATACACAGGGTACCATTACCGAGTCAATGAGTAATGATAACTTGGCTATATATACAGGGTACCAATACCGAGTCAATGAGTAACCTGACTATATACACTGGGTACCAGTACCGAGTTAATTATAACTTGGCTATATACACAGGGTACCATTACCGAGTCAATGAGTAATGATAACTTGGCTATATACACAGGGTACCATTACCGAGTCAATGAGTAATGATAACTTGGCTATATATACAGGGTACCAATACCGAGTCAATGAGTAACCTGACTATATACACTGGGTACCAGTACTGAGTTAATTATAACTTGGCTATATACACAGGGAACTGTCATGACGTGCCCTGGGGGCAGGATCACAGCCCCCCCCCCCCCCCCCCAAGTTTATGACAGTCGTAAATACTCTGCTTCTGGGTCTGTAGAATTGATATTGGAATGTGTGACTGTGGGACACAGAGAGAGACTTGGCCAAACTCCTAATCCCCAAAATGAAAGAACTAAACAATATTTATATTTTTGAGAATGGTCTGTGGACACTTAAGGGACCGTCATGACGAGTGTGTTTCATTTGGTGATCTCACAAAGGACAGGAAACAGACATAACTGTACCTCTTAAAGTGTACATTTCCCAGCTGTCAGGTTTATATCTAAATATTGTGAAACGTATGTGATTAAACATGAAACTATTTGTGAAAAGATGCAATGTGATGTTAACCTTCTAAATGAGAGTATGGGTTTTTCATATAAAGATTAACTAGTCAGTGGCCACACCCCCGTGAGCCCAGACATCACATTAGGAGTCATAGAACCGCCCCTTTTTCCAAAGAGTATAAAACCCACTTCCTACAAAATCTATATTAAGTCAGAGAACGCCGGGACAGAGTCCCCACGTTGGAATGACTACAATTCTAATGACCATTAGACCATACAGCTGTAGTTTTGGTTACATGGCTGGAAAAGGTTAGTTTGGGACAATCGATCACGACAGAATAAGAGCAAATCTTAGACGCATAATTACTAGTCTGCAGCTAGAAATGATGTAAGTCTAATACGAGAATAACGACAACTGCCGAAGCATCTATTCTATGAGAACATCAGCTGATATCTCAAAGTGCTGTACAGAAACCCAGCCTAAAACCCCAAATAGCAAGCAATACAGGTGTAGAAGCACAGTGGCTAAAAACTCCCTAGAAAGGCCAAAACCTAGGAAGAAACCTAGAGAGGAACCAGGCTCTGAGGGGTGGCCAGTCCTCTTCTGGCTGTGCCGGGTGGAGATTATTAGAGAACATGGCCAAGATGTTCAAATGTTCATAAATGACCAGCATGGTCAAATAATAATAATCACAGTAGTTGTCGAGGGTGCAACAAGTCAGCACCTCAGGAGTAAATGTCAGTTGGCTTTTCATAGCTGATCATTCAGAGTATCTCTACCGCTCCTGCTGTCTCTAGAGAGTTGAAAACAGCAGGTATGGGACAGGTAGCACGTCCGGTGAACAGGGCAGGGTTCCATAGCCGCAGGCAGAACAGTTGAAACTGGAGCAGCAGCACGGCCAGGTGGACTGGGGACAGCAAGGAGTCATCATGCCAGGTAGTCCTTAAGCATGGCCCTAGGGCTCAGGTCCTCCGAGAGAGAGAAAGAGCGAATTAGAAAGAGCATACTTAAATTCACACAGGACACCGGATAAGACAGGAGAAGTACTCCAGATATAACAAAGTGACGCCAGCCCCCGACACATAAACTACTGCAGCATAAATACTGGAGGCTGAGACAGGAGGGGTCAGGAGACACTGTGGCCCCATCCGATGATACCCCCGGACAGGGCCAAACAGGAATGGATATAACCCCACCCACTTTGCCAAAGCACAGACCCCACACCACTAGTGGGATATCTTCAACCACCAACGTATCATCCTGAGACAAGGCCGAGTATAGCCCACAAAGATCTCCGCCACGGCACAACCCAAGGAGGGGCGCCAACCCAGACAGGAAGATCATGTCAGTGACTCAACCCACTCAAGTGATGCACCTCTCCTAGGGACGGCATGGAAGAGCACCAGTAAGCCAGTGACTCAGCCCCTGTAATAGGGTTAGGGGCAGGGAATCCCAGTGGAAAGAGGGTGACTGGCCAGGCAGAGACAGCAAGGGCGATTCATTGCCCCAGAGCCTTTCCATTCACCTTCACACTCCTGGGCCAGACTACACTCAATCATATGACCCACTCAAGAGATGAGTCTTCAGTAAAGACTTAAAGGTTGAGACCGAGTCTGCGTCTCTCACATGGGTAGGCAGACCATTCCATAAAAATGGAGCTCTATAGGAGAAAGCCCTGCCTCCAGCTGTTTGCTTAGGGACAATTAGGAGGCCTGCATCTTGTGAACGTAGCGTACGTGTAGGTTTGTACGGCAGGACCAAATCAGAGCGATAGGTAGGAGCAAGCCCATGTAATGCTTTGTAGGTTAGCAGTAAAACCTTGAAATCAGCCCTTGCCTTAACAGGAAGCTAGTGTTGGGAGGCTAGCACTGGAGTAATATGATCAAATTGTTTGGTTCTAGTCAGGATCTAGTCAGGATTCTAGCAGCAGTCTGACCGAGAAGTAACAAAAGCATGGATTAATTTTTTTGCATATTTTTTGGACAGAAAGTTTCAGATTTTTGCAATGATACGTAGATGGAAAAAAGCTGTCCTTGAAACAGTCTTACATTTACATTTTACATTTAAGTCATTTAGCAGACGCTCTTATCCAGAGCGACTTGATATGTTCGTCAAAAGAGAGTAGGGTCCAGAGTAACGCCGAGGTTCTTCACAGTTTTATTTGAGACGACTGTACAACCATCAAGATTAATTGTCAGATTCAAGTTTGCAGCCATCCACTTCCACTTCCTTATGTCTGAAACACAGGCTTCTAGCGAGGGCAATTTTGGGGAACACCGAAATTTACAGTTGATTTGTCAGAGGACAAACCATTCACTGAGACAAACTGATATCTTTCCGACAGATAAGATCTAAACCAGGCCAGAACTTGTCCGTGTAGACCAATTTGGGTTTCCAATGTCACCAAAAGAATGTGGTGATCGATGGTATCAAAAGCAGCACTAAGGTCTAGGAGCACGAGGACAGATGCAGAGCCTCGGTCTGACGCCATTAAAATATAATTTATCACCTTCTCAGTGCTTTGATGGGGTCTAAAACCAGACGGAAGCATTTGGTAGTAAGTTGCTGCGCAACAACTTTTTCTAACATTTTTGAGAGGAATGGTAGATTCGATATAGGCCGATTCATTTTTGAGATTTTCTGGGTCAAGTTTTGGCTTTTTCAAGAGAGGCTTTATTACTGCCACTTTTAGTGAGTTTGGTACACATCCGGAGGATAGGGAGGCGTTTATTATGTTAAACATAGGAGGGCCAAGCACAGGAAGCAGCTCTTTCAGTAGTTTAGTTGGAATAGTGACTTCTGGGAAAGTTAACCAGAGACTCTGATGAACTCTACAGGATGATCGAGAGACAACAACGACATACAGGCGTAAATATGTACAATGCAATATCTTTCAGAATGAGTTCATGTGAAAAGCACACGCATGTCCATGAGTACCATTATCCACTGTGTGTAGTGAATCCATTTAGTCTTTCCAGCTCTTTCTCAGACCACACCCCTTCCCTTTGTCTACCAAGCCGTCATATCGGCTTCGTCCACTAGGGACTTTTCTACCATTGTTAGTATCTATTGTTTCTTTGTTATGCACTTCTGTGTGATTATTTAGTTAGTTAGTAAATAAATAATTACGCCAATTTGTATATCGCTGATTCATGATTTAGACTAGGGTTGGTGCAGATATCCAAGGGTTTGCCACGTTCAGAGAACTGATGAGGTAGTAATAACACATTAATGAGACTAATCGATCAGATATTGAAATATCTGAAGAGTTATATTCGGGAAAATTGTAGTTCATTTGATGTTTTAATGATTTGTTTAATCATGTAATAAATAAGATATAAATTATATAATAAGTCTTCACATTTAATGATGAGTCCAGACACGACAGTACCGAGTCATTTATAACTAGGCTATATGCATGGGGTACCAGTACCGAGTGCATGTGCAGGGGCACGAGGTCATTGAGGTAGATATGTACATATAGGTAGGGGTGAAGTTACTGGGCAACAGGATAGATAATAAACAGTAACAGCAGCGTATGTGATGAGTGTGGAAGTGTGTGTGTGTGGCGAATGTGTAACTGTGTGAACGTGAGTGTATTGGTAGAGTCCAGTGTCAGTGTATTGTTAGAGTCCAGTGTGTGAGTGTATTGGTAGAGTCCAGTGTGTGAGTGTATTGGTAGAGTCCAGTGTGTGTGTGTATTGGTAGAGTCCAGTGTGTGAGTGCATTGGTAGAGTCCAGTGTGTGAGTGTATTGGTAGAGTCCAGTGTGTGTGTGTATTGGTAGAGTCCAGTGTGTGAGTGTATTGGTAGAGTCCAGTGTGTGAGTGTATTGGTAGAGTCCAGTGTGTGAGTGTATTGGTAGAGTCCAGTGTGTGTGTGTATTGGTAGAGTCCAGTGTGTGAGTGTATTGGTAGAGTCCAGTGTGTGAGTGTATTGGTAGAGTCCAGTGTGTGTGTGTATTGGTAGAGTCCAGTGTGTGAGTGTGTGGGTAGAGTCCAGTGTGTGAGTGTGGGTAGAGTCCAGTGTGTGAGTGTATTGGTAGAGTCCAGTGTGTGAGTGTATTGGTAGAGTCCAGTGTGTGAGTGTGTGGGTAGAGTCCAGTGTGTGAGTGTATTGGTAGAGTCCAGTGTGTGAGTGTATTGGTAGAGTCCAGTGTGTGTGTGTATAGGTAGAGTCCAGTGTGTGAGTGTGTGGGTAGAGTCCAGTGTGTGAGTGTATTGGTAGAGTCCAGTGTGTGAGTGTATTGGTAGAGTCCAGTGTGTGTGTGTGTGTGGGTAGAGTCCAGTGTGTGTGTGTGAGGGTAGAGTCCAGTGTGTGAGTGTATTGGTAGAGTCCAGTGTGCGAGTGTATTGGCAGAGTCCAGTGTGTGAGTGTGTGGGTAGAGTCCAGTGTGTGAGTGTATTGATAGAGTCCAGTGTGTGAGTGTGTGGGTAGAGTCCAGTGTGTGAGTGTATTGGTAGAGTCCAGTGTGTGAGTGAATTGGTAGAGTCCAGTGTGTGTGTGTATTGGTAGAGTCCAGTGTGTAAGTGTATTGGTAGAGTCCAGTGTGTGTGTGTGTGTGGGTAGAGTCCAGTGTGTGTGTGTGAGGGTAGAGTCCAGTGTGTGAGTGTATTGGTAGAGTCCAGTGTGTGAGTGTATTGGTAGAGTCCATTGTGTGAGTGCGTGGGTAGAGTCCAGTGTGTGAGTGTATTGGTAGAGTCCAGTGTGTGAGTGTATTGGTAGAGTCCAGTGTGTGAGTGTATTGGTAGAGTCCAGTGTGTGAGTGTGTGGGTAGAGTCCAGTGTGTGAGTGTATTGGTAGAGTCCAGTGTGTGAGTGTATTGGTAGAGTCCAGTGTGTGTGTGTATTGGTAGAGTCCAGTGTGTGAGTGTGTGGGTAGAGTCCAGTGTGTGAGTGTATTGGTAGAGTCCAGTGTGTGAGTGTATTGGTAGAGTCCAGTGTGTGTGTGTATTGGTAGAGTCCAGTGTGTGAGTGTATTGGTAGAGTCCAGTGTGTGAGTGTATTGGTAGAGTCCAGTGTGTGAGTGTATTGGTAGAGTCCAGTGTGTGAGTGTGTGGGTAGAGTCCAGTGTGTGAGTGTGGGTAGAGTCCAGTGTGTGAGTGTATTGGTAGAGTCCAGTGTGTGAGTGTATTGGTAGAGTCCAGTGTGTGAGTGTGTGGGTAGAGTCCAGTGTGTGAGTGTATTGGTAGAGTCCAGTGTGTGAGTGTGTGGGTAGAGTCCAGTGTGTGAGTGTGGGTAGAGTCCAGTGTGTGAGTGTATTGGTAGAGTCCAGTGTGTGAGTGTATTGGTAGAGTCCAGTGTGTGAGTGTGTGGGTAGAGTCCAGTGTGTGAGTGTATTGGTAGAGTCCAGTGTGTGAGTGTATTGGTAGAGTCCAGTGTGTGTGTGTATTGGTAGAGTCCAGTGTGTGAGTGTGTGGGTAGAGTCCAGTGTGTGAGTGTATTGGTAGAGTCCAGTGTGTGAGTGTATTGGTAGAGTCCAGTGTGTGTGTGTATTGGTAGAGTCCAGTGTGTGAGTGTGTGGGTAGAGTCCAGTGTGTGAGTGTATTGGTAGAGTCCAGTGTGTGTGTATTGGTAGAGTCCAGTGTGTGAGTGTATTGGTAGAGTCCAGTGTGTGTGTGTGTGTGGGTAGAGTCCAGTGTGTGTGTGTGAGGGTAGAGTCCAGTGTGTGAGTGTATTGGTAGAGTCCAGTGTGTGTGTGTGTGGGTAGAGTCCAGTGTGTGAGTGTATTGGTAGAGTCCAGTGTGTAAGTGTATTGGTAGAGTCCAGTGTGTGTGTGTGTGGGTAGAGTCCAGTGTGTGAGTGTATTGGTAGAGTCCAGTGTGTGAGTGTATTGGTAGAGTCCAGTGTGTGTGTGTATTGGTAGAGTCCAGTGTGTAAGTGTATTGGTAGAGTCCAGTGTGTGTGTGTGAGGGTAGAGTCCAGTGTGTGAGTGTATTGGTAGAGTCCAGTGTGTGAGTGTATTGGTAGAGTCCATTGTGTGTGTGTGAGGGTAGAGTCCAGTGTGTGAGTGTATTGGTAGAGTCCAGTGTGTGAGTGTATTGGTAGAGTCCATTGTGTGAGTGTGTGGGTAGAGTCCAGTGTGTGAGTGTATTGGTAGAGTCCAGTGTGTGAGTGTATTGGTAGAGTCCAGTGTGTGAGTGTATTGGTAGAGTCCAGTGTGTGAGTGTGTGGGTAGAGTCCAGTGTGTGAGTGTGGGTAGAGTCCAGTGTGTGAGTGTATTGGTAGAGTCCAGTGTGTGAGTGTATTGGTAGAGTCCAGTGTGTGAGTGTGTGGGTAGAGTCCAGTGTGTGAGTGTATTGGTAGAGTCCAGTGTGTGAGTGTATTGGTAGAGTCCAGTGTGTGTGTGTATTGGTAGAGTCCAGTGTGTGAGTGTGTGGGTAGAGTCCAGTGTGTGAGTGTATTGGTAGAGTCCAGTGTGTGAGTGTATTGGTAGAGTCCAGTGTGTGTGTGTATTGGTAAAGTCCAGTGTGTGTGTGTGTGTGTATTGGTAGAGTCCAGTGTGTGTGTATTGGTAGAGTCCAGTGTGTGAGTGTATTGGTAGAGTCCAGTGTGTGTGTGTGTGTGGGTAGAGTCCAGTGTGTGTGTGTGAGGGTAGAGTCCAGTGTGTGAGTGTATTGGTAGAGTCCAGTGTGTGTGTGTGTGGGTAGAGTCCAGTGTGTGAGTGTATTGGTAGAGTCCAGTGTGTAAGTGTATTGGTAGAGTCCAGTGTGTGTGTGTGTGGGTAGAGTCCAGTGTGTGAGTGTATTGGTAGAGTCCAGTGTGTGAGTGTATTGGTAGAGTCCAGTGTGTGTGTGTATTGGTAGAGTCCAGTGTGTAAGTGTATTGGTAGAGTCCAGTGTGTGTGTGTGAGGGTAGAGTCCAGTGTGTGAGTGTATTGGTAGAGTCCAGTGTGTGAGTGTATTGGTAGAGTCCATTGTGTGTGTGTGAGGGTAGAGTCCAGTGTGTGAGTGTATTGGTAGAGTCCAGTGTGTGAGTGTATTGGTAGAGTCCATTGTGTGAGTGTGTGGGTAGAGTCCAGTGTGTGAGTGTATTGGTAGAGTCCAGTGTGTGAGTGTATTGGTAGAGTCCAGTGTGTGAGTGTATTGGTAGAGTCCAGTGTGTGAGTGTGTGGGTAGAGTCCAGTGTGTGAGTGTATTGGTAGAGTCCAGTGTGTGAGTGTATTGGTAGAGTCCAGTGTGTGTGTGTATTGGTAGAGTCCAGTGTGTGAGTGTGTGGGTAGAGTCCAGTGTGTGAGTGTATTGGTAGAGTCCAGTGTGTGAGTGTATTGGTAGAGTCCAGTGTGTGTGTGTATTGGTAGAGTCCAGTGTGTGAGTGTATTGGTAGAGTCCAGTGTGTGAGTGTATTGGTAGAGTCCAGTGTGTGAGTGTATTGGTAGAGTCCAGTGTGTGAGTGTGTGGGTAGAGTCCAGTGTGTGAGTGTGGGTAGAGTCCAGTGTGTGAGTGTATTGGTAGAGTCCAGTGTGTGAGTGTATTGGTAGAGTCCATTGTGTGAGTGTGTGGGTAGAGTCCAGTGTGTGAGTGTATTGGTAGAGTCCAGTGTGTGAGTGTGTGGGTAGAGTCCAGTGTGTGAGTGTATTGGTAGAGTCCAGTGTGTGAGTGTATTGGTAGAGTCCAGTGTGTGTGTGTATTGGTAAAGTCCAGTGTGTGTGTGTGTGTGTGTATTGGTAGAGTCCAGTGTGTGTGTGTATTGGTAGAGTCCAGTGTGTGAGTGTATTGGTAGAGTCCAGTGTGTGTGTGTGTGTGGGTAGAGTCCAGTGTGTGTGTGTGAGGGTAGAGTCCAGTGTGTGAGTGTATTGGTAGAGTCCAGTGTGTGTGTGTGTGGGTAGAGTCCAGTGTGTGAGTGTATTGGTAGAGTCCAGTGTGTAAGTGTATTGGTAGAGTCCAGTGTGTGTGTGTATTGGTAGAGTCCAGTGTGTGTGTGTATTGGTAGAGTCCAGTGTGTGAGTGTATTGGTAGAGTCCAGTGTGTGAGTGAAGTGGTAGAGTCCAGTGTGTGAGTGAATTGGTAGAGTCCAGTGTGTGAGTGTCACGTTCGTTCAAAGATGGATTGGACCAAGGTGCAGCATGGCAAGCGTACATCTTTATTTTATGGATGACACTGAAAAAATAACAAATACAAAAGGAAACGCACAGTTCTGTAGGGGTGGAAAGCAACAGTACAAAAACAAGATCCCACAATCTAAGGTGGGAAAAAGGGCTGCCTAAGTATGATCCCCATTCAGAGACAACGATAAACAGCTGCCTCTGATTGGGAACCATACTAGGCCAACAAAGAAATAGAAACATAGATTTGCCCACCCAAGTCACACCCTGGGCTAACCAAGTAGAGAATAAACAAGGCTCTCTAAGGTCAGGCGTGACAGTGAGTGTATTAGTAGAGTCCAGTTTGTGAGTGTATTGGTAGAGTACAGTGTGTGAGTGTATTGGTAGAGTCCAGTGTGTGAGTGTATTGGTAGAGTCCAGTGTGTGTGTGTGTGGGTAGAGTCCAGTGTGTGAGTGTATTGGTAGAGTCCAGTGTGTAAGTGTATTGGTAGAGTCCAGTGTGTGTGTGTGTGGGTAGAGTCCAGTGTGTGAGTGTATTGGTAGAGTCCAGTGTGTGAGTGTATTGGTAGAGTCCAGTGTGTGTGTGTATTGGTAGAGTCCAGTGTGTAAGTGTATTGGTAGAGTCCAGTGTGTGTGTGTGAGGGTAGAGTCCAGTGTGTGAGTGTATTGGTAGAGTCCAGTGTGTGAGTGTATTGGTAGAGTCCATTGTGTGTGTGTGAGGGTAGAGTCCAGTGTGTGAGTGTATTGGTAGAGTCCAGTGTGTGAGTGTATTGGTAGAGTCCATTGTGTGAGTGTGTGGGTAGAGTCCAGTGTGTGAGTGTATTGGTAGTGTCCAGTGTGTGAGTGTATTGGTAGAGTCCAGTGTGTGAGTGTATTGGTAGAGTCCAGTGTGTGAGTGTGTGGGTAGAGTCCAGTGTGTGAGTGTATTGGTAGAGTCCAGTGTGTGAGTGTATTGGTAGAGTCCAGTGTGTGTGTGTATTGGTAGAGTCCAGTGTGTGAGTGTGTGGGTAGAGTCCAGTGTGTGAGTGTATTGGTAGAGTCCAGTGTGTGAGTGTATTGGTAGAGTCCAGTGTGTGAGTGAAGTGGTAGAGTCCAGTGTGTGAGTGAATTGGTAGAGTCCAGTGTGTGAGTGTCACGTTCGTTCAAAGATGGATTGGACCAAGGTGCAGCATGGCAAGCGTACATCTTTATTTTATGGATGACACTGAAAAAATAACAAATACAAAAGGAAACGCACAGTTCTGTAGGGGTGGAAAGCAACAGTACAAAAACAAGATCCCACAATCTAAGGTGGGAAAAAGGGCTGCCTAAGTATGATCCCCAATCAGAGACAACGATAAACAGCTGCCTCTGATTGGGAACCATACTAGGCCAACAAAGAAATAGAAACATAGATTTGCCCACCCAAGTCACACCCTGGGCTAACCAAGTAGAGAATAAACAAGGCTCTCTAAGGTCAGGCGTGACAGTGAGTGTATTAGTAGAGTCCAGTTTGTGAGTGTATTGGTAGAGTACAGTGTGTGAGTGTATTGGTAGAGTCCAGTGTGTGAGTGTATTGGTAGAGTCCAGTGTGTGTGTGTGTGTGGGTAGAGTCCAGTGTGTGAGTGTATTGGTAGAGTCCAGTGTGTAAGTGTATTGGTAGAGTCCAGTGTGTGTGTGTGGGTAGAGTCCAGTGTGTGAGTGTATTGGTAGAGTCCATTGTGTGTGTGTGAGGGTAGAGTCCAGTGTGTGAGTGTATTGGTAGAGTCCAGTGTGTGAGTGTATTGGTAGAGTCCATTGTGTGAGTGTGTGGGTAGAGTCCAGTGTGTGAGTGTATTGGTAGAGTCCAGTGTGTGAGTGTATTGGTAGAGTCCAGTGTGTGAGTGTATTGGTAGAGTCCAGTGTGTGAGTGTGTGGGTAGAGTCCAGTGTGTGAGTGTATTGGTAGAGTCCAGTGTGTGAGTGTATTGGTAGAGTCCAGTGTGTGTGTGTATTGGTAGAGTCCAGTGTGTGAGTGTGTGGGTAGAGTCCAGTGTGTGAGTGTATTGGTAGAGTCCAGTGTGTGAGTGTATTGGTAGAGTCCAGTGTGTGTGTGTATTGGTAGAGTCCAGTGTGTGAGTGTATTGGTAGAGTCCAGTGTGTGAGTGTATTGGTAGAGTCCAGTGTGTGAGTGTATTGGTAGAGTCCAGTGTGTGAGTGTGTGGGTAGAGTCCAGTGTGTGAGTGTGGGTAGAGTCCAGTGTGTGAGTGTATTGGTAGAGTCCAGTGTGTGAGTGTATTGGTAGAGTCCATTGTGTGAGTGTGTGGGTAGAGTCCAGTGTGTGAGTGTATTGGTAGAGTCCAGTGTGTGAGTGTGTGGGTAGAGTCCAGTGTGTGAGTGTATTGGTAGAGTCCAGTGTGTGAGTGTATTGGTAGAGTCCAGTGTGTGTGTGTATTGGTAAAGTCCAGTGTGTGTGTGTGTGTGTGTATTGGTAGAGTCCAGTGTGTGTGTGTATTGGTAGAGTCCAGTGTGTGAGTGTATTGGTAGAGTCCAGTGTGTGTGTGTGTGTGGGTAGAGTCCAGTGTGTGTGTGTGAGGGTAGAGTCCAGTGTGTGAGTGTATTGGTAGAGTCCAGTGTGTGTGTGTGTGGGTAGAGTCCAGTGTGTGAGTGTATTGGTAGAGTCCAGTGTGTAAGTGTATTGGTAGAGTCCAGTGTGTGTGTGTATTGGTAGAGTCCAGTGTGTGTGTGTATTGGTAGAGTCCAGTGTGTGAGTGTATTGGTAGAGTCCAGTGTGTGAGTGAAGTGGTAGAGTCCAGTGTGTGAGTGAATTGGTAGAGTCCAGTGTGTGAGTGTCACGTTCGTTCAAAGATGGATTGGACCAAGGTGCAGCATGGCAAGCGTACATCTTTATTTTATGGATGACACTGAAAAAATAACAAATACAAAAGGAAACGCACAGTTCTGTAGGGGTGGAAAGCAACAGTACAAAAACAAGATCCCACAATCTAAGGTGGGAAAAAGGGCTGCCTAAGTATGATCCCCATTCAGAGACAACGATAAACAGCTGCCTCTGATTGGGAACCATACTAGGCCAACAAAGAAATAGAAACATAGATTTGCCCACCCAAGTCACACCCTGGGCTAACCAAGTAGAGAATAAACAAGGCTCTCTAAGGTCAGGCGTGACAGTGAGTGTATTAGTAGAGTCCAGTTTGTGAGTGTATTGGTAGAGTACAGTGTGTGAGTGTATTGGTAGAGTCCAGTGTGTGAGTGTATTGGTAGAGTCCAGTGTGTGTGTGTGTGGGTAGAGTCCAGTGTGTGAGTGTATTGGTAGAGTCCAGTGTGTAAGTGTATTGGTAGAGTCCAGTGTGTGTGTGTGTGGGTAGAGTCCAGTGTGTGAGTGTATTGGTAGAGTCCAGTGTGTGAGTGTATTGGTAGAGTCCAGTGTGTGTGTGTATTGGTAGAGTCCAGTGTGTAAGTGTATTGGTAGAGTCCAGTGTGTGTGTGTGAGGGTAGAGTCCAGTGTGTGAGTGTATTGGTAGAGTCCAGTGTGTGAGTGTATTGGTAGAGTCCATTGTGTGTGTGTGAGGGTAGAGTCCAGTGTGTGAGTGTATTGGTAGAGTCCAGTGTGTGAGTGTATTGGTAGAGTCCATTGTGTGAGTGTGTGGGTAGAGTCCAGTGTGTGAGTGTATTGGTAGTGTCCAGTGTGTGAGTGTATTGGTAGAGTCCAGTGTGTGAGTGTATTGGTAGAGTCCAGTGTGTGAGTGTGTGGGTAGAGTCCAGTGTGTGAGTGTATTGGTAGAGTCCAGTGTGTGAGTGTATTGGTAGAGTCCAGTGTGTGTGTGTATTGGTAGAGTCCAGTGTGTGAGTGTGTGGGTAGAGTCCAGTGTGTGAGTGTATTGGTAGAGTCCAGTGTGTGAGTGTATTGGTAGAGTCCAGTGTGTGAGTGAAGTGGTAGAGTCCAGTGTGTGAGTGAATTGGTAGAGTCCAGTGTGTGAGTGTCACGTTCGTTCAAAGATGGATTGGACCAAGGTGCAGCATGGCAAGCGTACATCTTTATTTTATGGATGACACTGAAAAAATAACAAATACAAAAGGAAACGCACAGTTCTGTAGGGGTGGAAAGCAACAGTACAAAAACAAGATCCCACAATCTAAGGTGGGAAAAAGGGCTGCCTAAGTATGATCCCCAATCAGAGACAACGATAAACAGCTGCCTCTGATTGGGAACCATACTAGGCCAACAAAGAAATAGAAACATAGATTTGCCCACCCAAGTCACACCCTGGGCTAACCAAGTAGAGAATAAACAAGGCTCTCTAAGGTCAGGCGTGACAGTGAGTGTATTAGTAGAGTCCAGTTTGTGAGTGTATTGGTAGAGTACAGTGTGTGAGTGTATTGGTAGAGTCCAGTGTGTGAGTGTATTGGTAGAGTCCAGTGTGTGTGTGTGTGTGTGGGTAGAGTCCAGTGTGTGAGTGTATTGGTAGAGTCCAGTGTGTAAGTGTATTGGTAGAGTCCAGTGTGTGTGTGTGGGTAGAGTCCAGTGTGTGAGTGTATTGGTAGAGTCCAGTGTGTGAGTGTATTGGTAGAGTCCAGTGTGTGTGTGTATTGGTAGAGTCCAGTGTGTAAGTGTATTGGTAGAGTCCAGTGTGTGTGTGTGAGGGTAGAGTCCAGTGTGTGAGTGTATTGGTAGAGTCCGGTGTGTGAGTGTATTGGTAGAGTCCATTGTGTGTGTGTGAGGGTAGAGTCCAGTGTGTGAGTGTATTGGTAGAGTCCAGTGTGTGAGTGTATTGGTAGAGTCCATTGTGTGAGTGTGTGGCTAGAGTCCAGTGTGTGAGTGTATTGGTAGAGTCCAGTGTGTGAGTGTATTGGTAGAGTCCAGTGTGTGAGTGTATTGGTAGAGTCCAGTGTGTGAGTGTGTGGGTAGAGTCCAGTGTGTGAGTGTATTGGTAGAGTCCAGTGTGTGAGTGTATTGGTAGAGTCCAGTGTGTGTGTGTATTGGTAGAGTCCAGTGTGTGAGTGTGTGGGTAGAGTCCAGTGTGTGAGTGTATTGGTAGAGTCCAGTGTGTGTGTGTGTGGGTAGAGTCCAGTGTGTGAGTGTATTGGTAGAGTCCAGTGTGTGAGTGTATTGGTAGAGTCCAGTGTGTGTGTGTGAGGGTAGAGTCCAGTGTGTGAGTGTATTGGTAGAGTCCAGTGTGTGAGTGTATTGGTAGAGTCCATTGTGTGTGTGTGAGGGTAGAGTCCAGTGTGTGAGTGTATTGGTAGAGTCCAGTGTGTGAGTGTATTGGTAGAGTCCATTGTGTGAGTGTGTGGGTAGAGTCCAGTGTGTGAGTGTATTGGTAGAGTCCAGTGTGTGAGTGTATTGGTAGAGTCCAGTGTGTGTGTGTATTGGTAGAGTCCAGTGTGTAAGTGTATTGGTAGAGTCCAGTGTGTGTGTGTGTGGGTAGAGTCCAGTGTGTGAGTGTATTGGTAGAGTCCAGTGTGTGAGTGTATTGGTAGAGTCCAGTGTGTGTGTGTATTGGTAGAGTCCAATGTGTAAGTGTATTGGTAGAGTCCAGTGTGTGTGTGTGAGGGTAGAGTCCAGTGTGTGAGTGTATTGGTAGAGTCCAGTGTGTGAGTGTATTGGTAGAGTCCATTGTGTGTGTGAGAGGGTAGAGTCCAGTGTGTGAGTGTATTGGTAGAGTCCAGTGTGTGAGTGTATTGGTAGAGTCCATTGTGTGAGTGTGTGGGTAGAGTCCAGTGTGTGAGTGTATTGGTAGAGTCCAGTGTGTGAGTGTATTGGTAGAGTCCAGTGTGTGAGTGTGTGGGTAGAGTCCAGTGTGTGAGTGTATTGGTAGAGTCCAGTGTGTGAGTGTATTGGTAGAGTCCAGTGTGTGAGTGTATTGGTAGAGTCCAGTGTGTGTGTGTGTGGGTAGAGTCCAGTGTGTGAGTGTATTGGTAGAGTCCAGTGTGTAAGTGTATTGGTTGAGTCCAATGTGTGTGTGTGTGGGTAGAGTCCAGTGTGTGAGTGTATTGGTAGAGTCCAGTGTGTGAGTGTATTGGTAGAGTCCAGTGTGTGTGTGTATTGGTAGAGTCCAGTGTGTAAGTGTATTGGTAGAGTCCAGTGTGTGTGTGTGAGGGTAGAGTCCAGTGTGTGAGTCTATTGGTAGAGTCCAGTGTGTGAGTGTATTGGTAGAGTCCATTGTGTGTGTGTGAGGGTAGAGTCCAGTGTGTGAGTGTATTGGTAGAGTCCAGTGTGTGAGTGTATTGGTAGAGTCCATTGTGTGAGTGTGTGGGTAGAGTCCAGTGTGTGAGTGTATTGGTAGAGTCCAGTGTGTGAGTGTATTGGTAGAGTCCAGTGTGTGAGTGTATTGGTAGAGTCCAGTGTGTGAGTGTGTGGGTAGAGTCCAGTGTGTGAGTGTGGGTAGAGTCCAGTGTGTGAGTGTATTGGTAGAGTCCAGTGTGTGAGTGTATTGGTAGAGTCCAGTGTGTGAGTGTGTGGGTAGAGTCCAGTGTGTGAGTGTATTGGTAGAGTCCAGTGTGTGAGTGTATTGGTAGAGTCCAGTGTGTGTGTGTATTGGTAGAGTCCAGTGTGTGAGTGTGTGGGTAGAGTCCAGTGTGTGAGTGTATTGGTAGAGTCCAGTGTGTGAGTGTATTGGTAGAGTCCAGTGTGTGTGTGTATTGGTAAAGTCCAGTGTGTGTGTGTGTGTGTATTGGTAGAGTCCAGTGTGTGTGTATTGGTAGAGTCCAGTGTGTGAGTGTATTGGTAGAGTCCAGTGTGTGTGTGTGTGTGGGTAGAGTCCAGTGTGTGTGTGTGAGGGTAGAGTCCAGTGTGTGAGTGTATTGGTAGAGTCCAGTGTGTGTGTGTGTGGGTAGAGTCCAGTGTGTGAGTGTATTGGTAGAGTCCAGTGTGTAAGTGTATTGGTAGAGTCCAGTGTGTGTGTGTGTGGGTAGAGTCCAGTGTGTGAGTGTATTGGTAGAGTCCAGTGTGTGAGTGTATTGGTAGAGTCCAGTGTGTGTGTGTATTGGTAGAGTCCAGTGTGTAAGTGTATTGGTAGAGTCCAGTGTGTGTGTGTGAGGGTAGAGTCCAGTGTGTGAGTGTATTGGTAGAGTCCAGTGTGTGAGTGTATTGGTAGAGCCCATTGTGTGTGTGTGAGGGTAGAGTCCAGTGTGTGAGTGTATTGGTAGAGTCCAGTGTGTGAGTGTATTGGTAGAGTCCATTGTGTGAGTGTGTGGGTAGAGTCCAGTGTGTGAGTGTATTGGTAGAGTCCAGTGTGTGAGTGTATTGGTAGAGTCCAGTGTGTGAGTGTATTGGTAGAGTCCAGTGTGTGAGTGTGTGGGTAGAGTCCAGTGTGTGAGTGTATTGGTAGAGTCCAGTGTGTGAGTGTATTGGTAGAGTCCAGTGTGTGTGTGTATTGGTAGAGTCCAGTGTGTGAGTGTGTGGGTAGAGTCCAGTGTGTGAGTGTATTGGTAGAGTCCAGTGTGTGAGTGTATTGGTAGAGTCCAGTGTGTGTGTGTATTGGTAGAGTCCAGTGTGTGAGTGTATTGGTAGAGTCCAGTGTGTGAGTGTATTGGTAGAGTCCAGTGTGTGAGTGTATTGGTAGAGTCCAGTGTGTGAGTGTGTGGGTAGAGTCCAGTGTGTGAGTGTGGGTAGAGTCCAGTGTGTGAGTGTATTGGTAGAGTCCAGTGTGTGAGTGTATTGGTAGAGTCCAGTGTGTGAGTGTGTGGGTAGAGTCCAGTGTGTGAGTGTATTGGTAGAGTCCAGTGTGTGAGTGTATTGGTAGAGTCCAGTGTGTGTGTGTATTGGTAAAGTCCAGTGTGTGTGTGTGTGTATTGGTAGAGTCCAGTGTGTGTGTGTATTGGTAGAGTCCAGTGTGTGAGTGTATTGGTAGAGTCCAGTGTGTGTGTGTGTGTGGGTAGAGTCCAGTGTGTGTGTGTGAGGGTAGAGTCCAGTGTGTGAGTGTATTGGTAGAGTCCAGTGTGTGTGTGTGTGGGTAGAGTCCAGTGTGTGAGTGTATTGGTAGAGTCCAGTGTGTAAGTGTATTGGTAGAGTCCAGTGTGTGTGTGTATTGGTAGAGTCCAGTGTGTGTGTGTATTGGTAGAGTCCAGTGTGTGAGTGTATTGGTAGAGTCCAGTGTGTGAGTGAAGTGGTAGAGTCCAGTGTGTGAGTGAATTGGTAGAGTCCAGTGTGTGAGTGTCACGTTCGTTCAAAGATGGATTGGACCAAGGTGCAGCATGGCAAGCATACATCTTTATTTTATGGATGACACTGAAAAAATAACAAATACAAAAGGAAACGCACAGTTCTGTAGGGGTGGAAAGCAACAGTACAAAAACAAGATCCCACAATCTAAGGTGGGAAAAAGGGCTGCCTAAGTATGATCCCCAATCAGAGACAACGATAAACAGCTGCCTCTGATTGGGAACCATACTAGGCCAACAAAGAAATAGAAACAGATTTGCCCACCCAAGTCACACCCTGGGCTAACCAAGTAGAGAATAAACAAGGCTCTCTAAGGTCAGGCGTGACAGTGAGTGTATTAGTAGAGTCCAGTTTGTGAGTGTATTGGTAGAGTCCAGTGTGTGAGTGTATTGGTAGAGTCCAGTGTGTGAGTGTATTGGTAGAGTCCAGTGTGTGAGTGTGTGGGTAGAGTCCAGTGTGTGAGTGTATTGGTAGAGTCCAGTGTGTGAGTGTATTGGTAGAGTCCAGTGTGTGTGTGTATTGGTAGAGTCCAGTGTGTGAGTGTGTGGGTAGAGTCCAGTGTGTGAGTGTATTGGTAGAGTCCAGTGTGTGAGTGTATTGGTAGAGTCCAGTGTGTGTGTGTATTGGTAGAGTCCAGTGTGTGAGTGTATTGGTAGAGTCCAGTGTGTGAGTGTATTGGTAGAGTCCAGTGTGTGAGTGTATTGGTAGAGTCCAGTGTGTGAGTGTGTGGGTAGAGTCCAGTGTGTGAGTGTGGGTAGAGTCCAGTGTGTGAGTGTATTGGTAGAGTCCAGTGTGTGAGTGTATTGGTAGAGTCCAGTGTGTGAGTGTGTGGGTAGAGTCCAGTGTGTGAGTGTATTGGTAGAGTCCAGTGTGTGAGTGTATTGGTAGAGTCCAGTGTGTGTGTGTATTGGTAAAGTCCAGTGTGTGTGTGTGTGTATTGGTAGAGTCCAGTGTGTGTGTGTATTGGTAGAGTCCAGTGTGTGAGTGTATTGGTAGAGTCCAGTGTGTGTGTGTGTGTGGGTAGAGTCCAGTGTGTGTGTGTGAGGGTAGAGTCCAGTGTGTGAGTGTATTGGTAGAGTCCAGTGTGTGTGTGTGTGGGTAGAGTCCAGTGTGTGAGTGTATTGGTAGAGTCCAGTGTGTAAGTGTATTGGTAGAGTCCAGTGTGTGTGTGTATTGGTAGAGTCCAGTGTGTGTGTGTATTGGTAGAGTCCAGTGTGTGAGTGTATTGGTAGAGTCCAGTGTGTGAGTGAAGTGGTAGAGTCCAGTGTGTGAGTGAATTGGTAGAGTCCAGTGTGTGAGTGTCACGTTCGTTCAAAGATGGATTGGACCAAGGTGCAGCATGGCAAGCATACATCTTTATTTTATGGATGACACTGAAAAAATAACAAATACAAAAGGAAACGCACAGTTCTGTAGGGGTGGAAAGCAACAGTACAAAAACAAGATCCCACAATCTAAGGTGGGAAAAAGGGCTGCCTAAGTATGATCCCCAATCAGAGACAACGATAAACAGCTGCCTCTGATTGGGAACCATACTAGGCCAACAAAGAAATAGAAACAGATTTGCCCACCCAAGTCACACCCTGGGCTAACCAAGTAGAGAATAAACAAGGCTCTCTAAGGTCAGGCGTGACAGTGAGTGTATTAGTAGAGTCCAGTTTGTGAGTGTATTGGTAGAGTACAGTGTGTGAGTGTATTGGTAGAGTCCAGTGTGTGAGTGTATTGGTAGAGTCCAGTGTGTGTGTGTGTGGGTAGAGTCCAGTGTGTGAGTGTATTGGTAGAGTACAGTGTGTAAGTGTATTGGTAGAGTCCAGTGTGTGTGTGTGTGGGTAGAGTCCAGTGTGTGAGTGTATTGGTAGAGTCCAGTGTGTGAGTGTATTGGTAGAGTCCAGTGTGTGTGTGTATTGGTAGAGTCCAGTGTGTAAGTGTATTGGTAGAGTCCAGTGTGTGTGTGTGAGGGTAGAGTCCAGTGTGTGAGTGTATTGGTAGAGTCCAGTGTGTGAGTGTATTGGTAGAGTCCATTGTGTGTGTGTGAGGGTAGAGTCCATTGTGTGAGTGTGTGGGTAGAGTCCAGTGTGTGAGTGTATTGGTAGAGTCCAGTGTGTGAGTGTATTGGTAGAGTCCAGTGTGTGAGTGAAGTGGTAGAGTCCAGTGTGTGAGTGAATTGGTAGAGTCCAGTGTGTGAGTGTCACGTTCGTTCAAAGATGGATTGGACCAAGGTGCAGCATGGCAAGCGTACATCTTTATTTTATGGATGACACTGAAAAAATAACAAATACAAAAGGAAACGCACAGTTCTGTAGGGGTGGAAAGCAACAGTACAAAAACAAGATCCCACAATCTAAGGTGGGAAAAAGGGCTGCTAAGTATGATCCCCAATCAGAGACAACGATAAACAGCTGCCTCTGATTGGGAACCATACTAGGCCAACAAAGAAATAGAAACATAGATTTGCCCACCCAAGTCACACCCTGGGCTAACCAAGTAGAGAATAAACAAGGCTCTCTAAGGTCAGGCGTGACAGTGAGTGTATTAGTAGAGTCCAGTTTGTGAGTGTATTGGTAGAGTACAGTGTGTGAGTGTATTGGTAGAGTCCAGTGTGTGAGTGTATTGGTAGAGTCCAGTGTGTGTGTGTGTGTGGGTAGAGTCCAGTGTGTGAGTGTATTGGTAGAGTCCAGTGTGTAAGTGTATTGGTAGAGTCCAGTGTGTGTGTGTGTGGGTAGAGTCCAGTGTGTGAGTGTATTGGTAGAGTCCAGTGTGTGAGTGTATTGGTAGAGTCCAGTGTGTGTGTGTATTGGTAGAGTCCAGTGTGTAAGTGTATTGGTAGAGTCCAGTGTGTGTGTGTGAGGGTAGAGTCCAGTGTGTGAGTGTATTGGTAGAGTCCAGTGTGTGAGTGTATTGGTAGAGTCCATTGTGTGTGTGTGAGGGTAGAGTCCAGTGTGTGAGTGTATTGGTAGAGTCCAGTGTGTGAGTGTATTGGTAGAGTCCATTGTGTGAGTGTGTGGGTAGAGTCCAGTGTGTGAGTGTATTGGTAGAGTCCAGTGTGTGAGTGTATTGGTAGAGTCCAGTGTGTGAGTGTATTGGTAGAGTCCAGTGTGTGAGTGTGTGGGTAGAGTCCAGTGTGTGAGTGTATTGGTAGAGTCCAGTGTGTGAGTGTATTGGTAGAGTCCAGTGTGTGTGTGTATTGGTAGAGTCCAGTGTGTGTGTGTGAGGGTAGAGTCCAGTGTGTGAGTGTATTGGTAGAGTCCAGTGTGTGTGTGTGTGGGTAGAGTCCAGTGTGTGAGTGTATTGGTAGAGTCCAGTGTGTAAGTGTATTGGTAGAGTCCAGTGTGTGTGTGTATTGGTAGAGTCCAGTGTGTGTGTGTATTGGTAGAGTCCAGTGTGTGAGTGTATTGGTAGAGTCCAGTGTGTGAGTGAAGTGGTAGAGTCCAGTGTGTGAGTGAATTGGTAGAGTCCAGTGTGTGAGTGTCACGTTCGTTCAAAGATGGATTGGACCAAGGTGCAGCATGGCAAGCGTACATCTTTATTTTATGGATGACACTGAAAAAATAACAAATACAAAAGGAAACGCACAGTTCTGTAGGGGTGGAAAGCAACAGTACAAAAACAAGATCCCACAATCTAAGGTGGGAAAAAGGGCTGCCTAAGTATGATCCCCAATCAGAGACAACGATAAACAGCTGCCTCTGATTGGGAACCATACTAGGCCAACAAAGAAATAGAAACATAGATTTGCCCACCCAAGTCACACCCTGGGCTAACCAAGTAGAGAATAAACAAGGCTCTCTAAGGTCAGGCGTGACAGTGAGTGTATTAGTAGAGTCCAGTTTGTGAGTGTATTGGTAGAGTACAGTGTGTGAGTGTATTGGTAGAGTCCAGTGTGTGAGTGTATTGGTAGAGTCCAGTGTGTGTGTGTGGGTAGAGTCCAGTGTGTGAGTGTATTGGTAGAGTCCAGTGTGTAAGTGTATTGGTAGAGTCCAGTGTGTGTGTGTGTGGGTAGAGTCCAGTGTGTGAGTGTATTGGTAGAGTCCAGTGTGTGAGTGTATTGGTAGAGTCCAGTGTGTGTGTGTATTGGTAGAGTCCAGTGTGTAAGTGTATTGGTAGAGTCCAGTGTGTGTGTGTGAGGGTAGAGTCCAGTGTGTGAGTGTATTGGTAGAGTCCAGTGTGTGAGTGTATTGGTAGAGTCCATTGTGTGTGTGTGAGGGTAGAGTCCAGTGTGTGAGTGTATTGGTAGAGTCCAGTGTGTGAGTGTATTGGTAGAGTCCATTGTGTGAGTGTGTGGGTAGAGTCCAGTGTGTGAGTGTATTGGTAGAGTCCAGTGTGTGAGTGTATTGGTAGAGTCCAGTGTGTGAGTGTATTGGTAGAGTCCAGTGTGTGAGTGTGTGGGTAGAGTCCAGTGTGTGAGTGTGTTGGTAGAGTCCAGTGTGTGAGTGTATTGGTAGAGTCCAGTGTGTGTGTGTATTGGTAGAGTCCAGTGTGTGAGTGTGTGGGTAGAGTCCAGTGTGTGAGTGTATTGGTAGAGTCCAGTGTGTGAGTGTATTGGTAGAGTCCAGTGTGTGAGTGAAGTGGTAGAGTCCAGTGTGTGAGTGAATTGGTAGAGTCCAGTGTGTGAGTGTCACGTTCGTTCAAAGATGGATTGGACCAAGGTGCAGCATGGCAAGCGTACATCTTTATTTTATGGATGACACTGAAAAAATAACAAATACAAAAGGAAACGCACAGTTCTGTAGGGGTGGAAAGCAACAGTACAAAAACAAGATCCCACAATCTAAGGTGGGAAAAAGGGCTGCCTAAGTATGATCCCCAATCAGAGACAACGATAAACAGCTGCCTCTGATTGGGAACCATACTAGGCCAACAAAGAAATAGAAACATAGATTTGCCCACCCAAGTCACACCCTGGGCTAACCAAGTAGAGAATAAACAAGGCTCTCTAAGGTCAGGCGTGACAGTGAGTGTATTAGTAGAGTCCAGTTTGTGAGTGTATTGGTAGAGTACAGTGTGTGAGTGTATTGGTAGAGTCCAGTGTGTGAGTGTATTGGTAGAGTCCAGTGTGTGTGTGTGTGGGTAGAGTCCAGTGTGTGAGTGTATTGGTAGAGTCCAGTGTGTAAGTGTATTGGTAGAGTCCAGTGTGTGTGTGTGTGGGTAGAGTCCAGTGTGTGAGTGTATTGGTAGAGTCCAGTGTGTGAGTGTATTGGTAGAGTCCAGTGTGTGTGTGTATTGGTAGAGTCCAGTGTGTAAGTGTATTGGTAGAGTCCAGTGTGTGTGTGTGAGGGTAGAGTCCAGTGTGTGAGTGTATTGGTAGAGTCCAGTGTGTGAGTGTATTGGTAGAGTCCATTGTGTGTGTGTGAGGGTAGAGTCCAGTGTGTGAGTGTATTGGTAGAGTCCAGTGTGTGAGTGTATTGGTAGAGTCCATTGTGTGAGTGTGTGGGTAGAGTCCAGTGTGTGAGTGTATTGGTAGAGTCCAGTGTGTGAGTGTATTGGTAGAGTCCAGTGTGTGAGTGTATTGGTAGAGTCCAGTGTGTGAGTGTGTGGGTAGAGTCCAGTGTGTGAGTGTATTGGTAGAGTCCAGTGTGTGAGTGTATTGGTAGAGTCCAGTGTGTGTGTGTATTGGTAGAGTCCAGTGTGTGAGTGTGTGGGTAGAGTCCAGTGTGTGAGTGTATTGGTAGAGTCCAGTGTGTGTGTGTGTGGGTAGAGTCCAGTGTGTGAGTGTATTGGTAGAGTCCAGTGTGTGAGTGTATTGGTAGAGTCCAGTGTGTGTGTGTATTGGTAGAGTCCAGTGTGTAAGTGTATTGGTAGAGTCCAGTGTGTGTGTGTGAGGGTAGAGTCCAGTGTGTGAGTGTATTGGTAGAGTCCAGTGTGTGAGTGTATTGGTAGAGTCCATTGTGTGTGTGTGAGGGTAGAGTCCAGTGTGTGAGTGTATTGGTAGAGTCCAGTGTGTGAGTGTATTGGTAGAGTCCATTGTGTGAGTGTGTGGGTAGAGTCCAGTGTGTGAGTGTATTGGTAGAGTCCAGTGTGTGAGTGTATTGGTAGAGTCCAGTGTGTGTGTGTATTGGTAGAGTCCAGTGTGTAAGTGTATTGGTAGAGTCCAGTGTGTGTGTGTGTGGGTAGAGTCCAGTGTGTGAGTGTATTGGTAGAGTCCAGTGTGTGAGTGTATTGGTAGAGTCCAGTGTGTGTGTGTATTGGTAGAGTCCAATGTGTAAGTGTATTGGTAGAGTCCAGTGTGTGTGTGTGAGGGTAGAGTCCAGTGTGTGAGTGTATTGGTAGAGTCCAGTGTGTGAGTGTATTGGTAGAGTCCATTGTGTGTGTGTGAGGGTAGAGTCCAGTGTGTGAGTGTATTGGTAGAGTCCAGTGTGTGAGTGTATTGGTAGAGTCCATTGTGTGAGTGTGTGGGTAGAGTCCAGTGTGTGAGTGTATTGGTAGAGTCCAGTGTGTGAGTGTATTGGTAGAGTCCAGTGTGTGAGTGTGTGGGTAGAGTCCAGTGTGTGAGTGTATTGGTAGAGTCCAGTGTGTGAGTGTATTGGTAGAGTCCAGTGTGTGTGTGTATTGGTAGAGTCCAGTGTGTGAGTGTGTGGGTAGAGTCCAGTGTGTGAGTGTATTGGTAGAGTCCAGTGTGTGTGTGTGTGGGTAGAGTCCAGTGTGTGAGTGTATTGGTAGAGTCCAGTGTGTGAGTGTATTGGTAGAGTCCAGTGTGTGTGTGTATTGGTAGAGTCCAGTGTGTAAGT
This sequence comes from Oncorhynchus masou masou, assembly GCF_036934945.1. Lineage (NCBI taxonomy): Eukaryota > Metazoa > Chordata > Actinopteri > Salmoniformes > Salmonidae > Oncorhynchus > Oncorhynchus masou. The sequence continues at coordinate 97,028,087 of NC_088224.1, forward strand.
GTATTGGTAGAGTCCAGTGTGTGAGTGTATTGGTAGAGTCCAGTGTGTGTGTGTATTGGTAGAGTCCAGTGTGTAAGTGTATTGGTAGAGTCCAGTGTGTGTGTGTGTGGGTAGAGTCCAGTGTGTGAGTGTATTGGTAGAGTCCAGTGTGTGAGTGTATTGGTAGAGTCCAGTGTGTGTGTGTATTGGTAGAGTCCAATGTGTAAGTGTATTGGTAGAGTCCAGTGTGTGTGTGAGGGTAGAGTCCAGTGTGTGAGTGTATTGGTAGAGTCCAGTGTGTGAGTGTATTGGTAGAGTCCATTGTGTGTGTGAGGGTAGAGTCCAGTGTGTGAGTGTATTGGTAGAGTCCAGTGTGTGAGTGTATTGGTAGAGTCCATTGTGTGAGTGTGTGGGTAGAGTCCAGTGTGTGAGTGTATTGGTAGAGTCCAGTGTGTGAGTGTATTGGTAGAGTCCAGTGTGTGAGTGTATTGGTAGAGTCCAGTGTGTGAGTGTGTGGGTAGAGTCCAGTGTGTGAGTGTATTGGTAGAGTCCAGTGTGTGAGTGTATTGGTAGAGTCCAGTGTGTGTGTATTGGTAGAGTCCAGTGTGTGAGTGTATTGGTAGAGTCCAGTGTGTGAGTGTATTGGTAGAGTCCAGTGTGTGAGTGAAGTGGTAGAGTCCAGTGTGTGAGTGAATTGGTAGAGTCAGTGTGTGAGTGTCACGTTCGTTCAAAGATGGATTGGACCAAGGTGCAGCATGGCAAGCGTACATCTTTATTTTATGGATGACACTGAAAAAATAACAAATACAAAAGGAAACGCACAGTTCTGTAGGGGTGGAAAGCAACAGTACAAAAACAAGATCCCACAATCTAAGGTGGGAAAAAGGGCTGCCTAAGTATGATCCCCAATCAGAGACAACGATAAACAGCTGCCTCTGATTGGGAACCATACTAGGCCAACAAAGAAATAGAAACATAGATTTGCCCACCCAAGTCACACCCTGGGCTAACCAAGTAGAGAATAAACAAGGCTCTCTAAGGTCAGGCGTGACAGTGAGTGTATTAGTAGAGTCCAGTTTGTGAGTGTATTGGTAGAGTACAGTGTGTGAGTGTATTGGTAGAGTCCAGTGTGTGAGTGTATTGGTAGAGTCCAGTGTGTGTGTGTGGGTAGAGTCCAGTGTGTGAGTGTATTGGTAGAGTCCAGTGTGTAAGTGTATTGGTAGAGTCCAGTGTGTGTGTGTGTGGGTAGAGTCCAGTGTGTGAGTGTATTGGTAGAGTCCAGTGTGTGAGTGTATTGGTAGAGTCCAGTGTGTGTGTGTGTATTGGTAGAGTCCAGTGTGTAAGTGTATTGGTAGAGTCCAGTGTGTGTGTGTGAGGGTAGAGTCCAGTGTGTGAGTGTATTGGTAGAGTCCAGTGTGTGAGTGTATTGGTAGAGTCCATTGTGTGTGTGTGAGGGTAGAGTCCAGTGTGTGAGTGTATTGGTAGAGTCCAGTGTGTGAGTGTATTGGTAGAGTCCATTGTGTGAGTGTGTGGGTAGAGTCCAGTGTGTGAGTGTATTGGTAGAGTCCAGTGTGTGAGTGTATTGGTAGAGTCCAGTGTGTGAGTGTATTGGTAGAGTCCAGTGTGTGTGTGTATTGGTAGAGTCCAGTGTGTGAGTGTGTGGGTAGAGTCCAGTGTGTGAGTGTATTGGTAGAGTCCAGTGTGTGAGTGTATTGGTAGAGTCCAGTGTGTGTGTGTATTGGTAGAGTCCAGTGTGTGAGTGTATTGGTAGAGTCCAGTGTGTGAGTGTATTGGTAGAGTCCAGTGTGTGAGTGTATTGGTAGAGTCCAGTGTGTGAGTGTGTGGGTAGAGTCCAGTGTGTGAGTGTGGGTAGAGTCCAGTGTGTGAGTGTATTGGTAGAGTCCAGTGTGTGAGTGTGTGGGTAGAGTCCAGTGTGTGAGTGTATTGGTAGAGTCCAGTGTGTGAGTGTATTGGTAGAGTCCAGTGTGTGTGTGTATTGGTAAAGTCCAGTGTGTGTGTGAGTGTATTGGTAGAGTCCAGTGTGTGAGTGTGTGGGTAGAGTCCAGTGTGTGTGTGTATTGGTAGAGTCCAGTGTGTGAGTGTATTGGTAGAGTCCAGTGTGTGTGTGTGTGGGTAGAGTCCAGTGTGTGTGTGTGAGGGTAGAGTCCAGTGTGTGAGTGTATTGGTAGAGTCCAGTGTGTGTGTGTGGGTAGAGTCCAGTGTGTGAGTGTATTGGTAGAGTCCAGTGTGTAAGTGTATTGGTAGAGTCCAGTGTGTGTGTGTATTGGTAGAGTCCAGTGTGTGTGTGTATTGGTAGAGTCCAGTGTGTGAGTGTATTGGTAGAGTCCAGCGTGTGAGTGTATTGGTAGAGTCCAGTGTGTGAGTGTGTGGGTAGAGTCCAGTGTGTGAGTGTATTGGTAGAGTCCAGTGTGTGAGTGTATTGGTAGAGTCCAGTGTGTGTGTGTATTGGTAGAGTCCAGTGTGTGAGTGTATTGGTAGAGTCCAGTGTGTGAGTGTATTGGTAGAGTCCAGTGTGTGAGTGTATTGGTAGAGTCCAGTGTGTGAGTGTGTGGGTAGAGTCCAGTGTGTGAGTGTGGGTAGAGTCCAGTGTGTGAGTGTATTGGTAGAGTCCAGTGTGTGAGTGTATTGGTAGAGTCCATTGTGTGAGTGTGTGGGTAGAGTCCAGTGTGTGAGTGTATTGGTAGAGTCCAGTGTGTGAGTGTATTGGTAGAGTCCAGTGTGTGAGTGTGTGGGTAGAGTCCAGTGTGTGAGTGTATTGGTAGAGTCCAGTGTGTGAGTGTATTGGTAGAGTCCAGTGTGTGTGTGTATTGGTAGAGTCCAGTGTGTGAGTGTGTGGGTAGAGTCCAGTGTGTGAGTGTATTGGTAGAGTCCAGTGTGTGTGTGTGTGGGTAGAGTCCAGTGTGTGAGTGTATTGGTAGAGTCCAGTGTGTGAGTGTATTGGTAGAGTCCAGTGTGTGTGTGTATTGGTAGAGTCCAGTGTGTAAGTGTATTGGTAGAGTCCAGTGTGTGAGTGTATTGGTAGAGTCCAGTGTGTGTGTGTATTGGTAGAGTCCAGTGTGTAAGTGTATTGGTAGAGTCCAGTGTGTGTGTGTGTGGGTAGAGTCCAGTGTGTGAGTGTATTGGTAGAGTCCAGTGTGTGAGTGTATTGGTAGAGTCCAGTGTGTGTGTGTATTGGTAGAGTCCAATGTGTAAGTGTATTGGTAGAGTCCAGTGTGTGTGTGTGAGGGTAGAGTCCAGTGTGTGAGTGTATTGGTAGAGTCCAGTGTGTGAGTGTATTGGTAGAGTCCATTGTGTGTGTGTGAGGGTAGAGTCCAGTGTGTGAGTGTATTGGTAGAGTCCAGTGTGTGAGTGTATTGGTAGAGTCCATTGTGTGAGTGTGTGGGTAGAGTCCAGTGTGTGAGTGTATTGGTAGAGTCCAGTGTGTGAGTGTATTGGTAGAGTCCAGTGTGTGAGTGTATTGGTAGAGTCCAGTGTGTGAGTGTGTGGGTAGAGTCCAGTGTGTGAGTGTATTGGTAGAGTCCAGTGTGTGAGTGTATTGGTAGAGTCCAGTGTGTGTGTGTATTGGTAGAGTCCAGTGTGTGAGTGTGTGGGTAGAGTCCAGTGTGTGAGTGTATTGGTAGAGTCCAGTGTGTGAGTGAAGTGGTAGAGTCCAGTGTGTGAGTGAATTGGTAGAGTCCAGTGTGTGAGTGTCACGTTCGTTCAAAGATGGATTGGACCAAGGTGCAGCATGGCAAGCGTACATCTTTATTTTATGGATGACACTGAAAAAATAACAAATACAAAAGGAAACGCACAGTTCTGTAGGGGTGGAAAGCAACAGTACAAAAACAAGATCCCACAATCTAAGGTGGGAAAAGGGCTGCCTAAGTATGATCCCCAATCAGAGACAACGATAAACAGCTGCCTCTGATTGGGAACCATACTAGGCCAACAAAGAAATAGAAACATAGATTTGCCCACCCAAGTCACACCCTGGGCTAACCAAGTAGAGAATAAACAAGGCTCTCTAAGGTCAGGCGTGACAGTGAGTGTATTAGTAGAGTCCAGTTTGTGAGTGTATTGGTAGAGTACAGTGTGTGAGTGTATTGGTAGAGTCCAGTGTGTGAGTGTATTGGTAGAGTCCAGTGTGTGTGTGTGTGGGTAGAGTCCAGTGTGTGAGTGTATTGGTAGAGTCCAGTGTGTAAGTGTATTGGTAGAGTCCAGTGTGTGTGTGTGTGGGTAGAGTCCAGTGTGTGAGTGTATTGGTAGAGTCCAGTGTGTGAGTGTATTGGTAGAGTCCAGTGTGTGTGTGTGTATTGGTAGAGTCCAGTGTGTAAGTGTATTGGTAGAGTCCAGTGTGTGTGTGTGAGGGTAGAGTCCAGTGTGTGAGTGTATTGGTAGAGTCCAGTGTGTGAGTGTATTGGTAGAGTCCATTGTGTGTGTGTGAGGGTAGAGTCCAGTGTGTGAGTGTATTGGTAGAGTCCAGTGTGTGAGTGTATTGGTAGAGTCCATTGTGTGAGTGTGTGGGTAGAGTCCAGTGTGTGAGTGTATTGGTAGAGTCCAGTGTGTGAGTGTATTGGTAGAGTCCAGTGTGTGAGTGTATTGGTAGAGTCCAGTGTGTGTGTGTATTGGTAGAGTCCAGTGTGTGAGTGTGTGGGTAGAGTCCAGTGTGTGAGTGTATTGGTAGAGTCCAGTGTGTGAGTGTATTGGTAGAGTCCAGTGTGTGTGTGTATTGGTAGAGTCCAGTGTGTGAGTGTATTGGTAGAGTCCAGTGTGTGAGTGTATTGGTAGAGTCCAGTGTGTGAGTGTATTGGTAGAGTCCAGTGTGTGAGTGTGTGGGTAGAGTCCAGTGTGTGAGTGTGGGTAGAGTCCAGTGTGTGAGTGTATTGGTAGAGTCCAGTGTGTGAGTGTGTGGGTAGAGTCCAGTGTGTGAGTGTATTGGTAGAGTCCAGTGTGTGAGTGTATTGGTAGAGTCCAGTGTGTGTGTGTATTGGTAAAGTCCAGTGTGTGTGTGTGTGTATTGGTAGAGTCCAGTGTGTGTGTGTATTGGTAGAGTCCAGTGTGTGAGTGTATTGGTAGAGTCCAGTGTGTGTGTGTGTGTGGGTAGAGTCCAGTGTGTGTGTGAGGGTAGAGTCCAGTGTGTGAGTGTATTGGTAGAGTCCAGTGTGTGTGTGTGTGGGTAGAGTCCAGTGTGTGAGTGTATTGGTAGAGTCCAGTGTGTAAGTGTATTGGTAGAGTCCAGTGTGTGTGTGTATTGGTAGAGTCCAGTGTGTGTGTGTATTGGTAGAGTCCAGTGTGTGAGTGTATTGGTAGAGTCCAGCGTGTGAGTGTATTGGTAGAGTCCAGTGTGTGAGTGTGTGGGTAGAGTCCAGTGTGTGAGTGTATTGGTAGAGTCCAGTGTGTGAGTGTATTGGTAGAGTCCAGTGTGTGTGTGTATTGGTAGAGTCCAGTGTGTGAGTGTATTGGTAGAGTCCAGTGTGTGAGTGTATTGGTAGAGTCCAGTGTGTGAGTGTATTGGTAGAGTCCAGTGTGTGAGTGTGTGGGTAGAGTCCAGTGTGTGAGTGTGGGTAGAGTCCAGTGTGTGAGTGTATTGGTAGAGTCCAGTGTGTGAGTGTATTGGTAGAGTCCAGTGTGTGAGTGTGTGGGTAGAGTCCAGTGTGTGAGTGTATTGGTAGAGTCCAGTGTGTGAGTGTATTGGTAGAGTCCAGTGTGTGTGTGTATTGGTAAAGTCCAGTGTGTGTGTGTGTGTGTATTGGTAGAGTCCAGTGTGTGTGTGTATTGGTAGAGTCCAGTGTGTGAGTGTATTGGTAGAGTCCAGTGTGTGTGTGTGTGTGGGTAGAGTCCAGTGTGTGTGTGTGAGGGTAGAGTCCAGTGTGTGAGTGTATTGGTAGAGTCCAGTGTGTGTGTGTGTGGGTAGAGTCCAGTGTGTGAGTGTATTGGTAGAGTCCAGTGTGTAAGTGTATTGGTAGAGTCCAGTGTGTGTGTGTGTATTGGTAGAGTCCAGTGTGTGTGTGTATTGGTAGAGTCCAGTGTGTGAGTGTATTGGTAGAGTCCAGTGTGTGAGTGAAGTGGTAGAGTCCAGTGTGTGAGTGAATTGGTAGAGTCCAGTGTGTGAGTGTCACGTTCGTTCAAAGATGGATTGGACCAAGGTGCAGCATGGCAAGCGTACATCTTTATTTTATGGATGACACTGAAAAAATAACAAATACAAAAGGAAACGCACAGTTCTGTAGGGGTGGAAAGCAACAGTACAAAAACAAGATCCCACAATCTAAGGTGGGAAAAAGGGCTGCCTAAGTATGATCCCCAATCGGAGACAACGATAAACAGCTGCCTCTGATTGGGAACCATACTAGGCCAACAAAGAAATAGAAACATAGATTTGCCCACCCAAGTCACACCCTGGGCTAACCAAGTAGAGAATAAACAAGGCTCTCTAAGGTCAGGCGTGACAGTGAGTGTATTAGTAGAGTCCAGTTTGTGAGTGTATTGGTAGAGTACAGTGTGTGAGTGTATTGGTAGAGTCCAGTGTGTGAGTGTATTGGTAGAGTCCAGTGTGTGTGTGTGTGGGTAGAGTCCAGTGTGTGTGTGTGTGAGGGTAGAGTCCAGTGTGTGAGTGTATTGGTAGAGTCCAGTGTGTGTGTGTATTAGTAGAGTCCAGTGTGTGAGTGTATTGGTAGAGTCCAGTGTGTGAGTGTATTGGTAGAGTCCAGTGTGAGTGTGTATTGATAGAGTCCAGTGTGTCAGTGTATTGGTAGAGTCCAGTGTGTGTGTGTGTGGGTAGAGTCCAGTGTGAGTGTGTGGGTAGAATCCAGTGTGTGAGTGTATTGGTAGAGTCCAGTGTGTGTGTATGGGTAGAGTCCAGTGTGTGTGTGTGGGTAGAATCCAGTGTGTGTGTGTGGGTAGAATCCAGTGTGAGTGTGTGGGTAGAATCCAGTGTGAGTGTGTGGGTAGAATCCAGTGTGAGTGTATTGGTAGAGTCCATTGTGTGAGTGTGTGGGTAGAGTCCAGTGTGTGAGTGTGTGGGTAGAGTCCAGTATGTGTTTGGGTAGAGTCCAGTGTGTGAGTGTGTAGGTAGAGTCCAGTGTGTGTGTGTGTGTGTGTGTGTGGGTAGAGTCCAGTGTGTGAGCGTGTCGGTAGAGTCCAGTGTGTGAGTGTGTCGGTAGAGTCCAGTGTGTGAGTGTGTCGGTAGAGTCCAGTGTGTGAGTGTATTGGTAGAGTCCAGTGTGTGTGTATTGGTAGAGTCCAGTGTGTGTGATGGGTAGAGTCCAGTGTGTGTGATGGGTAGAGTCCAGTGTGTGTGTGTGGGTAGAGTCCAGTGTGTGAGTGTGGGTAGAGTCCAGTGTGTGAGTGTGGGTAGATGCAATGCAAATAGTCCGGGTAGCCATTTGATTACCTGTTCAGGAGGCTTGAGGGTAAAAACTGTTGAGAAGCCTTTTTGTCCTGGACTTGGCACTCCGGTACCGCTTGCCATGCCTTAGTAGAGAGAACAGTCCATGACTGGGGTGGCTGGGGTCTTTGACAATTTTTAAGGCCTTCCTCTGACACCACCTGGTGTAGAGGTCCTGGATGGCAGGCAGCTTAGCCCCAGTGTTGTACTGGGCCTTACGCACTACCCTCTGAAGTGCCTTGCGGCCAGAGGCCGAGCAGTTGCCATACCAAGCAGTGATGCAACTGGTCAGGATGCTCTCAATGTTGCAGCTGTAGAACCTTTTGGGGATCTCAGGACCCATGCCAAATCTTTTTAGTTTCCTGAGGAGGAATAGGCTTTGTCGTGCCTCTCTTCACGACTGTCTTGGTGTGCTTGGACCATTCTACTTTGTTATTGTGGACACCAAGGAACTTGAAGCTCTCAACCTGCTCCAGTACAGCCCCGTCAATGAGAATGGGGGTGTGCTCGGCCCTCCTTTTCCTGTAGTCCACAATCATCTCCTTAGTCTTGGTTACGTTGAGGGATAGGTTGTTATTCTGGCACCATCCGGCCAGGTCTCTGACCTCCTCCCTATAAGCTGTCTCGTCGTTGTCGGTGGTGATCAGGCCTACCACTGTTGTGTCGTCTGCAAACTTAATGATGGTGTTGGAGTCATGCCTGGCCGTGCAGTCATGGGTGAACAGGGAGTACAGAAGAGGACTGAGCACGCACCCCTGGGGATCTCCAGTGTTGAGGATCAGCGTGGCAGATGTGTTGCTACCTACCCTCACCACCTGGGGGCGGCCCGTCAGGAAGTCCAGGATCCAGTTGCAGAGGGTACTATGGTGTTGAACGCTGAGCTGTAGTCGATGAATAGCATTCTCACGTAAGTGTTCCTTTTGTCCAGGTGGGAAAGGGCAGTGTGGAGTGCAATAGAGATTGCATAATCTGTGGATCTGTTTGGGCGGTATGCAAATTGGAGTGGGTCTAGGGTTTCTGGGATAATGGTATTGATGTGAGCCATTATCAACCTTTCAAAGCACTTCATGGCTACGGACGTGAGTGCTACAGGTCTATAGTCATTTAGGCAGGTTGCCTTTGTGTTCTTGGGCACAGGGACTATGGTGGTCTGCTTGAAACATGTTGGTATTACAGACTCAATCAGGGACATGCTGAAAATGTCAGTGAAGACACCTGCCAGTTGGTCAGGACATGTCGGAACAGCTGATGCTCTCATGCATGCCTCAGTGTTGCTTGCCTCGAAGCGAGCATAGAAGTGATTTAGCTCATCTGGTAGGCTCGTGTCACTGGGCAGCTTGCCGCTGTGCTTCCCTTTGTAGTCTGTAATAGTTTGCAAGCCCTGCCACATAAGACGAGCATTGGAGCCGGTGTAGTATGATTCAATCTTAGCCTTGAAGTGACGCTTTGCCTGATTGATGGATCGTCGCAGAGCATCGCAGGATTTCTTGTAAGCTTCCGGGTTAGAGTCCCGCACCTTGAAAGCAGCAGCTCTAGCCTTTAGCTCAGTGCGAATGTTGACTGTAATCCATGGCTTCTGGTTGGGGTATGTACGTATAGTCACTGTAGGGACAACGTCCTCAATGCACTTATTGATAAAGCCACTGATGTGGTGGACTCCTCAATGCCATCGGAAGAATCCTCCTGTTCTTGCAAAACAATCCTGTAGTTTAGCATCTGCTTCATCTGACCACTTTTTGTTATGGACCGAGTCACTGGTACTTCCTGCTTTCATTTTTGCTTGTAAGCAGGAATCAGGAGGATAGAGTTGTGGTCGGATTTACCAAATGGAAGGCGAGGGAGAGCTTTGTACGCGTCTCTGTGTGTGGAGTACAGGTGATCTAGATTTTCTCCCCTCTGGAGCTCAGAGACAGGATTGTGTCAAGGCACAGACCTGGGGAAGTGTACCAAACATTTCTGCAGCATTGAAGGTCCCCAATAACACAGTGGCCTCCATCATTCTTAAATGGAAGAAGTTTGGAACCACCAAGACTCTTCCTAGAGCTGGCTGCCCGGTCAAACTGAGCAATTGGGGAGAGGGCCTTGGTCAGGGAGGTGAACAACAACCCGATGGTCACTCTGACAGAGCTGCAGAGTTCCTCTGTGGAGATGGGAGAACCTTCCATCTCTGTAGCACTCCACAAATCAGGGCTTTATGGTAGTGGCCAGATGGAAGCCACTCCTCAGTAAAAGGCACATGACACCCCGCTTGGAGGCACCTGAAGGAGTCAGACGATGAGAAACAAGATTCTCTTGCCTGATGACACCAAGATTGAATTCTTTGGCCTGAATGCCAAGCGTCAGGTCTGGACGAAACCTGACACCATCCAAACGGTGAAGCCGGGTGGTGGCAGCATCATGTTGTGGGGATGTTTTTCATCGGCAGGGACTGGGAGACTAGTCAGGATCGAGGGAAAGATGAATGGAGAAAAGTACAGAGATCCTTGATGTAAATCTGGACCTCAGACTAGGGCAAAGGTTCACCGTCTAACAGGACATTGACCCTAAGCACACAGCCAAGACAATGAAAGAGTGGCTTCGGGACACGTCTCGGAATGTCCTTGAGTGGCCCAGCAAGAGCCCGGACTTGAACCTGATCGAACATCTCTGGAAAAACCTGAAAATAACTATGCTGCAACGCTCCCCATACGACGCTCCCCTCTGCATCTCAGTGCTAGAGGCGTCATTACAGACCCTGGTTCGATCCCAGGCTGTATCACAACTGGCCATAATTGGGTGTCCCATAGGGCGGCTCACAATTGGCCCAGCGTCGTCTGGGTTTGACCGGAGCAGGTCGTCAATTGTAAAATAAGAATTTGTTCTTAATTGACTTGCCTAGTTAAATAAAGGTAAAATAAAATACAATTTAAAAAAAAAAACGTATTTATTTGTTCGAAGAAATGATGGCAGAAACAAATTAACAGTTGAAACAGTTATTCAATACAATGCATCGGAGCCAATGTTTTACGGTATTTGTGATACAATGATACAATTTATAGGCTTCACCACGTAATTTGTCTGTGTGTATTTAATGCATGGTAATGCTATACTTACAGTATATGTAGGTATATAGTTTAGGCACAGAGTTTCTAAACCCAGAGGCAGAACATCGCAGGACTTCCGGGAATGCTTGCGAAGCAGACCAAACAAAACAGGCCGGGGTTTGAGAAGTCAACGAGAGACGTGAAAAGTTCTTCCTTAGTTGTTAATGATAGATTCCCCCGCACCCTCCCCATCTCGTACTTCTGAGTGAGATACCTGCCTAGCTCACAAACTAGAACCAGGGCGCCCACTCCGACAAGGTTAACTGACTCACAAGTCCCACAGGGTGACATGAAATCATAGACGTGATGTGAAAATGAGCGATAGAAAACAGGTCGCGCAAAATGTTCCATGTTCCATTCCGATTTTTTTTGTGCAGCCGCCCGGAGCCGCCCGCGCCAAGATGCCGCCCTGCGCGGCTGCGGATGTCGCTTATACCTAAATCTGCCCCACGGTGCAAAGGGGAGATTCTCACAAAAATCATGGTGTTCTCCCACAAGTGTCACAATACTCATCCGAAGGTTAAAAAAAACTAGGTATTATTGAGGTAGTTTTGTTGCTACCAAGAAATGGGGTTAAATATGTGTAAAAAATGGTTTAGATTTCCTGAGCTTTCTTACATTTCCTAGAAATAGTTACTGAACTGAACTGAATCATGTTTTTACTGTCTGTTTTGCCATTTATGAATGTTATTCATTTCTATGGGCATAGTAGTAAAGGCCAAATTCAATGTTTTATCATGTTTTAAATATTTTAATACCTAAAGGGGTCCTACAATTCAAAATCAAATAGCTAAATGATCCGTGGTATGAACTCAAAACAATTCGAGATGCTCCCCCATCCTCCATTAGTAAATTATAGTAAAAAGCAATATTGTCTGTATATGTTCGATTTGGGAAATCCACACTGAGTGAGATTTTAGGCGCAGGAGAGGGGGGCTATGCCTTTTACCCATGGGAGTGAAAACTCAACTTGTGCCCTGAACCCTATGATTTGTAGGCATATGAGGAAAAAAACGTTCCGACAAGTTGGCCATAAACAGGGGCACTTCAAACTGGACCCCATTCACAACGGTCGTGAGTTGATTAACCTACCACAGCACACACAATTATTATCGTCAAAAGAACGTCACCATCAACCGTCTACGGTAGACTGTTCTGTGGTCAGGGTACAGACGCGCTCATTCCGCGCTCAGCGTCAGTCCATTCCAAGAGTGGATTTAGGAGGTTTGTAGCGTCTTTGTCTGTGCGCTTCTGTTGATGATCACCTGGGTTGAGATTGACAAGAAATGACTCACAGAAGACTGTATTTCAATGAAAGTGATTCAACAAAACAATGTTCTACCGAAGTAGATTCTGATAGAGATCATCCACCGTTAAATAAATACTCATCTGCTAACAGTAGCGCAAACTGCCACGGACACGACAAGAGGTGAGTGTCATAATTTCAGAGTTGTATCAATGATAGCCTTATTATAAAGACAAAACAACATCGTAATTTGTAAGTCGCTCTGGATAAGAGCGTCTGCTAAATGACTTAAATGTAAATGTAAATGTATTCCTGACCGTTACGCGTTGTTGTATGAAGGCTATATCGATGGTTAGACTATGAAAAAGGAAAATACATTCATAATATCGCTATTAAAAAATGTTTAGTCTACAGTCCCCAAAAGTATTTTTAGTCGATGATTGGACAGTATCTGTGACCTCGTGGATGAAGAAAAACAGCGGATGTTAAGTAGCCTTTCTCCGTGTCCAAAGGGACCCAATGGAAAATGAAATACATTGGACTCTATAGCCCAAGATGGACTGTTTAGGAGTGTTTAACATAGACAGTCCATGCAATTGACTAATTGGACACTAGCTCTTGCTATTCATTTTATGTTGTGTCAAGAGGACACTGTCTGTCTGTGTCCCCTTGATTTTGTGAAGGAAGCCTATACTTAAAGAAAGTGTAGCCTGCTTATCCAATGTATAGCCTACTTTTCTATACTGAAAATAAAAATATAAATGCAATCATTTAAATAATTTTACAGATTTACAGTTCATATAATGAAATCAATCAATTGAAATGAATTCATTAGTTCCTAATCCATGGATTTCACATGACTGGCCAGGGGGCGCAGCCCTGGGAGGGCATAGGCCCACCCACTTTGGAGACTGGCCCACCCACTGGGGAGCCTGGCCCAGCCAATCAGAATTAGTTTTTTCCCCACAAAAGGGCTTTCTTACAGACAGAAATACTCCTCAGTTTCATCAGCTGTCCGGGTGGCTGGTCTGATGAAGCCGGATGTGGAGGTCCTGGCCTGGTGTGGTTACACGTGGTCTGTGGTAGTGGAGGTCCTGGCCTGGTGTGGTTACATGTGGTCTGTGGTTGTGGAGGTCCTGGCCTGGTGTGGTTACACGTGGTCTGTGGTAGTGGAGGTCCTGGCCTGGTGTGGTTACACGTGGTCTGTGGTTGTGGAGGTCCTGGCCTGGTGTGGTTACACGTGGTCTGTGGTTGTGGAGGTCCTGGCCTGGTGTGGTTACATGTGGTCTGTGGTTGTGGAGGTCCTGGGTTGGTGTGGTTACACGTGGTCTGTGGTTGTGGAGGTCCTGGGTTGGCGTGGTTACATGTGGTCTGTGGTTGTGGAGGTCCTGGCCTGGTGTGGTTACACATGGTCTGTGGTTGTGGAGGTCCTGGGTTGGTGTGCTTACATGTGGTCTGTGGTTGTGGAGGTCCTGGGTTGGCATGGTTACATGTGGTCGGTCTGTGGTTGTGAGGCCAGTTGGATGTACTGACAAATTCTCTAAAACAACTTTGGAGGGGGTTTATGGTAGAAAATTGAATGTACAATTTTCTGGCAACAGCTCTAGTGGACATTCCTGCAGTCAGCATGCCAATTGAACGCTCCTTCAAAACTTTAGACATCAGTGGCATTGTGTTGTGTGTCAAAACTGCACATTTAGGAGTGGCCTTATATTGCCCCCCAGCACAAGGTGCACCTGTGTAATGATCATGCTGTCTAATCAGCTTCTCGATACACCACATCTGTCAGATTATCTTGGCAAAGGAGAAATGCTCACTAACATTTTTGTGCTTATTGAAAATGTATAGGATATTTTATTTCAATTCATAAAACAAAGGAACCAACACTGTTGCGTTTTATATTTTTGTTCAGTGTGATATAGTGTAATAGAACGGGCATAGAGCTCGGGTTTGAACCCTCAACCTTCTGGCCCGAAGCCCAGTGCGCCATCGACTGTGCCGCAAACATACGCTCAAGAGGCAGAGACTTTATGTACGTTTATAAACCAGGGTCAAACATACGCTCAAGAGGCAGAGACTTTATGTACGTTTATAAACCAGGGTCAAACATACGCTCAAGAGGCAGAGACTTTATGTACGTTTATAAACCAGGGTCAAACATACGCTCAAGAGGTAGAGACTTTATGTACGTTTATAAACCAGGGTCAATACAGAGTCTTCAGGAAGTATTCACACCCCTGGGCTAGTTACGTTACTTGTTTTCAACGCCTGGGGAACAGTGGGTTAACTGCCTTGCTCAGGGCCAGAATGACAGATTTTTACCTTATCAGCTCAGGGATTCGATCCAGCAACCATTCGGTTACTGGCCCAACGCTCTAACCACTAGGCTACCTGCCAAAGGGGCAGGCTGGCTGGCTATGGGACAGGCTGGCTATGGGACAGGCTGGCTATGAGACAGGCTGGCTATGGGACAGGCTGGCTATGGGACAGGCTGGCGTTGGGACAGGCTGGCTATGGGACAGGCTGGCTATGGGACAGGCTGGCGTTGGGACAGGCTGGCGATGGAACAGACTGACGATGGGACAGGTAAGAGAGCTTCCCAGCCATTTTGAAAAAGACTTTGCAATTGGAGATGACTCCAATATTAATCCTGTGACAAATTATATTTATTAGAAATCTGGGCCAAGTTTAAGAATAGCTTAATACGGTTAAATAGAGTCAACAGACAAGTGATCCCTACATATTTACCACGGTTCCCAAAGGATGCTTTTACCTCCAAATAGGATACGCTTATTGTGCCACAGAGGGGCCTGAGGTGATTTCTTCTGGTCCCAACGTCCACCTCTGTGCAATTCACCCCACAATGTTTTGGAGTTTCTAACAGTGGGGAGGTCCTTCGGCGGTGATCTCACTGTGCTAAATATTCTGAGGCAGGGCTCCCCCACAGGCCCCAGACTCCATCTGGTACCAGCCTGGTTTAGCCCCTCCCTTCCATCTGGTAACAGCCTGGTTTAGCCCCTCCCTTCCATCTTTTACCAGCCTGGTTTAGCCCCTCCTATCTGGTACCAGCCTGGTTTAGCCCCTCCCTCCCATCTGGTACCAGCCTGGTTTATCCCCTCCCTTCCATCTGGTACCAGCCTGGTTTAGCCCCGCCCTACCATCTGGTACCAGCCTGGTTTATCCCCTCCCTTCCATCTGGTACCAGCCTGGTTTAGCCCCTCCCTTCCATCTGGTACCAGCCTGGTTTAGCCCCTCCCTTCCATCTGGTACCAGCCCGGTTTAGCCCCTCCCTCCCATCTGGTACCAGCCTGGTTTAGCCCCTCCCTTACATCTGGTAACAGCCTGGTTTAGCCCCTCCCTTCCATCTGGTAACAGCCTGGTTTAGCCCCTCCCTTCCCTCTGGTAACAATCTGGTTTAGCCCCTCCCTTCCATCTTTTACCAGCCTGGTTTAGCCCCTCCTATCTGGTACCAGCCTGGTTTAGCCCCTCCCTCCCATCTTTTACCAGCCTGGTTTAGCCCCACCCTCCCATCTGGTACCAGCCTGGTTTAGCCCCTCCCTCCCATCTGGTACCAGCCTGGTTTAGCCCCTCCCTCCCATCTGGTACCAGCCTGGTTTAGCCCCTCCCTCCCATCTGGTACCAGCCTGGTTTAGCCCCTCCCTTCCATCTGGTACCAGCCTGGTTTAGCCCCTCCCTCCCATCTGGTACCAGCCTGGTTTAGCCCCTCCCTCCCATCTGGTACCAGCCTGGTTTAGCCCCTCCCTCCCATCTGCTACCAGCCTGGTTTAGCCTCTCCCTTCCATCTGGTACCAGCCTGGTTTAGCCTAGTTTAGCCCCTCCCTTCCATCTGGTACCAGCCTGGTTTAGCCCCTCCCTTCCATCTGGTACTAGCCTGGTTTAGCCCCTCCCTTCCATCTGGTACCAGCCCGGTTTAGCCCCGCTCTACCATCTGGTACCAGCCTGGTTTAGCCCCTCCCTCCCATCTGGTACCAGCCTGGTTTAGCCCCTCCCTTACATCTGGTAACAGCCTGGTTTAGCCCCTCCCTTCCATCTGGTAACAGCCTGGTTTAGCCCCTCCCTTCCATCTGGTAACAGCCTGGTTTAGCCCCTCCCATCCATCTGGTACCAGCCTTGTTTAGCCCCTCCTATCTGGTACCAGCCTGGTTTAGAGCCTCCCATCTGGTACCAGCCTGGTTTAGCCCCTCCTATCTGGTACCAGTCTAGTTTAACCCCTCCCTCCCATCTGGTACCAGTCTGGTTTAGCCCCTCCCTTCCATCTGGTACCAGCCTGGTTTAGCCCCTCCCTTCCATCTGGTACCAGCCTGGTTTAGCCCCTCCCTCCCATCTGGTACCAGCCTGGTTTAGCCCCTCCCATCTGGTACCAGCCTGGTTTAGTCCCTCCCATCTGGTACCAGCCTGGTTTAGTCCCTCCCATCTGGTACCAGCCTGGTTTAGCCCCTCCCTTCCATCTGGTACCAGCCTGGTTTAGCCTCTCCCTACCATCTGGTACCAGCCTGGTTTAGCCCCTCCCATCTGGTACCAGCCTGGTTTAGTCCCTCCCATCTGGTACCAGCCTGGTTTAGCCCCTCCTGTTTCTGGACAGACACTATAGCAGGAAAACACAGAATGAAGTGGATTTCAGATCCGTTTTGACCTGTTTGAATGATATCCTCTGTTCTTTGCCTCCTTTTAGAATAGTCTGAGGACTAGCCCCTCCCTCCCATCTGGTACCAGTCTGGTTTAGCCCCACCCTTCCATCTGGTACCAGCCTGGTTTAGCCCCTCCCTACCATCTGGTACCAGCCTGGTTTAGCCCCTCCCTTCCATCTGGTACCAGCCTGGTTTAGCCCCTCCCTCCCATCTGGTACCAGTCTGGTTTAGCCCCACCCTTCCATCTGGTACCAGCCTGGTTTAGCCCCCTCCCTTCCATCTGGTACCAGCCCGGTTTAGCCCCTCCCTACCATCTGGTACCAGCCTGGTTTAGCCCCTCCCTCCCATCTGGTACCAGTCTGGTTTAGCCCCTCCCTTCCATCTGGTACCAGCCTGGTTTAGCCCCTCCCTTCCATCTGGTACCAGCCTGGTTTAGCCCCTCCCTTCCATCTGGTACCAGCCTGGTTTAGCCCCTCCCTTCCATCTGGTACCAGCCTGGTTTAGCCCCTCCCTTCCATCTGGTACCAGCCTGGTTTAGCCCCTCCCTTCCATCTGGTACCAGCCTGGTTTAGCCCCTCCCTTCCATCTGGTACCAGCCCGGTTTAGCCCCTCCCTACCATCTGGTACCAGCCTGGTTTAGCCCCTCCCTCCCATCTGGTACCAGTCTGGTTTAGCCCCTCCCTTCCAACTGGTACCAGCCTGGTTTAGCCCCTCCCTTCCATCTGGTACCAGCCTGGTTTAGCCCCTCCCTTCCATCTGGTACCAGCCTGGTTTAGCCCCTCCCTTCCATCTGGTACCAGCCTGGTTTAGCCCCTCCCTTCCATCTGGTACCAGCCTGGTTTAGCCCCTCCCTTCCATCTGGTACCAGCCTGGTTTAGCCCCTCCCTTCCATCTGGTACCAGCCTGGTTTAGCCCCTCCCTTCCATCTGGTACCAGCCCGGTTTAGCCCCTCCCTACCATCTGGTACCAGCCTGGTTTAGCCCCTCCCTCCCATCTGGTACCAGTCTGGTTTAGCCCCTCCCTTCCATCTGGTACCAGCCTGGTTTAGCCCCACCCTTCCATCTGGTACCAGCCTGGTTTAGCCCCTCCCTTCCATCTGGTACCAGCCTGGTTTAGCCCCTCCCTTCCATCTGGTACCAGCCTGGTTTAGCCCCTCCCTTCCATCTGGTACCAGCCTGGTTTAGCCCCTCCCTTCCATCTGGTACCAGCCTGGTTTAGCCCCTCCCTTCCATCTGGTACCAGCCTGGTTTAGCCCCTCCCTTCCATCTGGTACCAGTCTGGTTTAGCCCCTCCCTTCCATCTGGTACCAGCCTTTAGAATAGTCTGAGGACATAGTCCCAGCCTTGTCAACTTTAGAATAGTCTGAGGACATAGTCCCAGCCATGTCAACGTTCTTCTCTTTCGCTGCTCTGAGAATTTCCTCCATTACCTGATAATGTCGCATGTTGACCATGATGTGCCGTGGCCAACCTCCCTCTTTCTGCTGTCTTCTGGGCGGGCCTGAGGGGACTCTGGTATCTTAAGTGGCATTCCAGCACGTTCAGGATTTCCCTCTGTAGAAACTGTATCATGTCTTTCTCTTCTACCATTTTAGGAACCCCTAAGATTTTAATACTTCAGAGACACCCCCTGTTATCTAAATTATCAACATGGTCCTGTCCTTCTGGATTTCGTCTACCTGACCTTTTGTTGTGAAGGCGCCGTTATTCAATGTTGCAACACGGTCCTCTGCTTCATGTAGCGGGTGGCCAGCGTATCCAATTTTCCCTTCCGTTTACTCCATCGCGGTCTTTGTTACTGACATGTCTTGTTCAATATTTTGGGTGGACAAACTAATTTCTCAGATTTTTTGGAGGCAAGAAAGGTCCGAGTGGGCTTGCAAGTTGCAGTGTCTGGCTTTGCTGTCCCGTAGCCTCCATTTTCTTGCTAAGCTTGGATAGTTGTGTCTGCAGTGAATCCTTTATGTGCTGTGGTTTGCAGCTATCCCGGTTAGACATGTGTAATGTTTGGTTGTAACAAAAATCTGTCTTTCACTTGTATGCGTATCACTATGCCCCAAAATGGGTAAATATTGTTGCCAAAATCAATTTTAGTGTCGAGTTCGATGAAGCTCCTCCTCTACACAGCCATCCTCGTGGAGAGCACACTTGGTTACCCTAGTAACAGTTTTGTTTTAAATCAGCTTGAAAATCTATGGCAAGAATTGAAAATGTCTGTCTTGCAATGATCAACAACCAACATATAACAGAGTTTAAATATTTTTTTAAAGAATTTGAAAAATATTGTATATTCCACGTGTGCAAATCTTTTAGAGACCTACCCAAAAAGACTCACAGATGTAATCATTGCCAAAGGTGATTCTAACGTGTGTTAACTCAAGAGTGTGAATATTTATGTAAATGAGATATTTATGTATTTAATTCTCAATACTTTTCTAAAAACATGTTTTTACTTGGTCATTACGGAGTATAGTGTGGAAATGGAAGAGAGGAAAATGCAACAATTGAATCCATGTTGAATTCAGGCTGTAACACAATAAAGTGTGGAATAAATCAAGGGGGTATGAGAACTTTCTGAAGGCACCTTCCAAACCAAACCTTTTCTTCCACTTTAGACAGGCCGGGTGTGCATATGACCAAATATAGTTGGGCTACACTTACAGCCAGAGTGTTTGTATTATCATGCCAATTCCTTGGCTTATACTGTCATTCCAAATGGAAAACATGTTGGCTTGACAAGGAGCAATTGAGTTAGCAAGAGAACAAACAGATCAGGGAGCAGGCTCAGATCAGGGAGCAGGCTAGAGTCTGGGAGCAGGCTCAGATCAGGGAGCAGGCTCAGATCAGGGAGCAGGCTAGGGTCTGGGAGCAGGATAGGGTCTGGGAGCAGGATAGGGGCTGGGAGCAGGCTAGGGTCTGGGAGCAGGCTCAGATCAGGGAGCAGGCTAGGGTCTGGGAGCAGGCTAGGGTCTGGGAGCAGGCTCAGATCAGGGAGCAGGCTAAGATCAGGGAGCAGGCTAGGGTCTGGGAGCAGGCTCAGATCAGGGAGCAGGCTCAGATCAGGGAGCAGGCTCAGATCAGGGAGCAGGCTCAGATCAGGGAGCAGGCTAGAGTCTGGGAGCAGGCTCAGATCAGGGAGCAGGCTCAGATCAGGGAGCAGGCTAGGGGCTGGGAGCAGGCTAGGGTCTGGGAGCAGGCTAGGGGCTGGGAGCAGGCTCAGATCAGGGAGCAGGCTAGGGTCTGGGAGCAGACTCAGATCAGGGACCAGGCTAGGGTCTGGGAGCAGGCTAGGGTCTGGGAGCAGGCTCAGATCAGGGAGCAGGCTCAGATCAGGGAGCAGGCTAAGATCAGGGTGCAGGCTAAGATCAGGGAGCAGGCTCAGATCAGGGAGCAGGCTAGGGTCTGGGAGCAGGCTAGGGTCTGGGAGCAGACTCAGATCAGGGAGCAGGCTAGGGTCTGGGAGCAGGCTAGGGTCTGGGAGCAGGCTCAGATCAGGGAGCAGGCTAGGGTCTGGGAGCAGGCTCAGATCAGGGAGCAGGCTCAGATCAGGGAGCAGGCTCAGATCAGGGAGCAGGCTCAGATCAGGGAGCAGGCTAGGGTCTGGGAGCAGGCTAGGGTCTGGGAGCAGACTCAGATCAGGGAGCAGGCTAGGGTCTGGGAGCAGGCTAGGGGCTGGGAGCAGACTCAGATCAGGGAGCAGGCTCAGATCAGGGAGCAGGCTAGGGTCTGGGAGCATACAGGGCCAGGCTATATCAGTGATAGAAGGACTAGACAGTACAGGGCCAGGCTATATATGTGATATAGGGACTAGACAGTACAGGGCCAGGCTATATCAGTGATACAGGGACTAGACCGTACAGGGCCAGGCTATATATGTGATATAGGGACTAGACAGTACAGGGCCAGACTATATCAGTGATACAGGGACTAGACTGTACAGGGCCAGGCTATATATGTAATACAGGGACTAGACAGTACAGGGCCAGACTGTATATGTGATACAGGGACTAGACAGTACAGGGCCAGACTATATATGTGATACAGGGACTAGACAGTACAGGGCCAGGCTATATCAGTGATAAAGGGACTAGACAGTACAGGGCCAGGCTATATCCGTGATACAGGGACTAGACAGTACAGGGCCAGGCTATATCCGTGATACAGGGACTAGACAGTACAGGGCCAGGCTATATATGTGATACAGGGACTAGAGAGTACAGGCCCAGGCTATATCAGTGATACAGGGACTAGACAGTACAGGGCCAGGCTATATCAGTGATACAGGGACTAGACAGTACAGGGCCAGACTGTATATGTGATACAGGGACTAGACAGTACAGGGCCAGGCTATATATGTGATACAGGGACTAGACAGTACAGGGCCAGGCTATATCAGTGATACAGGGACTAGACAGTACAGGGCCAGACTGTATATGTGATACAGGGACTAGACAGTACAGGGCCAGGCTATATATGTGATACAGGGACTAGACAGTACAGGGCCAGACTGTATATGTGATACAGGGACTAGACAGTACAGGGCCAGACTATATATGTGATACAGGGACTAGAGAGTACAGGGCCAGGCTATATCAGTGATACAGGGACTAGACAGTACAGGGCCATGCTATATCAGTGATACAGGGACTAGACAGTACAGGGCCAGGCTATATCAGTGATACAGGGACTAGACAGTACAGGGCCAGACTGTATATGTGATACAGGGACTAGACAGTACAGGGCCAGGCTATATCAGTGATACAGGGACTAGACAGTACAGGGCCAGGCTATATCAGTGATACAGGGACTAGACAGTACAGGGCCAGACTGTATATGTGATACAGGGACTAGACAGTACAGGGCCAGGCTATATATGTGATACAGGGACTAGACAGTACAGGGCCAGGCTATATCAGTGATACAGGGACTAGACAGTACAGGGCCAGACTGTATATGTGATACAGGGACTAGACAGTACAGGGCCAGGCTATATCAGTGATACAGGGACTAGACAGTACAGGGCCAGACTGTATATGTGATACAGGGACTAGACAGTACAGGGCCAGACTATATATGTGATACAGGGACTAGAGAGTACAGGGCCAGGCTATATCAGTGATACAGGGACTAGACAGTACAGGGCCATGCTATATCAGTGATACAGGGACTAGACAGTACAGGGCCAGACTGTATATGTGATACAGGGACTAGACAGTACAGGGCCAGGCTATATCAGTGATACAGGGACTAGACTGTACAGGGCCAGGCTATATCAGTGATAGAAGGACTAGACAGTACAGGGCCAGGCTATATCAGTGATACAGGGACTAGACAGTACAGGGCCAGGCTATATATGTAATACAGGGACTTGACAGTACAGGGCCAGGCTATATATGTGATACAGGGACTAGACAGTACAGGGCCAGGCTATATATGTGATACAGGGACTAGACAGTACAGGGCCAGGCTATATCAGTGATACAGGGACTAGACAGTACAGGGCCAGGCTATATATGTAATACAGGGACTTGACAGTACAGGGCCAGGCTATATATGTGATACAGGGACTAGACAGTACAGGGCCAGGCTATATATGTAATACAGGGACTAGACAGTACAGGGCCAGGCTATATATGTAATACAGGGACTTGACAGTACAGGGCCAGGCTATATATGTGATACAGGGACTAGACAGTACAGGGCCAGGCTATATATGTGATACAGGGACTAGACAGTACAGGGCCAGGCTATATATGTGATACAGGGACTAGACAGTACAGGGCCAGGCTATATCAGTGATACAGGGACTAGACAGTACAGGGCCAGGCTATATCAGTGAGCTGCTTTAAATTGAGATGGGTTCTTCCACCATCCGCTGCACTTTGATCATTCTGATATTGGTAGTCTCTCTCTTCTCCCTGGCTTTTTAAAATCATGTCTGGTCTGGTATCTGACCTGCCCAATTAGAGCCCCCTCTCTGCTCCGCCACCAGACTCTGGTTACGTCCCAAATTACAGCTTCCTTTCTATATAGTGCACTACTTTTGAACAGAATCCACAGGGCTTTGGCAGTGTGCTATTTAGGAAATAGGGTTCATAGGGCTCTGGTCAAACTTAGTGCGCAATGTAGGGAATAGGGTCCCCTCTCTCAACCACTAGACTGTGTCTGTCATTGTGACTTCCCGTGTGTGTGTGTGTGTGTGTGTGTGTGTGTGTGTGTGTGTGTGTGTGTGTGTGTGTGTGTGTGTGTGTGTGTGTGTGTGTGTGTGTGTGTGTGTGTGTGTGAGATCTATATATTCAGTTACAGTATCAGATATCACCCTTGTATTTTAGCCTGGTCCTGTATGTTGTTAGCAGTGTGGTATTGTTGTTGCCCACACATCCCATTCCCCAATACCGCTGAACAGCCAACTTTTAAAAATTACATCATCGACAAGTTGTATTTGTCGAATGCTTCGTAAACAGCAGGTGTAGACGAACAGTGAAATGCTTACTTATGGGCTCTTCCCAACAATGCACAGAGAAACATAGAGAAATTACCACAGTAACAACATAAGGAATACGTTCACAATGCTAATATACACAGGGTACCCATCCCGAGTCGATGGGTACCAGTACCGAGTCGATGGGTACCAGTATCAAGTCGATGGGTACCAGTATCGAGTCGATAGGTACCAGTACTGAGTCGATGGGTACCAGTACTGAGTCGATGGGTACCAGTACTGAGTCGATGGGGCACAGTACCGGGTCGATGGGTACCAGTACCGAGTCGATGGGTACCAGTAGGTACCAGTACCGAGTCGATGGGTACCAGTAGGTACCAGTACCGAGTCGATGGGTACCAGTAGGTACCAGTACCGAGTCGATGGGTACCAGTAGGTACCAGTACCAAGTCGATGGGTACCAGTAGGTACCAGTACCGAGTCGATGGGTACCAGTAGGTACCAGTAGGTACCAGTACCGGGTCGATGGGTACCAGTACCGAGTCGATGGGTACCAGTACCAGGTCGATAGGTACCAGTACCAGGTCGATGGGTACCAGTACTGAGTCGATGGGGCCCAGTAGGTACCAGTACCGAGTCGATGGGTACCAGTAGGTACCAGTACTGAGTCGATGGGTACCAGTAGGTACCAGTACCAAGTCGATGGGTACCAGTAGGTACCAGTACCGAGTCGATGGGTACCAGTACCAGGTCGATAGGTACCAGTACCAGGTCGATAGGTACCAGTACTGAGTAAATGGGGCCCAGTACCAGGTCGATAGGTACCAGTACCGAGTCGATGGGTACCAGTACTGAGTCAATGGGGCCCAGTACCAGGTCGATAGGTACCAGTACCAGGTCGATGGGTACCAGTACTGAGTCGATGGGGCCCAGTACCGAGTCGATGGGTACCAGTAGGTACCAGTACCAAGTCGATGGGTACCAGCAGGTACCAGTACCGAGTCGATGGGTACCAGTAGGTACCAGTACCGAGTCGATGGGTACCAGTAGGTACCAGTACCAAGTCGATGGGTACCAGTAGGTACCAGTACCAAGTCGATGGGTACCAGTACCAGGTCGATAGGTACCAGTACCAGGTCGATGGGTACCAGTACTGAGTCGATGGGTACCAGTAGGTACCAGTACCGGGTCGATGGGTACCAGTACCGGGTCGATAGGTACCAGTAGGTACCAGTACCGGGTCGATGGGTACCAGTACCGGGTCGATAGGTACCAGTACCGAGTCGATAGGTACCAGTACCGAGTCGATAGGTACCAGTACCGAGTCGATAGGTACCAGTACCGAGTCGATAGGTATCAGGAGGTACCAGTACTGAGTCAATGGGTATCAGTAGGTACCAGTACCGGGTCGATGGGTATCAGTAGGTACCAGTACCAGGTCGATAGGTACCAGTACCAGGTCGATGGGTACCAGTACCGGGTCAATGGGTACCAGTAGGTACCAGTACCGAGTCGATGGGTACCAGTAGGTACCAGTACTGAGTCGATGGGGCCCAGTACCGGGTCGATGGGTACCAGTACCGGGTCGATGGGTACCAGTACCGGGTCGATGGGTACCAGTAGGTACCAGTACCGAGTCGATGGGTACCAGTAGGTACCAGTACCGGGTCGATGGGTACCAGTACCAGGTCGATGGGTAACAGTACCAGATCGATAGGTACCAGTACCAGGTCGATGGGTACCAGTACTGAGTCGATGGGTACCAGTACCGTGTCGATGGGTACCAGTACCGGGTCGATGGGTACCAGTACCGTGTCGATGGGTACCAGTACCAGGTCGATGGGTACCAGTACTGAGTCGATGGGGCCCAGTAGGTACCAGTACCGAGTCGATGGGTACGAGGTCGTTGAGGTAGATATGTGCATATAGGTGTGGATAAAGTGACTAGACAGCAGGCCAGATAATAAAAACTGTAGCAGCAACGTGATGAGTCAAGACTTAGTGCATAAAAGGTTAATGCAGGTAGTTAACCTGGACTAACTACTTATCAGTCTTATGGCTTCGGGGATAGAAGGTCTTCAGGGTCCTGTTGGTTCCAGACTTGTTGCATCGGTACCGCTTTCTGTGTGGTAGCAGAGAGAACAGTCTTGGGTGGCTGGAGTCTGACAATGTTTAGGGCCTTCCTCTGACACCTCCTGGTATAGAGGTCCTGGATGGCAGGAAGCTCGGCCCAAGTGATGTACTGCGTTGTTCGCACTACCCTCTGTAGCCTCTTGCGGTCGGATGCCAAGCAGTGGCCATACCCGGCGGTGATGCAGCCAGTCAAGAATGCTCTTAATGGTTCAGCTGTAGAACTTTGAGGGTATGAGGACCCATGCCAAATCTTTTCAGCCTCCTGAGGCGGAAGAGGTGTTGTCATGCATTCACGACTGTGTTGGTGTGTTGGAAACATGATAATTCCTTAGTGATGTGGAGGAACTTGGAGCTGAAGACCCACTCCCTTACAGCCCTGTCGGTGTGGATGAGGGTGTATTCGGCCCTCTGTTTCCCGAAGTCCATAATCAGCTCTTTTTGTGTTGCTGATCTGAAGGGAGAGATTGTTGTCCTCACACCACACTCCCAGGTCACTGATCTCCTCCCTCTCCTCCCTCCCTCGACACTGTTGTGTCGTCAGCAAACTTAATAATGCTGTTGGAGTCATGTACGGTCACAGAAAGTACAGGAGGGGACTAAGAACACACCCCTGAGGGGCTCCTGTGTTGAGGATCAGCGTGGCAGATGTAGATGTGTTGTTATCTACCCTTACCACCTACTGTGGCCCATCAGGAAGTCAAGGATCCAGTTGCAGAGGGAGGTGTTCAGTACCAGGGTCCTTAGCTTAGTGATGAGCTTCGTGGGCACTATGGTGTTGAACGCTGAGCTGTTGTCAAATGAACAGCATTCTCACATAATGTTCCTCTTGTCCAGGTGGGAGAGGGCATTGTGGAGAGCAATAGGATGGCTTCATCTGTGGATCTGTTGGTGCGGTATGAGAACTGGAGTGGGTGTCCAGAGTGTCTGGGATGATGGTGCTGATGTGAGCCATGACCAGACAGTCAAAGTATTTAATGGCTACAGATGTGAGTGCTATGGGGCGATAGTCATTTATACAAGTTACCTTGGAATTCTTGGGCATCTGTTTGTAACAGACTCTGTCAGGGAGACTCTGTCAGCGCACCTTCTGAACACGTGTCCTGGTAATCCGTTTCGCCCTGCGGCCTTGTGAATTTTAAGCTGTTTAAATGTCTTACTCCCATCTGCTACAGAGAGCGAGATCACACAGTTGTCCAGAACAACTGGTGCTCTCATGCATGGTTCACTGTTGCTTGTCAATCTTCGTCCTGTATTGACATTCTGACTGTTTGATGGCTTGTTGTTGGTCGTAGTGAGATTTCTTTTAAGTGTCTGGATTAGTGTCCCACTCCTCGAAAGCGGCAGCTCTACCCTTTAGCTCGGTGCGGATGTTTCCTGTAATCCATGGTTTCTGGTTGGGATATGTACGTACTGTCACTGTGGAGTCAACGTCGGTGATGCACTTATTGATGAAGCCGTTGACTGAGGTGGTATACTCTACAATGCCATTGGATGAATCCTGGAACATATTCCAGTCTGTGCTAGTGAAACAGTCCTGTGGCTTAGCAACCGCTTCGTTGGACCACTTCTGTATTGAGCGTGTTGTTGGTACTTCCTGTTTGAGGGTTTGCTTGTGAGCAGGAATCAGGAGGATAGAGTTATGGTCAGATTTGTCAAATGGAGAGTGAGGGAGAGCTTTGTATGCATTTCCTACTGGTAGAAATGAGATAAGACCCAGATTAAAAAAACAAACATGGGATATTACAGTTCTCGAACGGAGCTCTCCAACCTGTTCCGCATGACAATGAACAAATAGAGCAGTTGCACAAACAGACTGGATCAGACCAGTGAAGTCCTGGGTGTTGTACTCCAATGTATTCTGAGTGGGAGGTAGAACCATCCATCCTGGCCTAACCACCATCCGTCCAGCTGTCTTCCTCCATACGGAAGCACTAGTCTTACCTCGCGACCTCAAACATAATTATGTCATTTCTAAATGCAATTATCTCAGAGAGATGGTACGTCTAGTTGGTCTGTCTTTAACCTTCCCAAAGTGCAGTAAATAATTCAACGTATGTTCCTACTGCTTTTGTTGTGATGTACGTACCCTATATAATGGGGGTTGATGATTGATATGCTCATTGTGACGTACGTACCCTATATAATGGGGGTTGATGATTGATATGCTCATTGTGACGTACGTACCCTATATAATATGGGTTGATGATTGATATACTCATTGTGACGTACGTACCCTATTTAATGGGGGTTGATGATTGATATGCTCATTGTGACGTACGTACCCTATATAATATGGGTTGATGATTGATATACTCATTGTGACGTACGTACCCTATTTAATGGGGGTTGATGATTGATATGCTCATTGTGACGTACGTACCCTATATAATGGGGGTTGATGATTGATATACTCATCTTGGAGTTCCTTACAGTAAATACTTGTATTTGACCACAGCTTTCCAGTATCCTGGGTCAGTGTATTTATCCCTGTGTTTCCTGTCTCTCTGTGCCAGTGTATTTAGATGGATGCAGTATGAACATAGTTACTGTTAGAAGGCTGCAGTATGAACATAGTTACAGTTAGAAGGCTGCAGTATGAACATAGTTAGAAGGCTGCAGTGTGAACATAGTTACTGTTAGAAGGCTGCAGTATGAACATAGTTACTGTTAGATGGCGGCAGTATGAACATGGCTACTGTTTGATGGCTGCAGTATGAACATAGTTACTGTTAGATGGCTGCAGTATGAACATAATTACTGTTAGAAGGCTGCAGTATGAACATAGTTACTGTTAGAAGGCTGCAGTATGAACATAGTTACTGTTAGATGGCTGCAGTATGAACATAGTTACTGTTAGAAGGCTGCAGTATGAACATAGTTAGTTAGAAGGCTGCAGTATGAACATAGTTACTGTTAGATGGCTGCAGTATGAACATAATTACTGTTAGAAGGCTGCAGTATGAACATAGTTACTGTTAGAAGGCTGCAGTATGAACATAGTTACTGTTAGATGGCTGCAGTATGAACATAGTTACTGTTAGAAGGCTGCAGTATGAACATAGTTAGTTAGAAGGCTGCAGTATGAACATAGTTAGTTAGAAGGCTGCAGTATGAACATAGTTACTGTTAGAAGGCTGCAGTATGAACATAGTTAGTTAGAAGGCTGCAGTATGAACATAGTTACTGTTAGAAGGCTGCAGTATGAACATAGTTACTGTTAGAAGGCTGCAGTATGAACATAGTTACTGTTAGATGGCTGCAGT
Organism: Oncorhynchus masou masou; assembly: GCF_036934945.1. NCBI lineage: Eukaryota > Metazoa > Chordata > Actinopteri > Salmoniformes > Salmonidae > Oncorhynchus > Oncorhynchus masou. Next base: position 97,056,271 of record NC_088224.1, read on the forward strand.
ATGAACATAGTTACTGTTAGAAGGCTGCAGTATGAACATAGTTAGTTAGAAGGCTGCAGTATGAACATAGTTACTGTTAGAAGGCTGCAGTATGAACATAGTTACTGTTAGAAGGCTGCAGTATGAACATAGTTACTGTTAGAAGGCTTCAATATGAACATAGTTACTGTTAGAAGGCTGCAGTATGAACATAGTTAGTTAGAAGGCTGCAGTATGAACATAGTTACAGTTAGAAGGCTGCAGTATGACCATAGTTACTGTTAGAAGGCTGCAGTATGAACATAGTTAGTTAGAAGGCTGCAGTATGAACATAGTTACAGTTAGAAGGCTGCAGTATGACCATAGTTACTGTTGGAAGGCTGCAGTATGAACATAGTTACTGTTAGAAGGCTGCAGTATGAACATAGTTACTGTTAGAAGGCTGCAGTATGAACATACAGTTAGTTAAAAGGCTGCAGTATGAACATAGTTACTGTTAGAAGGCTGCAGTATGAACATAGTTAGTTAAAAGGCTGCAGTATGAACATAGTTACTGTTAGAAGGCTGCAGTATGAACATCGTTACTGTTGGAAGGCTGCAGTATGAACATAGTTACTGTTAGAAGGCTGCAATATGAACATAGTTACTGTTAGAAGGCTGCAGTATGAACATAGTTACTGTTAGAAGGCTGCAGTATGAACATAGTTACTGTTAGAAGGCTGCAATATGAACATAGTTAGTTTGAATGCTGCAGTATGAACATAGTTACTGTTAGAAGGCTGCAGTATGAACATAGTTACTATTAGAAGGCTGCAGTATGAACATAGTTACTGTTAGAAGGCTGCAGTATGAACATAGTTACTGTTAGAAGGCTGCAGTATGAACATAGTTACTGTTAGAAGGCTGCAGTATGAACATAGTTACTGTTAGAAGGCTGCAGTATGAACATAGTTACAGTTAGAAGGCTGCAGTATGAACATAGTTACAGTTAGAAGGCTGCAGTATGAACATAATTAGAAGGCTGCAGTGTGAACATAGTTACTGTTAGAAGGCTGCAGTATGAACATAGTTACTGTTAGAAGGCTGCAGTATGAACATAGTTACTGTTAGAAGGCTGCAGTATGAACATAGTTACTGTTAGAAGGCTGCAGTATGAACATAGTTACAGTTAGAAGGCTGCAGTATGAACATAATTAGAAGGCTGCAGTGTGAACATAGTTAGTTAGAAGGCTGCAGTATGAACATAATTAGAAGGCTGCAGTGTGAACATAGTTACTGTTAGAAGGCTGCAGTATGAACATAGTTACTGTTAGAAGGCTGCAGTATGAACATAGTTACTGTTAGAAGGCTGCAGTATGAACATAGTTACTGTTAGAAGGCTGCAGTATGAACATAGTTACAGTTAGAAGGCTGCAGTATGAACATAATTAGAAGGCTGCAGTGTGAACATAGTTAGTTAGAAGGCTGCAGTATGAACATAGTTACTGTTAGATGGCTGCAGTATGAACATGGCTACTGTTAGAAGGCTGCAGTATGACCATAGTTACTGTTAGAAGGCTGCAGTATGAACATAGTTACTGTTAGAAGGCTGCAGTATGAACATAGTTAGTTAGAAGGCTGCAGTATGAACATAGTTACTGTTAGAAGGCTGCAGTATGAACATAGTTAGTTAGAAGGCTGCAGTATGACCATAGTTACTGTTAGAAGGCTGCAGTATGAACATAGTTACTGTTAGAAGGCTGCAGTATGAACATAGTTAGTTAGAAGGCTGCAGTATGAACATAGTTAGTTAGAAGGCTGCAGTATGAACATACAGTTAGTTAGGCCGTCATTGTAAATAAGAATTTTGTTTTTAACTTACTTGCCTTGTTAAATAAAAATATCTGAGTCCAGGCTACTATAAACCAGCCTCTCAAACGCTCTCTGACCTGAGATTTCAAGCTACCATAAACCAGCCTCTCTAACTCTCTCTGACCTGAGATTCCAGGCTACCATAAACCAGCCTCTCAAACTCTCTCTGACCTGAGATTCCAGGCTACCAATAAACTAGCGTCTCTAACTCTCACTGACCTGAGAGTCCAGGCTACCATTAACCAGTCTCTAACTGTCTCTGTATGTTTTGGATGTTCAGATGGATCAATGAGGACCGTCACACCATGCTACGACAGACCCTGTCCAAGACACGGAGACTGGGCATGCGGGGGCCGGCCTACATGTTCAGCGCCCGCTCAGCCAGCCTATCCCTGACCGAGGAGAGCTTCCTGGACGCGGCGGAGTACGGCAACATCCCCGGGGTCCGCAAGATGCTGGAGGAACTTCCTGAACTCAACGTCAACTGTGTGGACTACATGGGCCAGAATGCATTACAGCTGGCGGTGGCCAACGAGCATCTCGAGGTTACGGAGCTGTTACTGAAGAAGGATAATCTGGCCAGGATAGGGGATGCTCTACTGTTGGCAATCAGTAAAGGATACATTAGGATAGTGGAGGCCATATTGAGTCACAGGGCCTTCGCAGACACACGGAGGCTCGTCAACAGTCCTGGACGAGCAGAGACACTAGACGACTTCTTCTCCTATGACGAGGATGGTACACGGTTTTCTCATGACATCACCCCCATCATCCTGGCCTCTCACTGCCATGAGTACGAGATAGTACACATCCTCCTGAGGAAGGACGCCAGTATCGAGCGACCACACGACTACCTCTGTAAGTGTGGCACCTGCAGCTACCACCAGAAGCATGACTCGTTCAGCCACTCTCGGTCCCGTATCAACGCCTATAAAGGGCTGGCCAGCCCGGCCTACATGTCTCTCTCTAGCAAAGACCCTGTGATGGCTGCCCTGGAGCTGAGCAACGAGCTGGCTGTCCTGGCTAACATCGAGAAGGAGTTTAAGGTACTGCAATGGGAGCATGACTCGCCCCATCAAGTAATTCAGTTATATGTCAAAGTTGTGTCCTTGCTAATGAAATTAGAAGTTGTTTATTAACAGACTGCATAGTCTGGTCATGAGAGGTGGGCAAAAGATATACAGCTGGTTTTCCGGACTCAGGTTAAACCTAATCCCAGCCTAAAAACAACACTATTGGAGGTGATTTTTAATGTCTAGGGCTCCACGATCTCGGTTGGGAAAACTAGCCCATAAGGCTGTTGTTCTTCCAATCTATTTGTTGTGGTTGCATCCCCTTTTAAACCACACCTATTCCCCTGAGAGAGAGAGAGGAGTGATCATCATGAATCATTTATTATATATATATATTACATTATATTAAAAAAATAATTTCACAGCTATTACATGCAACCTTCTATAACTTTCCTGTATGTTTAGAGTAAGATCTCCATGGGAACAGCTTTCCTGTATGTTTACAGTAAGATCTCCATGGGAACAGCTTTCCTGTATGTTTACAGTAAGATCTCCATGGGAACAGCTTTCCTGTATGTTTACAGTAAGATCTCCATGGGAACAGCTTTCCTGTATGTTTACAGTAAGATCTCCATGGGAACAGCTTTCCTGAATGTCTAGAGTAATACACTACATGACCAAAAGTATATGGACACCTGCCTGTCTAACATCATGGACAATAATATAGAGTTGGTCCCTCCTTTGCTGCTATAACAGCCTCCACTCTTCTGGGAAGGCTTTCCACTAGATGATGGAACATTGCTGCTATAACAGCCTCCACTCTTCTGGGAAGCCTTTCCACTAGATGTTGGAACATTGCTGCTATAACAGCCTCCACTCTTCTGGGAAGGCTTTCCACTAGATGTTGGAACGTTGCTGCTATAACAGCCTCCACTCTTCTGGGAAGGCTTTCCACTAGATGTTGGAACGTTGCTGTGGGGACTTGCTTCCATTCAGCCACAAGAGCATTAGTGAGCTTGGGCACTGATGTTGGGCGAATAGGCCTGGCTCACAGTCGGCGTTCCAATTCATCCAAAAGGTGTTTGATGGGGTTGAGGTCAGGGCTCTGTGCAGGCCAGTCAAGTTTCTTCCACACAGATCTCAACCATACATTTCTGTATGGACCTCACTTTGTGCACGATGACATTGTCATGCTGAACAGGAGTTGGTAGCACAGAATTGTCTAGAATATCATTGTATGCTTTAGCATTAAGATTCCCCTTCACTGAAACTAAGGGGCCCAATCCAGGAAAAACAGCCTCACACAATTATTCATCCTCCACCAAACTTTACAGTTGGCACTATGCATTGGGGCAGGTTGCGTTCTCCTGGCTTCCGACAAACCCAGATTTGTCCGTTGAACTGCCAGATGGTGAGCGTGATTCATCACCAGAGAAACGTTGACGAACAGTTCTTGTTGGCAGTGTGTGTTGCAACCGAGGTCCCATTCTGTGAGTTTGTGTGGTCTACCACTTAGCTGAGCCGTTGTTGCTCCTAGATGTTTCCACTTCACAATAACAGCACTTACAGTTGACCGGAGCAGCTCAAGCAGGGTAGATATTTGACGAAATGACTTGTTGGAAAGGAAGCATCCTATGACGGTGCCACGTTGAAAGTCACTGAGCTCTTCAGTAATACCTTCCTATACCTGCATTGATAACAATCCGTGTCTGGATAATGTGTGAAATGCTTGATAATGTATGTGATATCAACAGAGAAGTATATTTTCTGTGTGATTTAAATATTGACTGGCTTTCATCAGGCTGCCCACTGAAGAGAAAGCTTCACACTGTAACCAGTGTCTGCAACCTGGTTCAGGTTATCAATCAACCTACCAGTAACAAACAGCACAGAAAAGAAATACACCTTATGGAACAGCGGGGACTGTGAAGAGACACACACACATAGGCACAGACACATGCATACACACACACACACACACACACACACACACACACACACACACACACACACACACACACACACACACACACACACACACACACACACACACACACACACACACACACACACACACACACACACACGATAACATACACACGGATTTTGTGGTGTAGATATGTGGTAGTGGTGTAGGGGCCTGAGGGCACACACTTAGTGTGTTGTGAGATCTGTTGTGAAATCTGTTGTAATGTTTTTAAAATTGTAAAAACTACCTTAATTTTTTGCTGGACCCCAGGAAGAGTAGCTGCTGCCTTGGCAGGAACGAATGGGGATCCACAATAAACCCCAGGAAGAGTAGCTGCTGCCTTGGCAGGAACTAATGGGGATCTATAATAAACCCCAGGAAGAGTAGCTGCTGCCTTGGCAGGAACTAATGGGGATCCATAATAAACCCCAGGAAGAGTAGCTGATGGCTTGGCAGGAACTACTGGGGATCCATAATAAACCCCAGGAAGAGTAGCTGATGGCTTGGCAGGAACTACTGGGGATCCATAATAAACCCCAGGAAGAGTAGCTGATGGCTTGGCAGGAACTAATGGGGATCCATAATAAATACAAATACATGGAATAGAATGGGAATTAATGAATGCATTCACCCATTCAGTGAATGCATTCACCCATTATCATTGAGGATCCCTTTACATAGTGTCTTTGCTGTAAGGTGTTGTTTATTTTGACGAGCATGATATTCCGCAGGGAAAAAGGCAATGGAAGGGACAGGTGGGCAGAATAAAGGTGACCGGATTGTTGAATGTGTCAGAAAGGTGGTCAGGAAAATGTACTGTAATATGTTAAGCTGTTGCTATAGAAACCTGGAGTACATCCCAAATGGCACCCTATTTTCTGTATAGTGCACTACTTTTGACCAGGAATTAGTGCACTACAGTATATAGTGAATAGGGTGTCATTTGGGATACATGCCTGGAGTACTGTATAATACTTTTATCTGAAACTAAGCTGTGTTTGTACATAATGAATATTTGTGAGGATGTGGGTGTACCTGGCGTGACCTGTGTTTAGCAGGTCAGTGGCCTCTGACTACACGTAGGTGGACAGTACTTGTTCCAGATACAGTGATTTCGGAGAGTATTCAGAACTCTTTGACTTTTCCCACATTTTTGTTACATTATTATTATTCTAAAATTGATTAAATTGTTTTTTTCCCCCTCTCATCAATCTACACACAATACCCCATAATGACAAAGCAAAACCCGGTTTGAAGACATGTTTGCAAATACATAAAAATGAAAATATCACATTAAGTATTCAGACCCAGGATTTTGTTGAAGCACCTTTGGCAGCGATTACTGTCAGGACCCGGTTACGAACCTGTGTCTCCAGAGTGAGAAACAGTCACTTAACCAACTGAGCCACGAATAGTCAGCAGAACCCAGAAGATGAGGCAGACACAGCAGTACTTAATACGGTGTATTTAATTAAGTAAAAAGGAGAAGTCCTTAAATACAAAAATGGCAAATCCAAAAGGTGGTAGGAATAGCACAAAAAAGCCTCAAGAGACACTCAAAAACAAAAACAGAATTCCACAAGAGCATCCACCGGAATCGACAAGAAAACACAGAACACTAGGGCTGGGTGCTAACATACACACACAGAGCACAGAACTGAGGGAAACTAAGGGTTTAAATACAATCAGGGGAAACGAGGTACAGGTGCAAATAATAATGGGGAACAAGGGAAAAAACATAAGGTCAAAAAGCACAATGGGGGCATCTAGTGACCAAAACCCGGAACAACCCTGGCCAAATCCTGACAGAATCCCCCCTAGGAACGGCTCCTGACGTTCCTACCAGCTCTCTCAGGGTGGAGGGCCCTGAACTGACGAATGAGGTCAGGATCCAGGATGTCTTTGGCAGGAACCCAGGAGCGCTCCTCGGGACCGTAGCCTTCCCAGTCCACCAGATACTGCCAGGACCGCTGCACCCGGCGGGAATCCAGTATCCGATGGACGGTATAAGCCGGCTGGCCTCCAATGACACGAGGCGGAGGGGGAGGTCTGTCTGCCGGGACAAGGGGAAAAAACAACAGGTTTTAACAATGAAATGTGAAATGTGGGATTAATCTTAAGGGATCTGGGTAAGTGTAGGCGATAAGAAACTGGGTTAACTCTCCTGGCAACCTTGAAGGGACCGATGTATTTTTGGGACAGTTTGCGAGACTCCACCCGTAGAGGTAAGTTTCTTGTGGAGAGCCAGACTCTCTGGCCGGGGCGCAGGGTAGGCCCGGGACGGCGACGTCTGTTGGCTTGTTGTTGGTACCTCTGTGAGGAACGCATAAGATTAAGACGGGTCTTCCTCCACATAAGCCGACAGCGTCTGACAAACTTCAAGGCTGAAGGCACTCTGACTTCTGCCTCCTGGTCCGGGAACAATGGAGGAGCATAGCCAAACTGACACTCGTGCGGGGACATACCAGTGGAGGAGGAGCGCAAGGTGTTGTGCGCGTATTCGGCCCAAACAATAAAGGATGACCATGTGGACGGGTTGTCACGAGTCATACATCGGAGGGTGGTTTCCAGCTCTTGATTCATCCTCTCTGTTTGGCCGTTGGATTCCGGATGGTACCCTGAAGATAGACTGGCAGAAGCCCCAATGAGTTGGCAGAAGGCCTTCCAAAACCTTGAGGCGAACTGGGGACCTCTGTCAGAAACCATATCTTGAGGAATGCCGAAGACTCGGAACACATGATTAATTACCAACTCAGCCGTTTCCTTGGCAGAAGGTAACTTAGTCAGAGGGACGAACCTGGCTGCCTTTGAAAACCTGTCGATTATGACTAGGATAGTAGTATTGCCATGGAATGGAGGAAGTCCAGTAATAAAGTCCAATGAGATATGGGACCAGGGTCTGTGGGGAACAGGTAAAGGGTGAAGGAGTCCTTGAGGGCGGAGGTGAGAAGATTTGCCCTGGCAGCACACGGGACAGGCATTGACGAAAGTGGCAACGTCTTCTCTTATGGTAGGCCACCAGAACTTACGCTGGATGAACTCCAAGGTGCGACCTACGCCCGGATGACAGGTGAGGCGAGAGGAGTGCCCCCACAGAAGGACCTGAGTACTCACTGCCTTGGGGACAAACAACCGATTGGCAGGACCTCCTTTTGGGTCCAGTTCGCTAGCTTGAGCACGTCTCACGGTATCCTCAACTTGCCACGAGATCGGAGCCACAATCTTAGCAGCAGGAAGGACAGGCATGTCCGTGTCATCTCGAATGGCAGGAGCGTAGACTCGGGACAGGGCATCCGGTTTGAGATTCTTCGACCCGGGCCGATAGGTGAGGATAAACTGGAATCGATTGAAGAAAAGAGACCATCTAGCTTGTCTAGAGTTCAACCGCTTCGCCTGCTGGATGTACTCCAAATTTTTGTGGTCCGTAAGCACTTGAAACGGGTGAGAAGACCCCTCGAGCCAGTGTCTCCATTCCTTCAATGCCATCTTAACCGCTAGGAGTTCACGATCCCCCACATCGTAGTTCCTCTCAGTCGGGGTAAGCCGGTGTGAGAAGAAAGCGCACGGATGAAGCTTCTTGTCTTCACCCCTCTGAGACAGGACAGCTCCAACACCAACCTCTGATGCGTCTACCTCCACCACAAATGGTTCATCCGTAGTCGGTAGTATCAGGATGGGAGCAGAGAGAACGCGCTGCTGAAGTCCTTGGAAGGCCGTCTCAGCTTCTCTTCCCCACAAAAACCTTGCATTGCCACCCTTGGTTAAAGCTGAGAGAGGGGCTGCCACCAAGCTGAAGTTCTTGATGAACTTGCGGTAAAAGTTTGTGAAGCCCAGGAAACGCTGAACTTCCTTAACGGATTGGGGGGTGGGCCAATCCGCTACCGCCCCTACCTTCCTGGGATCCATTTGGACTCGACCGGGTTCCACTACAAATCCCAGGAATTGTACTCGGGATGAATGGAATTCACATTTTTCCGGCTTAACGTACAGATGGCTGTCCAGGAGGCGTTTGAGTACTTGTCTGACATGCTTAGTGTGTTCTTGAAGGGAGCTCGAAAAGATGAGGATGTCATCCCAGTAAACGAACACAAAAATGTTAAGCATATCCCTAAGCACATCGTTTATGAGCGCTTGGAACACCGCTGGGGCGTTGGTCAGGCCGAAGGGCATCACCAAGTATTCATAGTGACCAGTAGGCGTGTTGAAAGCGGTCTTCCACTCGTCACCAGGTCTGATCCGCACAAGATGGTATGCGTTCCGCAGGTCAAGCTTAGTGAAAACAACTGCTTCCTGGAGCAGCTCGAAGGCTGTGGCCATAAGGGGTAGCGGGTAACGGTTACGGACGGTTATGGCATTGAGTCCCCGGTAGTCGATGCAAGGACGTAATCCACCGTCTTTCTTGGCCACAAAGAAAAACCCTGCTCCCGCCGGGGAGGTGGATGGACGCATGAGGCCTGCTTCCAGAGCGTCCTTGATGTAGGTATCCATAGCAGCTCGTTCGGGTGGAGATAGGGAAAAGATCCGACCCCTGGGGGGCAAGTGCCCGGAAACAGGTCGATGGGGCAATCGTAAGGTCTATGGGGTGGTAGCATGGTGGCCCTCTGTTTGCTAAACACCAGTTTGAGGTCATGGTAACACTCGGGAACTCGGGTCAGGTCGATGGATTCTAAAGACTCGGGAGTAGATCTCGGGAATTCTGGAAAATACAAGTAGCTTGGCACGTAGGACCCCACTGCTTGATAGTGCCCACAGACCAGTCGATGTGAGGGTTATGGCTGTGAAGCCAGGGGTATCCAAGGACGAGAGGGAACTCGGAACAGGAGATCAAATGAAAGTTCATCAATTCCTGGTGTTGTGAAACTGAAAGTCGCAAGGAGGTAGTGACATGAGTGACAAGTCCAGATCCCAAAGGGCTTCCATCCAATGTAGTGACCCTCATGGGTTCACTTAGAGGTTCAGAGGGAACGCCATTCTCCTTCGCCCAGACACCATCCATGAAGTTACCTGCGGCTCCAGAGTCTACCAAGGCTTGAAGGTGAAGCTTGTGGTTGTCCCAGGAGAGGGTGACTGGAATGAGCAGACGGGAGTTGGACGGATGGGAGGAGGTTATGTTTCCCGTTACAGTTCCCCCCGGTCTGTACGGGACAGAGCGTTTCCCTGGAGCCCGGGACACGTGGAACGGAAATGGCCCGGTTTGCCGCAATATAGACAGCGTCGCTCCCTCATCCGGCGGTCTCTCTCAGCCTGGGAGATGCGTCCAATCTGCATGGGTTCCGATGGAGCCAGCGAGGATAAAGGTGGGGACTCGGAGCTGGGACTGATAGGGGCTAGAGGTCTACGGTTGAGTTTCTCTCTCTCAGACGCTGGTCAATGCGTGAGGCCAACTTGATCAGGGACTCGAGATTGTCCGGTGGTTCCCGAGTGGCCAGTTCATCTTGGATAGTGTCGGAAAGGCCTTTCAGAAAGCACACCGTGAGCGCCTCGTTGTTCCAGCCACTTGCTGCTGCCACCGTGCGGAACTGGATGGCATAGTCCGTCACGCTGCGCCAACCTTGGTGGAGAGTCAGGAGCTGTTTGGCTGAGTCAGAACCACTGCTTGGGCCTTGAAACACTCGTTTGAATTCCTCAGCAAAGGCAGAGTAGCTGGCACAGCAGGAACTATGGGCATCCCACACAGCAGTAGCCCAGGCCAGGGCTTTTTCCGACAGCAGGGTGATGATATAAGCGATCTTAGACCGGTCGGTGGGAAACGACGAGGGTTGTAGCTCAAAGGAGAGAGAACATTGGGTGAGAAACCCTTTACAAGCACTTGGATCACCTGAGAACCGTTGGGGAGGTGGAAGACGAGGTTCAGCCAGGGGGTTAACTGCCATGGGTACGTGAATCTGAGGTACTGGGACGGGAACTGTTGCCGGGGTAAGACGATCAGATATTTGCTTAACGGAAGTCAGCATCTCCGACAGAAGATGAGAATGTCTAGCCATTAAGGCCTCTTGCTGAACCAGGGCGGCTTCGTGGCGTTGGACAGTCTCCTGGTGGTGGGACAGCATGGCAAAACGGTCCTGGGAACTGGCTGCCTCTGGGTTCATTTTTGGCTCTGTGTTTCTGTCAGGACCCGGTTACGAACCTGGGTCTCCGGAGTGAGAAACAGTCACTTAACCAACTGAGCCACGAATAGTCAGCAGAACCCAGAAGATGATGCAGACACAGCAGTACTTAAGACGGTGTATTTAATTAAGTAAAAAGGAGAAGTCCTTAAATACAAAAATGGCAAATCCAAAAGGTGGTAGGAATAGCACAAAAAAGCCTCAAGAGACACTCAAAAACAAAAAACAGAATTCCACAAGAGCATCCACCGGAATCGACAAGAATACACAGAACACTAGGGCTGGGTGCTAACATACACACACAGAGCACAGAACTGAGGGAAACTAAGGGTTTAAATACAATCAGGGGAAACGAGGTACAGGTGCAAATAATAATGGGGAACAAGGGAAAAAACACAAGGTCAAAAAGCACAATGGGGGCATCTAGTGACCAAAACCCGGAACAACCCTGGCCAAATCCTGACAATTACAGCCTCAAGTCTTCTTGGGTATGACGCTACAAGCTTGGCACACCTGCATTTGGGGTGTTCCTCACATTCTTCTCTACAGAGACATGTCCCGAAGCCACTCCTGCATTGTCTTGCCTGTGTGCCTAGGGTCATTGTCCTGTGGGAAGTTGAACCTTCGCCCCAGTCTGAGGTCCTGAGCGTTCTGGATCTCTCTCTACTTTTCTCCCCCGTTCATCTTTCCCTTGATCCTGACTCGTCTCCCAGTCCCTCCCGCTGAAAAACATCCTCACAGCATGATGCTGCCACCACCATGCTTCACCGTAGGGATGGTGCCAGGTTTCCTCCAGACGTGATGCTGCCACCACCATGCTTCACCGTAGGGATGGTACCAGGTTTCCTCCAGACGTGACGCTTGGCATTCAGGCCAAATAGTTCAATCGTCGTTTCATCAGACCAGAGAATCTTGTTTCTCATGGTCTGAGTCTTTAGGTGACTTTTGGCAAATTCCAAGCAAACTCCAAGCGGGCTGTCATGTGTCTTTTACTGAGCAGTGGCTTCCATCTGCCCACTTTACTGCAAAGGCCTGATTGGTGTTCTGCAGGAATGGTTGTCTTTCTGGAAGGTTCTCCCATCTCCACAGAGGAACTCTGGAGCTCTGTCAGAGTGACCATCAGGTACCTGGTCACCTCTCTGACCAATGTCCTTCTCCCAGATTACTCTGTTTCGCCAGGCGAAGCTCTGGGTTGGTTCCAAACTTCTTCAATTTAAGAATGATGAAGGCCACTGTGTTCTTGGGGACCTTCAATTCTGCAGAAATGTTTTGGTACCCTTCCCCAGATCTGTGCCTCAACACAATCCTGTCTTGGACCTCTTCTGACAATTCCTTCAACATCATGGCTTCGTTTTTCTTTGACCTGCGCTCTCAACTCTATGACCTTATATAGACAGGTGTGCCTTTCCAAATCATGTCAAATCAATTGAATTTACACAGGTGGACTCCAATCAAGTTGTAGAAACATCTCAAGGATCATCAATGGAAACAGGATGCACCTGAGATCAATTTTCAGTCTCATAACAAAGGGTCTGAAAACGTATGTAAATAAGAAGGTATTTCTGTTTTTATTTTATTTTATATAAATCTGAAACAATTTCTACAAACCTGTTTTCACTTTTGTCATTATGGGGTATTGTGTGTTGATTGGTGAGGATTTGTATTTATTCAATCAATTTTAGAATAAGGCTGGACTCCTGAGTGGTGCAGTGTTCTAAGGCACTGCATATCAGTTCAAGAAGCGTCACTACAGTCCCTGGTTCGAATCCAGGCTGTATCACATCCGGCCGTGATCGGTAGTCCCATAGGGTGGTGCACATTTGGCCCGGGTTTGGCCGGGGTAGGCCGTCCATAGTAAATAAGAATCTGTTCTTAACTTGCCTAGTTGGGAGGGATCAAGGGTTCTGAATATTTTCCGAATGTACATTCATTACAAGCATCAACTAGCTGATTTCTGTCATACTTCAACAGATGGTGGTTGAAAGGACAGTTCTGTTTCTCATGTCACAATGCTTTAAGACAGCATTCTTAACCATCGTGTTAGTTTTAGTTGTTTATGTGGAATTTTCTGCCAATCACTCCTGAAGAGGGTTGGATTTTAAGCTTTTCTATTCTCATGTGTTTGCTGAAGATTATGGTTCTCTGATTGGAAGGGCTATAGACTATAGGCTGTGACTGGAGGCGAAGTGTGAGAAAGTACATTTCATGTAGGGTCATTGTATTTCCCTCAGACCTTTTGAGACAGCATGGTACAGACTAATCTATAAGTTGTGGTTGCACTTGGAGCTCGGTACACCTTTAAGTAGAAATGTGTCTACTTTAACCACTTTAATGTTAAATGTTTCTTTCTTCTGTTACAGAAAGATTACAAGGAACTGTCCATGCAATGTGAAGACTTTGTGGTCGGACTGCTGGACCTGTGCCGTAACACGGAGGAGGTGGAGGCCATCTTGAATGGGGACATTGATGCCAGTGAAAACAATGAGCCACACGGAACACCAAGTTTAATAAGACTAAAGCTCGCTATAAAATATGAACTGAAGAAGGTGATTGTTATCAACAGACATACGGTTGGTGTTGTTGTGGCTCAACAAATGTCTGGATGAGCAACTATGCTTTTCACTGCCACAATAGGACACAGAAAAGCAATGATTGCCAAGTTAGGGGAGGGGGGGGGTCATATGAGGTTTTACTTTTTAATATGTTATTGAGAATCACACACTTTCATCCCTCCACAATCTCTACTTATCTTTCTCTTCTCATCCCTCCATTGTAGTTCATAGCCCATCCAAACTGTCAGCAGCAGCTTATGTCTATCTGGTACGAGAACCTGTCTGGACTGAGACAGCAGACCAACGTTGTCAAGTTTCTGGTAGTTCTGGGTGTAGCTGTTGGACTGCCTGTCCTGGCTCTGCTCTACTGGGTGGCACCGACTTGCAAGGTCAGCTTACACTGCTTATACCTGAAGTGGAAGTGATTTGGAATCATGTTTTTGTGATGAGCTGAAACTCTAGAGACTTGTATGCCCCAATATTGCCCTCGAAACCATAAGGCTGTCCTTCTGGTCTCTGGGGTTCCATTGGGGTACTATTCATCTACCTTAAGGCTGTCCTCCTGGTCTCTGGGGTTCCATAGGGGTACTATTCATCTACCTTAAGGCTGTCCTCCTGGTCTCTGGGGTTCCCAGTGGTTCCATCGGGGTACTATTCATCTACCTTAAGGCTGTCCTCCTGGTCTCTGGGGTTCCATAGGGGTACTATTCATCTACCTTAAGGCTGTCCTTCTGGTCTCTGGGGTTCCATAGGGGTACTATTCATCTACCTTAAGGCTGTCCTCCTGGTCTCTGGGGTTCTCATCCCTCCATTGTAGTTCATAGCCCATCCAAACTGTCAGCAGCAGCTTATGTCTATCTGGTACGAGAACCTGTCTGGACTGAGACAGCAGACCAACGTTGTCAAGTTTCTGGTAGTTCTGGGTGTAGCTGTTGGACTGCCTGTCCTGGCTCTGCTCTACTGGGTGGCACCGACTTGCAAGGTCAGCTTACACTGCTTATACCTGAAGTGGAAGTGATTTGGAATCATGTTTTTGTGATGAGCTGAAACTCTAGAGACTTGTATGCCCCAATATTGCCCTCGAAACCATAAGGCTGTCCTTCTGGTCTCTGGGGTTCCATTGGGGTTCCCAGTGGTTCCATAGGGGTACTATTCATCTACCTTAAGGCTGTCCTCCTGGTCTCTGGGGTTCCATAGGGGTACCATTCATCGACCTTAAGGCTGTCCTCCTGGTCTCTGGGGTTCCCAGTGGTTCCATAGGGGTACTATTCATCCACCTTAAGGCTGTCCTCCTGGTCTCTGGGATTCCCAGTGGTTCTATCGGGGTACTATTCATCTACCTTAAGGCTGTCCTCCTGGTCTCTGGGATTCCCAGTGGTTCCATAGGGGTACTATTCATCTACCTTAAGGCTGCCCTCCTGGTCTCTGGGGTTCCCAGTGGTTCCATCGGGGTACTATTCATCTACCTTAAGGCTGTCCTCCTGGTCTCTGGGGTTCCATAGGGGTACTATTCATCGACCTTAAGGCTGTCCTCCTAGTCTCTGGGGTTCCATAGGGGTACTATTCATCTACCTTAAGGCTGTCCTCCTAGTCTCTGGGGTTCCATAGGGCTACTATTCATCTACCTTAAGGCTGTTCTCCTGGTCTCTGGGGTTCCATAGGGGTACTATTCATCTACCTTAAGTCTGTTCTCCTGGTCTCTGGGGTTCCCCTTTGATTCCATAGGGGTACTATTCATCTACCTTAAGGCTGTTCTCCTGGTCTCTGGGGTTCCCCTTTGATTCCATCGGGGTACTATTCATCTACCTTATGGCTGTCCTCCTAGTCTCTGGGGTTCCATAGGGGTACTATTAATCTACCTTAAGGCTGTCCTTCTGGTCTCTGGGGTTCCATAGGGGTACTATTCATCTACCTTAAGTCTGTCCTCCTGGTCTCTGGGGTTCCCAGTGATTCCATCAGGGTACTATTCATCTTCTTTCTTCTTCTCAGCTGGGGAAGATAATGCGTGGTCCCTTCCTGAAGTTTGTGGCCCATGCAGCTTCCTTCACCATCTTCCTGGGCCTGCTGGTGATGAATGCAGCGGATCGCTTCCAGGGTACCAAACTGCTCCCTAACATGACCGTACAGGACCACCCCTCTCAGCTGTTCAGGATGACGACCACCCCCTTCACCTGCATGGAGATACTCATCATATCCTGGGTCATAGGTCATATGCAAACTGTATATACTATGTTCAAAATATGTATTATAATAAATATGATTGTGTATTTTCTGTAGTACATACATAACATACGCATGTGAGCGAGCGCACACACACACAAACACGGACACACACACAGACGCATGCTCGCACGTACACTGAGTGCTCAAAACATTAGTAACACCCACTCTTTCCATTACTGACCAGGTGAATCCAGGTGAAAGCTATGATCTCTTATTGATGTCACCTGTTAAATCCACTTCAATCAGTGTAGACTAAGGGGAGGAGTCACGTTACAGAAGGATTTTTAATCTTTGAGAACATTGAGACATGGATTGTGTATGTGGGCATTCAGAGGGTGAATGGGCAAGACCAAATATTTAAGTGCCTTTGAACAGGGTATGGTAGTAGGTACCAGGCGCACCAGTTTGTGTCAAAAACTGCAATGCTGCTGTGTTTTTCACGCTCAACAGTTTCCCGTGCGTATCAAGAACGGTCCACCACCCAAAGGACATCCAACCAGCTTGACACAACTGTGGGAAGCATTGGAGTCAACATGGACCAGCATCCCTGTGGAACGCTTTAAAGACCTTGTAGAGTCAACATGGGCCAGCATCCCTGTGGAACGCTTTAAAGACCTTGTAGTGTCCATAACCCGACGAATTGAGGCTGTGCTGAGGGCAAAAATGTAGCCAATCAGATTGCGGTGCTAGCATTAACCCTTAAATAACATTGAATTTAACAGGAAGCAAATGGTTCACTTCCATAACAGGAAGCAAATGGTTCACCTCGATAACAGGAAGCAAATGGTTCACCTCGATAACAGGAAGCAAATGGTTCACAAATGATTGCTATGGACGTAGTTAGCAGAGATTCAATGATGATGAGAGACAACAACTTCAATAAATCTTACAATTCCAACTATTGAATCCTGCAAGATACTTGTCTCAAGATACTTATCTCAAGATACTTATCTCAAGATACTTATCTCAAGATACTTATCTTGCAGGATTCAATAGTTGGAATTGTAAGATTTGTTGCACCATCCCTTTCTCTGTGATTGTCATACTAACACCAAAAAATTGTTAAACAAATCTAAATATATTTTAGATTTTAGATTATTCAAAGTAGCCACCGTTTGCCTTGATGACAGCTTTGCACACTTGGCATTCTCAAAATCTTTTTTTTGTTGTTGTCACATACACATGGTTAGCAGATGTTAATGCAAGTGTAGCAAAATGCTTGTGTTTCTGGTTTCCGACAGTGCAGTAATATCTAACAAGGAATTGAACAATTCCCCAACAACTACCTAATAGAGGGGTGAATTAAAATATGTACATAAAAATATATGCATGAGCGATGGCCGAGAGGCATAGGCAAGATGCAATAGATGGTATAAAATACAGTATATACATATGAGATGAGTAATGTAGGATATGTAAACATGATTAAAGTGGCATTGTTTAACGTGACTAGTGATACATTTATTAAAGTGTCCAGTGATTGGGTCTCTATGTAGGCAGCAGCCTCTCTGAGTCAGTCATTGCTGCTTAGAAGTCTGATGCCTTGAGATAGAAACTGTTTCTCAGTCTCTCGGTCCCCGCTTTAATGCACCTGTACTGACCTCGCCTTCCGGATGAAAGCGGGGTGAACAGACAGTGGCTCGGGTGGTTGTTGTCCTTGATGATCTTTTTTGCCTTCCTGTAACATCGGGTGCTCTAGGTGTCATGGAGGGCAGGTAGTTTGCCATCTGTGATGCGTTGTGCAGACCGCATCACCCTCTGGAGAGCCTTACGGTTGTGGCGGTGCAGTTGCCGTACCAGATGGTGATACAGCCCGACAGGATGCTCTCAATTGTGCATCTGTAAAAGTTAGTGAGGGTTTTAGGTGACAAGCCACATTTCTTCAGCCTCCTGAGTTTGTAGAGGCACTGTTGCGCCTTTTTCACCACACTGTCTGTGTGGGTGGACCATTTCAGTTTGTTGTTGATGTGTACGCCGAGGAATTTAAAACTTTCCACCTTCTCCACTTCTGTCCCGTCGATGTGGAAAGGGGGGTGCTCCCTCTGTTGTTTCCTGAAGTCCACGATCATCTCCTTTGTTTTGTTGACATTGAGTGAGAGGTTGTTTTCCTGACACCACACTCCGAGTGTCTCGTTGTTGTTGGTAATCATGACCACTACTGTTGTGTTGTCTGCAAAATTGATGATTGAGATGAAGGCGTGCATGGCTACGCAGTTGTGGATGAAGAGAGAGTACAGGAGTGGGCTGAGTACACACCCTTGTGGGGCCCCAGTGTTGAGGGTCAGCGAGGAGGAGATGTTGTTTCCTACCTTCACCACCTGGGGGCGTCCCGTCTGAAAGTCCAGGACACAATTGCACAGGGTGGGGTTGAGGCCCAGGGCCTCCAGCTTGATTATGAGCTTGGGGAATACTATGGTGTTGAATGCTGAGCTGTAGTACAGCATTCTTACATACAGTGGGGAGAACAAGTATTTGATACACTGCCGATTCTGCAGGTTTTCCCACTTACAAGGCATGTAGAGGTCTGTAATTTATATCATAGGTACACTTCAACTGTGAGAGACAGAATCTAAAACAAATCTAAAACAAAAATCCAGAAAATCACATTGTATGATTTTTAAGTAATTAATTTGCATGTTATTGCATGACATAAGTATTTGATCACCTACCAACCAGTAAGAATTCCGGCTCTCACAGACCTGTTAGTTTTTCTTTAAGAAGCCCTCCTGTTCTCCACTCATTACCTCTATTAACAGCACCTGTTTGGACTCGTTACCTGTATAAAAGACACCTTTCCACACATTCAATCAAACAGACTCCAACCTCTCCACAATGGCCAAGACCAGAGAGCTGTGTAAGGACATCAGGAATAAAAATGTAGACCTGCACAAGGCTGGGATGGGCTACAGGACTATAGGCAAGCAGCTTGGTGAGAAGGCAACAACTGTTGGCGCAATTATTAGAAAATGGAACAAGTTCAAGATGACGGTCAATCACCCTCGGTCTGGGGCTCCATGCAAAATCGACAGTGTATCAAATACTTGTTCTCCCCACTGTAGGTATTCCTCTTGTCCAGATGGGTTAGGGCAGTGTGCAGTGTGATGGTTGTTGCATTGTCTGTGGACCTATTGGGGCGGTATGCAAACTGAAGTGGGTCTAGGGTGGCGGTGGAGGTGATATGATCCTTGACTAGTCTCTCAAAGCACTTTATGATGACAGAAGTGAGTGCTTTGAGGCGGTAATTGTTTAGTTCAGCTACCTTAGCTTTCTTGGGAACAGGAACAATGGTGGCCATCTTGAAGCATGTGGGGACAGCAGACTGGGATAGGGAGAGATTGAATATGTCCGTAAACATCCCAGCCAGCTGGTCTGTGCATGCGGCTAGAGATGTTGTCTGGGCCGGCAGCCTTGTGAGGGTTAACACGTTTAAATGTTTTACTCACGTCTGCCATGAAGAAGGAGAGGGGGGGGGGTTGGTAGCGGACTGCGTCGGTGGTCCTGTATTGTCCTCAAAGCGGGCAAAGAAGGTATTTAGTTTGTCCGGAAGCGTGACGTCGGTGTCCATGACGTGGCTGGTATCCGTGATTTCCTGTAGACCCTGCCACATACGTCTTGTGTCTGATCAATTGAATTGCGACTCCACTTTGTCCCTGTTCTCTCAACCAGCTTCATGAGGTAGTCACCTGGAATGCATTTCAACTAACAGGTGTGCCTTGTTAAAAGTTAATTTGTGGAATGTATTTCCTTTCTAATGTGTTTCAGCCAATCAGTTGTGTTGTGACAAGGTAGGGGTGGTATACAGAAGATGGCCCTATTTGGTAATAGACCAAGTCCATATTATGGAAAGAACAGCTCAAATAAACAAAGAGCAACAAAAGTCCATCAGAGCGGAGACTGTGTGAATCAGGCCTTCATAGTTGAATTGCTGCGTTACTATTAAAGGACACCAATAATAAGAAGAGACTTGCTTGGACCAAGAAACACGAGCAATGGACATTAGACCGGTGGAAATCTGTTCTTTGGTCTGATGAGTCCAAATTTGAGTTTATGGTTCCAACAGCCGTGTGAGACGCAGAGTAGGATAACGGATGATCTATACATGTCTGGTTGCCACCGTGAAGCATGGAGGAGGAAGTGTGATTGTGTGTGGGTGCTTTGCTGGTAACACTGTCAGTGATTTATTGAGAATTCAAGGCACACTTAACCAGCATGGCTACAACAGCATTCTGCAGTGATACACCATCCCACCTGGTTTACACTTAGTGAAACTATTGTTTTTCAAGAGGACAATAACCCAAAACACCTCCAGGCTGTGTAAGGGCTATTTGACCAAGAAGGAGAGTGATGGAGTGCTGCATTAGATGACCTGGCCTCCAGGCCCGCATGTTGTGACCCAGTCATTAATTCAAATCATTCTATTCATTCAACGTTACTAAATGCTAAACAAATCATTGACATGTACCGAGGTCGTAGAGGCCGACAAGTAGGTCTGTACAACCCCCAACTGTTGCAAATTAAATAGTAGCATGGAAAAATTATGTGTAGATGCTTTTTTCCGAGGGAGATGAAGTTTATGAAATACCTGCCTTGGTTGCTGGGCAGTGGAAGGAGGGAGACACAACTCCTGCATATCAACAAATCAGCATCTAGGATGAAAGCATCCCGTTTTATAAAAATAATTAGGTGGACCATTCTAAAGAACTTTCTTATTTCCCCCATATAAAAGTAGTATCACTATTCCCAATACCCTTACTGTAGCATCTATACCAGGGGTGTTAAACTCTTACCCTACCAGGTTCAGAGTACTGCTGGTTTCCTGCTAAACTCTTACCCTACCAGGTTCAGAGTACTGCTGGTTTCCTGTTAAACTCTTACCCTACCAGGTCTGGAGTACTGCTGGTTTCCTGCTAAACTCTTACCCTACCAGGTTCAGAGTACTGCCGGTTTCCTATTAAACTCCTACCCTACCAGGTCTGGAGTACTGCTGGTTTCCTGCTAAACTCTTACCCTACCAGGTCTGGAGTACTGCTGGTTTCCTGTTAAACTCTTACCCTACCAGGTTCAGAGTACTGCTGGTTTCCTGTTAAACTCTTACCCTACCAGGTTCAGAGTACTGCTGGTTTCCTATTAAACTCCTACCCTACCAGGTCTGGAGTACTGCTGGTTTCCTGCTAAACTCTTACCCTACCAGGTCTGGAGTACTGCTGGTTTCCTGTTAAACTCTTACCCTACCAGGTCTGGAGTACTGCTGGTTTCCTGTTAAACTCTTACCCTACCAGGTCTGGAGTACTGCTGGTTTCCTGTTAAACTCTTACCCTACCAGGTTCAGAGTACTGCTGGTTTCCTGTTAAACTCTTACCCTACCAGGTTCAGAGTACTGCTGGTTTCCTGTTAAACTCTTACCCTACCAGGTCTGGAGTACTGCTGGTTTCCTGTTAAACTCTTACCCTACCAGGTCTGGAGTACTGCTGGTTTCCTGTTAAACTCTTACCCTACCAGGTCTGGAGTACTGCTGGTTTCCTGTTAAACTCTTACCCTACCAGGTCTGGAGTACTGCTGGTTTCCTGTTAAACTCCTACCCTACCAGGTCTGGAGTACTGCTGGTTTTCTCTTTTACCTGATCATTAATTGCACTCACCTTTTGTCTGAGGTCTGAATCAGTCCATGATTAGAGGGGATTAATAAAACAGGAACCAGGGACTCTATGGAATTTATACTCTATATTGGCTGTTCCCTGCCATCAGTCTATACTAACCTCCCTGCCATCAGTCTATACTAACCAGCCTGTAGCCTGTCATCAGTCTATACTAACCTCTCTGCCATCAGTCTATACTAACCTCTCTGCCATCAGTCTATACTAACCTCTCTGCCATCAGTCTATACTAACCTCCCTGTCATCAGTCTATACTAACCTGCCTGTCATCAGTCTATACTAACCTCCCTGTCATCAGTCTATACTAACCTCCCTGTCATCAGTCTATACTAACCTCCCTGCCATCAGTCTATACTAACCAGCCTGTAGCCTGTCATCAGTCTATACTAACCTCTCTGCCATCAGTCTATACTAACCTCTCTGCCATCAGTCTATACTAACCTCTCTGCCATCAGTCTATACTAACCTCCCTGTCATCAGTCTATACTAACCTCCCTGTCATCAGTCTATACTAACCTCCCTGTCATCAGTCTATACTAACCTCTCTGTCATCAGTCTATACTAACCTCCCTGTCATCAGTCTATACTAACCTCCCTGTCATCAGTCTATACTAACCTCCCTGTCATCAGTCTATACTAACCTGCCTGTCATCAGTCTATACTAACCTCCCTGCCATCAGTCTATACTAACCTGCCTGCCATCATTCTATAATAACCTCCCTGTCATCAGTCTATAATAACCTCCCTGTCATCAGTCTATACTAACCTCCCTGTCATCAGTCTATACTAACCTCCCTGTCATCAGTCTATAATAACCTGCCTGCCATCATTCTATAATAACCTCCCTGTCATCAGTCTATAATAACCTCCCTGTCATCAGTCTATACTAACCTCCCTGTCATCAGTCTATACTAACCTCCCTGTCATCAGTCTATACTAACCTCCCTGTCATCAGTCTATACTAACCTGCCTGCCATCATTCTATAATAACCTCCCTGTCATCAGTCTATAATAACCTCCCTGTCATCAGTCTATACTAACCTCCCTGTCATCAGTCTATACTAACCTCCCTGTCATCAGTCTATACTAACCTGCCTGCCATCATTCTATAATAACCTCCCTGTCATCAGTCTATAATAACCTCCCTGTCATCAGTCTATACTAACCTCCCTGTCATCAGTCTATACTAACCTCCCTGTCATCAGTCTATACTAACCTGCCTGTCATCAGTCTATACTAACCTCCCTGCCATCAGTCTATACTAACCTGCCTGCCATCATTCTATAATAACCTCCCTGTCATCAGTCTATAATAACCTCCCTGTCATCAGTCTATACTAACCTCCCTGTCATCAGTCTATACTAACCTGCCTGCCATCATTCTATAATAACCTCCCTGTCATCAGTCTATAATAACCTCCCTGTCATCAGTCTATACTAACCTCCCTGCCATCAGTCTATAATAACCTCCCTGTCATCAGTCTATAATAACCTCCCTGTCATCAGTCTATAATAACCTCCCTGTCATCAGTCTATAATAACCTCCCTGTCATCAGTCTATAATAACCTCCCTGTCATCAGTCTATACTAACCTGCCATCAGTCTATACTAACCTCCCTGCCATCAGTCTATACTAACCTACCTGTCATCAGTCTATACTAACCTACCTGCCATCAGTCTATAATAACCTCCCTGTCATCAGTCTATACTAACCTCCCTGTCATCAGTCTGTACTAACCTGCCATCAGTCTATACTAACCTCCCTATCATCAGTCTATACTAACCAGCCTGTCATCAGTCTATACTAACCAACCTGTTCCCTGCCATCAGTCTATACTAACCTGCCTGTCATCAGTCTATACTAACCTGCCTGTTCCCTGTCATCAGTCTATACTAACCTGCCTTTTCCCTGTCATCAGTCTATACCAACCAACCTGTTCCCTGCCATCAGTCTATACTAACCTGCCTGTCATCAGTCTATACTAACCTGCCTTTTCCCTGTCATCAGTCTATACTAACCAACCTGTTCCCTGCCATCAGTCTATACTAACCTCCCTGTCATCAGTCTATACTAACCTCCCTGTCATCAGTCTATACTAACCTGCCTGCCATCAGTCTATACTAACCTCCCTGTCATCAGTCTATACTAACCTCCCTGTCATCAGTCTATACTAACCTGCCTGCCATCAGTCTATACTAACCTCCCTGTCATCAGTCTATACTAACCTGCCTTTCCCTGTCATCAGTCTATACTAACCAACCTGTTCCCTGCCATCAGTCTATACTAACCTCCCTGTCATCAGTCTATACTAACCTGCCTGCCATCAGTCTATACTAACCTCCCTGCCATCAGTCTATAATAACCTCCCTGTCATCAGTCTATACTAACCTCCCTGTCATCAGTCTATACTAACCTCCCTGTCATCAGTCTATACTAACCTCCCTGCCATCAGTCTATACTAACCTCCCTGCCATCAGTCTATACTAACCAGCCTGTTCCCTGTCATCAGTCTATACTAACCTCCCTGTCATCAGTCTATACTAACCTCCCTGCCATCAGTCTATACTAACCTGCCTGCCATCAGTCTATACTAACCTGCCTGTTCCCTGCCATCAGTCTATACTAACCTCTCTGCCATCAGTCTATACTAACCTCCCTGTCATCAGTCTATACTAACCTCCCTGCCATCAGTCTATACTAACCTCCCTGTCATCAGTCTATACTAACCTACCTGTCATCAGTCTATACTAACCTCCCTGTCATCAGTCTATACTAACCTCCCTGTCATCAGTCTATGCTAACCTGCCTGCCATCAGTATATACTAACCTCCCTGCCATCAGTCTATACTAACCTCCCTGTCATCAGTCTATAATAACCTCCCTGTCATCAGTCTATACTAACCTCCCTGTCATCAGTCTATACTAACCTCCCTGTCATCAGTCTATACTAACCTACCTGTCATCAGTCTATACTAACCTCCCTGCCATCAGTCTATACTAACCTCCCTGTCATCAGTCTATAATAACCTCCCTGTCATCAGTCTATACTAACCAGCCTGTTCCCTGTCATCAGTCTATACTAACCAGCCTGCCATCAGTCTATACTAACCAGCCTGTTCCCTGTCATCAGTCTATACTAACCTCCCTGTCATCAGTCTATACTAACCTCCCTGTCATCAGTCTATACTAACCTCCCTGTCATCAGTCTATACTAACCTCCCTGTCATCAGTCTATACTAACCTCCCTGTCATCAGTCTATACTAACCTCCCTGTCATCAGTCTATACTAACCTCCCTGCCATCAGTCTATACTAACCTCCCTGTCATCAGTCTATACTAACCTCCCTGCCATCAGTCTATACTAACCTCCCTGCCATCAGTCTATACTAACCTCCCTGTCATCAGTCTATACTAACCTCCCTGTCATCAGTCTATACTAACCTCCCTGCCATCAGTCTATACTAACCTCCCTGTCATCAGTCTATACTAACCTCCCTGCCATCAGTCTATACTAACCTGCCTGCCATCAGTCTATACTAACCTCCCTGCCATCAGTCTATAATAACCTCCCTGTCATCAGTCTATACTAACCTCCCTGTTCCCTGCCATCAGTCTATACTAACCTGCCTGTTCCCTGCCATCATTCTATAATAACCTCCCTGTCATCAGTCTATACTAACCTCCCTGCCATCATTCTATAATAACCTCCCTGTCATCAGTCTATACTAACCTCCCTGTCATCAGTCTATACTAACCTGCCTGTTCCCTGCCATCATTCTATAATAACCTCCCTGTCATCAGTCTATATTAACCTCCCTCTCATCAGTCTATACTAACCTCCCTGTCATCAGTCTATACTAACCTCCCTGCCATCAGTCTATAATAACCTCCCTGTCATCAGTCTATACTAACCTCCCTGTTCCCTGCCATCAGTCTATACTAACCTCCCTGCCATCAGTCTATAATAACCTCCCTGTCATCAGTCTATACTAACCTCCCTGCCATCAGTCTATACTAACCTCCCTGCCATCAGTCTATACTAACCTCCCTGTCATCAGTCTATACTAACCTCCCTGCCATCAGTCTATACTAACCTCCCTGCCATCAGTCTATACTAACCTCCCTGCCATCAGTCTATAATAACCTGCCTGCCATCAGTCTATAATAACCTCCCTGTCATCAGTCTATACTAACCTGCCATCAGTCTATACTAACCTCCCTGTCATCAGTCTATACTAACCTCCCTGCCATCAGTCTATACTAACCTCCCTGCCATCAGTCTATACTAACCTCCCTGCCATCAGTCTATACTAACCTCCCTGCCATCAGTCTATAATAACCTCCCTGCCATCAGTCTATAATAACCTCCCTGTCATCAGTCTATACTAACCTCCCTGTTCCCTGCCATCAGTCTATACTAACCTGCCTGTCATCAGTCTATACTAACCTCCCTGCCATCAGTCTATACTAACCTCCCTGCCATCAGTCTATACTAACCTCCCTGTCATCAGTCTATACTAACCTCCCTGCCATCAGTCTATACTAACCTCCCTGCCATCAGTCTATACTAACCTCCCTGCCATCAGTCTATACTAACCTCCCTGCCATCAGTCTATAATAACCTGCCTGCCATCAGTCTATAATAACCTCCCTGTCATCAGTCTATACTAACCTGCCATCAGTCTATACTAACCTCCCTGTCATCAGTCTATACTAACCTCCCTGCCATCAGTCTATACTAACCTCCCTGCCATCAGTCTATACTAACCTCCCTGCCATCAGTCTATACTAACCTCCCTGCCATCAGTCTATAATAACCTCCCTGCCATCAGTCTATAATAACCTCCCTGTCATCAGTCTATACTAACCTCCCTGTTCCCTGCCATCAGTCTATACTAACCTGCCTGTCATCAGTCTATACTAACCTCCCTGCCATCAGTCTATAATAACCTCCCTGTCATCAGTCTATACTAACCTCCCTGCCATCAGTCTATACTAACCTCCCTGCCATCAGTCTATACTAACCTCCCTGTCATCAGTCTATACTAACCTCCCTGCCATCAGTCTATACTAACCTCCCTGCCATCAGTCTATACTAACCTCCCTGCCATCAGTCTATACTAACCTCCCTGCCATCAGTCTATAATAACCTGCCTGCCATCAGTCTATAATAACCTCCCTGCCATCAGTCTATACTAACCTGCCATCAGTCTATACTAACCTCCCTGTCATCAGTCTATAATAACCTCCCTGTCATCAGTCTATACTAACCTCCCTGTCATCAGTCTATAATAACCTCCCTGTCATCAGTCTATAATAACCTCCCTGTCATCAGTCTATACTAACCTCCCTGTCATCAGTCTATAATAACCTCCCTGTCATCAGTCTATAATAACCTCTCTGTCATCAGTCTATACTAACCTCCCTGTCATCAGTCTATAATAACCTCCCTGTCATCAGTCTATAATAACCTCCCTGTCATCAGTCTATACTAACCTCCCTGTCATCAGTCTATAATAACCTCCCTGCCATCAGTCTATACTAACCTCCCTGCCATCAGTCTATACTAACCTCCCTGTCATCAGTCTATACTAACCTCCCTGTCATCAGTCTATACTAACCTCCCTGTCATCAGTCTATACTAACCTCCCTGTCATCAGTCTATACTAACCTCCCTGTCATCAGTCTATACTAACCTCCCTGTCATCAGTCTATACTAACCTCCCTGTCATCAGTCTATAATAACCTCCCTGTCATCAGTCTATACTAACCTCCCTGTCATCAGTCTATAATAACCTCCCTGTCATCAGTCTATAATAACCTCCCTGTCATCAGTCTATACTAACCTCCCTGTCATCAGTCTATAATAACCTCCCTGTCATCAGTCTATAATAACCTCCCTGTCATCAGTCTATACTAACCTCCCTGTCATCAGTCTATAATAACCTCCCTGCCATCAGTCTATACTAACCTCCCTGCCATCAGTCTATACTAACCAGCCTGTAGCCTGCCATCAGTCTATACTAACCTACCTGTTTCCCGTCAGCAGTTTGATGTGTCTTGTCTACATCCCATTATGTGAAGGGAAGGATGTTCCCACACTGTAGTTCTGAAATAGCCCTGTAGCAGAGGAGGATCACAAAGGTCAAAGACAGAACACTGACAATCAAAGAGGGGCCAAAATGCTGTAATCACTCTAACATATGTGACACCAGGAAATAGATATTTAACATATACACTTTGTCTACTTGGATGGGTTCTTGGCAAAGATTTGACCAAGCATTGATCTTAAAGCCATTATATGGCAGACAAGCACTGACATTTTCATTTGATGTGGGGTTAGAATTTATTACATTTTCATTTTAACTTTATTGCACTAGGCAAGTCAGTTAAGAACAAATTCTAATTTTCAATGACGGCCTAGGAACAGTGGGTTAACTGCCTGTTCAGGGGCAGAACGACAGATTTGTACCTTGTCAGCTCAGGGATATGAACTTGCAACCTTTCGGTTACTTGTTTTACGCTCTAACCACTAGGCTACCCTGCCGCCCCAATAGAATAGAATGTGGATTGATACCAAATGTATGCTACACATACTGGAAGAAATAAACGATGTCTGTCTGTGTCGATGGGATCTGGGAAAGGGGAGACGTTTAATTGAATGTAAAGCATTGATGTGATAGTCAAGTCTCTCTAATGTATGATTGCTTAGTTACGCCCACCACACCTCAGGTAGCTGTACTGTAGGCCTTCACAACCTGGGGGTATATCTACCCCTTGGGAGCCTTGGCCTGTCCACAGGGCGACTTGCTGTATACTGCTTACTGAAGAAATGACAAGAACATCTGCTGCAGACCAGTTATGAGTCCTTTCCATCATAGTTCAGGGAAGTCTTCTCTCCTTCTCTCCAGCTCATTCCAATCCATGCTGCTGTTCTCTCTTCTCTCCAGCTCATTCCAATCCATGCTGCTGTTCTCTCTTCTCTCCTGTTCATTCCAACCCATGCTGCTGTTCTCTCTCCTTCTCTCCTGCTCATTCCAATCCATGCTGCTGTTCTCTTTTCTCTCCTGCTCATTCAAACTCTTGCTGCTGTTCTCTCTCCTTCTCTCCAGCTCATTCCAATCCATGCTGCTGTTCTCTCTCCTTCTCTCCAGCTCATTCCACCCCATGCTGCTGTTCTCTCTCCTTCTCTCCAGCTCATTCCAATCCATGCTGCTGTTCTCTCTCCTTCTCTCCTGCTCATTCCAACCCATGCTGCTGTTCTCTCTTCTTCTCTTCTGCTCATTCCAACCCATGCTGCTGTTCTCTCTTCTTCTCTCCTGCTCATTCCAACCCATGCTGCTGTTCTCTCTCCTTCTCTCCAGCTCATTCCAACCCATGCTGCTGTTCTCTCTTCTTCTCTCCTGCTCATTCCAACCCATGCTGCTGTTCTCTCTCCTTCTCTCCAGCTCATTCCAATCCATGCTGCTGTTCTCTCTCCGTCTCTCCAGCTCATTCCAATCCATGCTGCTGTTCTCTCTTCTTCTCTCCAGCTCATTCCAATCCATGCTGCTGTTCTCTCTCCTTCTTTCCAGCTCATTCCAATCCATGCTGCTGTTCTCTCTCCGTCTCTCCAGCTCATTCCAATCCATGCTGCTGTTCTCTCTTCTTCTCTCC
Source organism: Oncorhynchus masou masou (assembly GCF_036934945.1). NCBI lineage: Eukaryota > Metazoa > Chordata > Actinopteri > Salmoniformes > Salmonidae > Oncorhynchus > Oncorhynchus masou. Next base: position 97,085,274 of record NC_088224.1, read on the forward strand.
AGCTCATTCCAATCCATGCTGCTGTTCTCTCTCCTTCTCTCCAGCTCATTCCAATCCATGCTGCTGTTCTCTCTTCTTCTCTCCAGCTCATTCCAATCCATGCTGCTGTTCTCTCTCCGTCTCTCCAGCTCATTCCAATCCATGCTGCTGTTCTCTTTCCTTCTTTCCAGCTCATTCCAATCCATGCTGCTGTTCTCTCTCCGTCTCTCCAGCTCATTCCAACCCATGTTGCTGTTCTCTTTCCGTCTCTCCAGCTCATTCCAACCCATGTTGCTAATCTTGAGTGTCTTACCACATTAATCTGTTCTTATATACTGGCACCACATTAATCTGTTCTTATATACTGGCACCACATTAGTCTGTTCTTATATACTGGCACCACATTAGTCTGTCCTTATATACTGGCACTACATTAGTCTGTCCTTATATACTGGCACCACATTAGTCTGTTCATATTAGAGGAAAAATTAAAGTCAATATCTTCCTCCCACATGGTAGCCTCTTCCATACATAATGCATTACTTTGGACCAGATCCCTATGTGAGAGGGAGAGCTCTATGGGGCCTGGTCCAAAGTAGTGCACTATACATAGGGTGCCATTTGTGAGGCAGAATATGTCTTTCTGACATGTGGTTGTTTTCTCTCTCTTCTTCCAGGAATGGTCTGGGCTGAGTGTAAGGAGATTTGGTCCCAGGGGGCTCGGGAATATCTTTCGGAGACATGGAATCTTCTAGACTTTGGAATGCTGAGCCTTTTCGTGACATCCTTCATCACTAGATTTATGGCGTTCTGGCATGCGTATTCAGCACAGAGCTACGTCAACAAGCACTATACCGACCTGTCCAACATTACCCTGGAACCAGAGATAGAGTACTACAGACTGGGTGAGTGCAGACAGAAACCTGTCCAACATTACCCTGGTCCCAGAGATAGAGTACTACAGACTGGGTGAGTGCAGACAGAAACCTGTCCAACATTACCCTGGTCCCAGAGATAGAGTACTACAGACTGGGTGAGTGCAGACAGAAACCTGACCAACATTACCCTGGTCCCAGAGATAGAGTACTACAGACTGGGTGAGTGCAGACAGAAACCTGACCAACATTACCCTGGTCCCAGAGATAGAGTACTACAGACTGGGTGAGTGCAGACAGAAACCTGTCCAACATTACCCTGGTCCCAGAGACAGAGTACTACAGACTGGGTGAGTGCAGACAGAAACCTGTCCAACATTACCCTGGTCCCAGAGACAGAGTACTACAGACTGGGTGAGTGCAGACAGAAACCTGTCCAACATTACCCTGGTCCCAGAGACAGAGTACTACAGTCTGGGTCTGCTAGGGGGGCTGGTCAAGGTTGCTTTATATTAGAAATATTTCATAGCCTGTTCCCTGATCTGTTTGTTGCCAGCTGACCTGATCCCTGATCTGTTTGTGGCCAGCTAGCCTGGTCCCTGATCCGTTTGTTGTCAGCTAGCCTGGTCCCTGATCCATTTGTTGTCAGCTAGCCTGGTCCCTGATCCGTTTGTTGTCAGCTAGCCTGGTCCCTGATCCATTTGTTGCCAGCTAGCCTGGCCCCTGATCCATTTGTTGTCAGCTAGTCTGGTCCCTGGTCCGTTTGTTGTCAGCTAGCCTGGTCCCTGATCCGTTTGTTGCCAGCTAGCCTGGTCCCTGGTCCGTTTGTTGCCAGCTAGTCTGGTCCCTGGTCCGTTTGTTGCCAGCTAGCCTGGTCCCTGGTCCGTTTGTTGCCAGCTAGTCTGGTCCCTGATCCGTTTGTTGTCAGCTAGCCTGGTCCCTGATCCAGTTGTTGTCAGCTAGCCTGGTCCCTGATCCAGTTGTTGTCAGCCAGCCTGGTCCCTGATCCAGTTGTTGTCAGCTAGTCTGGTCCCTGATCCATTTGTTGTCAGCTAGCCTGGTCCCTGATCCATTTGTTGCCAGCTAGCCTGGTCCCTGATCCATTTGTTGTCAGCTAGCCTGGTCCCTGATCCATTTGTTGTCAGCTAGACTGGTCCCTGATCCATTTGTTGTCGGCTAGCCTGGCCCCTGATCCATTTGTGCTCTTGCCAACTCCATTGCTCATTGTGAAGCCAAACAGAAAGAAACCGGCACCCAAGCTAAAAAATATCACAGTGCTTCATGACAGTAGAATAAATCCAAAAGGCACCTTTGACAAAAGCTGCAGAACATATCAGGTGCCGGAGTTATCGGTCATGACCAATGAAAAGGAAACTACTGCTCACTACTGCTCATGCTCCGTTTGCCGAGACCCAATCCAAGTAGACATAGTGTACACAGTTGAAGTTAGGAAATGTACATACACCTTTACATACACCTTAGCCAAATACATTTAAACTCCGTTTTTCACAATTCCTGACATTTACTCCTGGTAACAATTAGGTCAGTTAGGATCACCACTTTATTTTAACAATGTGAAATGTCAGAATAATAGTAGAGAGAATGATTTATTTCAGCTTTTTTTTCTTTCATCACATTTTGCCACAACTTCGAAAGTGTGCTTGGGGTCATTGTCCATTTGGAAGAACCATTTGCGACTAAGCTTTAACTTCCTGACTGATGTCTTGAGATGTTGCTTCATTATATCCGCATATTTTTCCTCCCTCATGACGCCATCTATTTTGTGAAGTGCACCAGTCCCTCCTGCAGCAAAGCACCCCCACACCATGATGTTGCCACCCTCGTACTTCATGGTTGGGATGGTGTTCTCTGGCTTGCAAGCCTCCCCCTTTTTCCTCCAAACGATGGTCATTATGGCCAAACAGTTCTATTTTTGTTTCATCAGACCAGAGGACATTTCTCCAAAAAATACGATCTTTGTCCCCATGTGCAGTTGCAAACCGTAGTCTGGCTTTTTTATGGCGGTTTTGGAGCAGTCGCTTCTTCCTTGCTGAGTGGCCTTTCAGGTTATGTCGATATAGGACTCGTTTTACTGTGGATATATATATACTTTTGTACCTGTTTCCTCCAGCGTCTTCACAAGATCCTTTGCTGTTGTTCTGGGATTGATTTACACTTTTCGCACCAAAGTACATTCATCTCTAGGAGACAGAGCACATCTCCTTCCTGAGCGGTATGACGGCTGCGTGGTCCCATGGTGTTTATACTTGTGTACTATTGTTTGTACAGATGAACGTGGTATTTTCAGGATTTTGGAAATTGCTCCCAAGGATGATCCAGACTTGTGGAGGTCTACAATTTTTTTTACTGAGGTCTTGGCTGATTTCTTTTGATTTTCCCATGATGTCAAGCAAAGAGGCACTGAGTTTGAAGGTAGGCCTTGAAATACATCCACAGGTACACCTCCAATTGACTCAAATGATGTCAATTAGTCTATCAGAAGCTTCTAAAGCCATGACATCCTTTTCTGGAATTTTCCAAGCTGTTTAAAGGTACAGTCAACTTAGTGTATGAAAATGAAATAATGAAATAATCTGGCTGTAAACAATTGTTGGAAAAATGACTTGTGTCATGCACAAAGTACATGTCCTAACCGACTTGCCGAAACTATAGTTTGTTAACAAGAAATTTGTGGAGTGGTTGAAAAACGAGTTTTAATGACTCTAACCTAAGTGTATGTAAACTTCCGACTTCAACTGTATGTTAAATATCTATTTCCTGGTGTCACATATGTTAGAGTGATAACCGTATTATGGCCCCTCTGTGATTGTCAGTGTTCTGTCTTTGACCTCTGTGATCCTCCACTGCTACAGGGCTATTTCAGAACAACAGTGTGGGAACATCCCTCCCTTCACTGTGATGGACACAGTGGGATCAGTCTACCTGAACATGCGATTGAGCCATACTTCTCATCTCCACGGGAAAAGTTCTGAATGATATATCTCTGTATCTCTCTCTCTATCTCTCTCTCTAGCCCGTAATAACTGGGTTCCCTCGGACCCCCAGATCATCTCAGAGGGTCTGTATTCCATCGCTGTGGTACTGAGCTTCTCTCGCATCGCCTACATCCTCCCAGCCAATGAGAGTTTCGGGCCCCTGCAGATATCTCTGGGACGCACGGTGAAAGATATCTTCAAGTTCATGGTGATCTTCATCATGGTTTTTGTGGCCTTCATGTTTGGAATGTTCAATCTCTACTCATACTACCTGGGAGCCAAGCAGAACGACGCCTTCACCACGTGAGTTATGTAATTATGGAGGAAATGGGAAACATACAGTGCCGTCGGAAAGTATTCAGAGCCCTTGACTTTTACCACATTTTATTACGTTACAGCCTTATTCTAAAATGGATTAAATCATTTTTTCCCCTCATCAATCTACACACAATACCTCACAATAACATCACAATACCCCATAATGACATCACAATACCCCATAATAACATCACAACACCCCATAATGACATCACAATACTCTATAATGACGTCACGATACCCAATAATTACATCACAATACCCCATAATGACATCACAATACCCCATAATAACATCACAACACCCCATAATAACATCACGATACTCTATAATGACTTCACAATACCCCATAATGACATCACAATACCCCATATAATGACGAAGCAAAAATGGGTTTTTAGAACATTTAGTTAATTTATAAAAAAACAACAACTCATATGACATTTACATAAGTATTCAGACCCTTTACTCAGTACTTTCTTGAAGCACCTTTGTCAGCGACTACAGCCTCAAGTCTTCTTGGGTATGACACAGAGGTGGAAAAAATACCCAATTGTCATACTTGTGAAAAAAGAAGAAATACCTTAATATGAAATGACTCCAGTAAAAAAAGTCACCCAGGAAAATATTACTTGAGTAAAAGTGTAAAAGTATCAGATTTTAAATGTACTTATGGTGGTGGGGAAAGTACTCAAGTGTCATTCTTGAGTAGAAGTACAAAGTAAAAGGAAATGCTATATTTCACATTTCTTATATTTAGCAAACCAGATGGCACAATTTCCTTTTTTTATTACTTTTTTTGACAGCCAGGGGGCACACTACAACACTCAGACATCATTTACAGATAGCCAGGGGAACACTCCAACACTCAGACATCATTTACAGATAGCCAGGGGAACACTCCAACACTCAGACATCATTTACAGATAGCCAGGGGAACACTCCAACACTCAGACATCATTTACAGATAGCCAGGGAACACTCCAACACTCAGACATCATTTACAGATAGCCAGGGGAACACCCCAACACTCAGACATCATTTACAGATAGCCAGGGGTACACTCCAACACTCAGACATCATTTACAGATAGCCAGGGGAACACTCCAACACTCAGACATAATTTGTCAGCTCTACCCTTTAGCTCAGTGCGGACGTTGCCTGTAATCCATGGCTTCTGGTTGGGTTATGTACGTACAGTCACTGTGGGGATGACATCATTGATGTACTTATTGATGAAGCCAATGACTGATGTGGTGTATTCTTCAATGCCGGGAATCCCGGAATGTTCCAGTCTGTGCAATACAGTCCTGTAGCTTAGCATCTGCGTCATCTGACCACAACCATATTGAGTGAGTCACTGGTGCTTCCTGCTTTAGTTTTTGCTCGTAAATAAGGTATTTCCGTTTTTTTTATACATTTGAAACATTTCGAAAATACGGTTTTTGCTTTGTCATTATGTGTTATTATGTGTAGATGGTTGAAAAAGCACATTTTAGAATAAGGCTCTAAAATAAGAACATGTGGAAAACGAATGGGTGTGAGTACTTTCTGAATGCACTATATATAGCACTGAAATGGGATACATATATAGCACTGAAATGGGATAAATATATAGCACTGAAATGGGATACATATATAGCACTGAAATGGGATACATATATAGCACTGAAATGGGATAAATATATAGCACTGTAATGGGATACATATATAGCACTGTAATGGGATACATATATAGCACTGTAATGGGATACATATATAGCACTGTAATGGGATACATATATAGCACTGAAATGGGATAAATATATAGCACTGAAATGGGATACATATATAGCACTGAAATGGGATACATATATAGCACTGTAATGGGATACATATACGGCACTGAAATGGGATACATATATAGCACTGAAATGGGATACATATACGACACTGAAATGGGATACATATATAGCACTGTAATGGGATACATATATAGCACTGAAATGGGATACATATACGGCACTGAAATGGGATACATATATAGCACTGAAATGGGATAAATATATAGCACTGAAATGGGATACATATATAGCACTGTAATGGGATACATATATAGCACTGAAATGGGATACATATATAGCAGGTATATAGCAGGTATATAGCAGGTATATCCAGGTATAATACATTCTGATCCAGGTATAACACATTCTGATCCAGGTATAACACATTCTGATCCAGGTATAACACATTCTGATCCAGGTATAACACATTCTGATCCAGGTATAACACATTCTGATCCAGGTATAACACATTCTGATCCAGGTATAATACATTCTGATCCAGGTATAACACATTCTGATCCAGGTGTAATACATTCTGATCCAGGTATAATACCTTCTGATCCAGATATAATACATTCTAATCCAGGTATAACACATTCTGATCCAGGTATAACACATTCTGATCCAGGTATAATACATTCTGATCCAGGTATAACACATTCTGATCCAGGTATAACACATTCTGATCCAGGTATAACACGTTCTGATCCAGGTATAATACATTCTGATCCAGGTATAATACATTCTGATCCAGGTATAATACATTCTGATCCAGGTATAACACATTCTGATCCAGGTATAATACATTCTGATCCAGGTATAACACATTCTGATCCAGGTATAACACATTCTGATCCAGGTATAACACATTCTGATCCAGGTATAATACATTCTGATCCAGGTATAACACATTCTGATCCAGGTATAACACGTTCTGATCCAGGTATAACACATTCTGATCCAGGTATAACACATTCTGATCCAGGTATAACACATTCTGATCCAGGTATAACACATTCTGATCCAGGTATAACACAAGTATATACATTATGATCCAGGTATAATACATTCTGATCCAGGTATAATACATTCTGATCCAGGTATAACACATTCTGATCCAGGTATAACACATTCTGATCCAGGTATAACACATTCTGATCCAGGTATAACACAAGTATATACATTATGATCCAGGTATAATACATTCTGATCCAGGTATAACACATTCTGATCCAGGTATAACACATTCTGATCCAGGTATAATACATTCTGATCCAGGTATAACACATTCTGATCCAGGTATAACACATTCTGATCCAGGTATAATACATTCTGATCCAGGCATAACACATTCTGATCCAGGTATAATACATTCTGATCCAGGTATAATACATTCTGATCCAGGTATAATACATTCTGATCCAGGTATAACACATTCTGATCCAGGTATAACACATTCTGATCCAGGTATAATACATTCTGATCCAGGTATAATACATTCTGATCCAGGTATAACACATTCTGATCCAGGTATAACACATTCTGATCCAGGTATAACACATTCTGATCCAGGTATAATACATTCTGATCCAGGTATAATACATTCTGATCCAGGTATAACACATTCTGATCCAGGTATAACACATTCTGATCCAGGTATAACACATTCTGATCCAGGTATAACACATTCTGATCCAGGTATAATACATTCTGATCCAGGTATAATACATTCTGATCCAGATATAATACATTCTGATCCAGGTATAATACATTCTGATCCAGGTATAACACATTCTGATCCAGGTATAACACATTCTGATCCAGGTATAATACATTCTGATCCAGGTATAATACATTCTGATCCAGGTATAACACATTCTGATCCAGGTATAACACATTCTGATCCAGGTATAATACATTCTGATCCAGGTATAACACATTCTGATCCAGGTATAATACATTCTGATCCAGGTATAATACATTCTGATCCAGGTATAACACATTCTGATCCAGGTATAACACATTCTGATCCAGGTATAACACATTCTGATCCAGGTATAACACATTCTGATCCAGGTATAACACATTCTGATCCAGGTATAATACATTCTGATCCAGGTATAACACATTCTGATCCAGGTATAATACATTATGATCCAGGTATAATACATTCTGATCCAGGTATAACACATTCTGATCCAGGTATAACACATTCTGATCCAGGTATAATACATTCTGATCCAGGTATAACACATTCTGATCCAGGTATAATACATTCTGATCCAGGTATAACACATTCTGATCCAGGTATAATACATTCTGATCCAGGTATAACACATTCTGATCCAGGTATAACACATTCTGATCCAGGTATAATACATTCTGATCCAGGTATAACACATTCTGATCCAGGTATAATACATTATGATCCAGGTATAATACATTCTGATCCAGGTATAACACATTCTGATCCAGGTATAACACATTCTGATCCAGGTATAATACATTCTGATCCAGGTATAACACATTCTGATCCAGGTATAATACATTCTGATCCAGGTATAACACATTCTGATCCAGGTACAATACATTCTGATCCAGGTATAATACATTCTGATCCAGGTATAACACATTCTGATCCAGGTATAATACATTCTGATCCAGGTATAACACATTCTGATCCAGGTATAACACATTCTGATCCAGGTATAATACATTCTGATCCAGGTGTAATACATTGATCCAGGTATAATACATTCTGATCCAGGTATAACACATTCTGATCCAGGTATAACACATTCTGATCCAGGTATAACACATTCTGATCCAGGTATAACACATTCTGATCCAGGTATAACACATTCTGATCCAGGTATAATACATTCTGATCCAGGTATAACACATTCTGATCCAGGTATAATACATTCTGATCCAGGTATAATACATTCTGATCCAGGTATAACACATTCTGATCCAGGTATAACACATTCTGATCCAGGTATAATACATTCTGATCCAGGTATAATACATTCTGATCCAGGTATAACACATTCTGATCCAGGTATAACACATTCTGATCCAGGTATAATACATTCTGATCCAGGTATAACACATTCTGATCCAGGTATAACACATTATGATCCAGGTATAATACATTCTGATCCAGGTATAACACATTCTGATCCAGGTATAACACATTCTGATCCAGGTATAATACATTCTGATCCAGGTATAACACATTCTGATCCAGGTATAATACATTCTGATCCAGGTACAATACATTCTGATCCAGGTATAATACATTCTGATCCAGGTATAACACATTCTGATCCAGGTATAACACATTCTGATCCAGGTATAACACATTCTGATCCAGGTATAATACATTCTGATCCAGGTATAACACATTCTGATCCAGGTATAACACAAGTATATACATTATGATCCAGGTATAATACATTCTGATCCAGGTATAACACATTCTGATCCAGGTATAACACATTCTGATCCAGGTATAATACATTCTGATCCAGGTATAATACATTCTGATCCAGGTATAATACATTCTGATCCAGGTATAACACATTCTGATCCAGGTATAACACATTCTGATCCAGGTATAACACATTCTGATCCAGGTATAACACATTCTGATCCAGGTATAACACATTCTGATCCAGGTATAACACATTCTGATCCAGGTATAACACATTCTGATCCAGGTATAACACATTCTGATCCAGGTATAACACATTCTGATCCAGGTATAATACATTCTGATCCAGGTATAACACGTTCTGATCCAGGTATAACACATTCTGATCCAGGTATAATACATTCTGATCCAGGTATAACACATTCTGATCCAGGTATAACACATTCTGATCCAGGTATAATACATTCTGATCCAGGTATAACACATTCTGATCCAGGTATAACACGTTCTGATCCAGGTATAATACATTCTGATCCAGGTATAATACATTCTGATCCAGGTATAACACATTCTGATCCAGGTATAACACATTCTGATCCAGGTATAATACATTCTGATCCAGGTATAACACGTTCTGATCCAGGTATAACACATTCTGATCCAGGTATAATACATTCTGATCCAGGTATAACACATTCTGATCCAGGTATAACACATTCTGATCCAGGTATAATACATTCTGATCCAGGTATAACACATTCTGATCCAGGTATAACACGTTCTGATCCAGGTATAATACATTCTGATCCAGGTATAATACATTCTGATCCAGGTGTAATACATTCTGATCCAGGTATAACACATTCTGATCCAGGTATAATACATTCTGATCCAGGTATAATACATTCTGATCCAGGTATAATACATTCTGATCCAGGTGTAATACATTCTGATCCAGGTATAATACATTCTGATCCAGGTGTAATACATTCTGATCCAGGTATAACACATTCTGATCCAGGTATAACACATTCTGATCCAGGTATAACACATTCTGATCCAGGTGTAATACATTCTGATCCAGGTATAACACATTCTGATCCAGGTATAACACATTCTGATCCAGGTATAATACATTCTGATCCAGGTATAATACATTCTGATCCAGGTATAATACATTCTGATCCATGTATAACACATTCTGATCCAGGTATAATACATTCTGATCCAGGTATAATACATTCTGATCCAGGTATAACACATTCTGATCCAGGTATAACACATTCTGATCCATGTATAACACATTCTGATCCAGGTATAATACATTCTGATCCAGGTATAACACATTATGATCCAGGCATAACACATTCTGATCCAGGTATAACACATTATGATCCAGGTATAACACATTCTGATCCAGGTATAACACATTCTGATCCAGGTATAATACATTCTGATCCAGGTATAACACATTCTGATCCAGGTATAACACATTCTGATCCAGGTATAATACATTCTGATCCAGGTATAATACATTCTGATCCAGGTATAACACATTCTGATCCAGGTATAACACATTCTGATCCAGGTATAATACATTCTGATCCAGGTATAACACATTCTGATCCAGGCATAACACATTCTGATCCAGGTATAACACATTATGATCCAGGTATAACACATTCTGATCCAGGTATAACACATTCTGATCCATGTATAATACATTCTGATCCATGTATAACACATTCTGATCCAGGTATAATACATTCTGATCCAGGTATAACACATTCTGATCCAGGTATAACACATTCTGATCCAGGTATAATACATTCTGATCCAGGTATAATACATTCTGATCCAGGTATAACACATTCTGATCCAGGTATAACACATTCTGATCCAGGTATAATACATTCTGATCCAGGTATAATACATTCTGATCCAGGTATAACACATTCTGATCCATGTATAACACATTCTGATCCAGGTATAATACATTCTGATCCAGGTATAACACATTCTGATCCAGGTATAATACATTCTGATCCAGGTATAATACATTCTGATCCAGGTATAACACATTCTGATCCAGGTATAACACATTCTGATCCAGGTATAATACATTCTGATCCAGGTATAATACATTCTGATCCAGGTGTAATACATTCTGATCCAGATATAATACATTCTGATCCAGGTATAACACATTCTGATCCAGGTATAACACATTCTGATCCAGGTATAACACATTCTGATCCAGGTATAACACATTCTGATCCAGGTATAACACATTCTGATCCAGGTATAACACATTCTGATCCAGGTATAACACATTCTGATCCAGGTATAACACATTCTGATCCAGGTATAACACGTTCTGATCCAGGTATAACACGTTCTGATCCAGGTGTAATACATTCTGATCCAGGTATAACACATTCTGATCCAGGTATAATACATTCTGATCCAGGTATAACACATTCTGATCCAGGTATAATACATTCTGATCCATGTATAACACATTCTGATCCAGGTATAATACATTCTGATCCAGGTATAACACATTCTGATCCAGGTATAACACATTCTGATCCATGTATAACACATTCTGATCCAGGTATAATACATTCTGATCCAGGTATAACACATTCTGATCCAGGCATAACACATTCTGATCCAGGTATAACACATTATGATCCAGGTATAACACATTCTGATCCAGGTATAACACATTCTGATCCAGGTATAATACATTCTGATCCAGGTATAACACATTCTGATCCAGGTATAACACATTCTGATCCAGGTATAATACATTCTGATCCAGGTATAATACATTCTGATCCAGGTATAACACATTCTGATCCAGGTATAATACATTCTGATCCAGGTATAACACATTCTGATCCAGGCATAACACATTCTGATCCAGGTATAACACATTATGATCCAGGTATAACACATTCTGATCCAGGTATAACACATTCTGATCCAGGTATAATACATTCTGATCCATGTATAACACATTCTGATCCAGGTATAATACATTCTGATCCAGGTATAACACATTCTGATCCAGGTATAACACATTCTGATCCAGGTATAATACATTCTGATCCAGGTATAATACATTCTGATCCAGGTATAACACATTCTGATCCAGGTATAACACATTCTGATCCAGGTATAATACATTCTGATCCAGGTATAATACATTCTGATCCAGGTATAACACATTCTGATCCATGTATAACACATTCTGATCCAGGTATAATACATTCTGATCCATGTATAATACATTCTGATCCAGGTATAATACATTCTGATCCAGGTATAACACATTCTGATCCAGGTATAACACATTCTGATCCAGGTATAATACATTCTGATCCAGGTATAATACATTCTGATCCAGGTGTAATACATTCTGATCCAGATATAATACATTCTGATCCAGGTATAACACATTCTGATCCAGGTATAACACATTCTGATCCAGGTATAACACATTCTGATCCAGGTATAACACATTCTGATCCAGGTATAACACATTCTGATCCAGGTATAACACGTTCTGATCCAGGTATAACACGTTCTGATCCAGGTGTAATACGTTCTGATCCAGGTATAACACGTTCTGATCCAGGTATAATACATTCTGATCCAGGTATAACACATTCTGATCCAGGTATAATACATTCTGATCCATGTATAACACATTCTGATCCAGGTATAATACATTCTGATCCAGGTATAACACATTCTGATCCAGGTATAACACATTCTGATCCATGTATAACACATTCTGATCCAGGTATAACACATTCTGATCCAGGTATAATACATTCTGATCCAGGTATAACACATTCTGATCCAGGTATAATACATTCTGATCCAGGTATAACACATTCTGATCCAGGTATAATACATTCTGATCCAGGTATAACACATTCTGATCCAGGTATAACACATTCTGATCCAGGTATAATACATTCTGATCCAGGTATAACACATTCTGATCCAGGTATAACACATTCTGATCCAGGTATAATACATTCTGATCCAGGTATAACACATTCTGATCCAGGTATAATACATTCTGATCCAGGTATAACACATTCTGATCCAGGTATAATACATTCTGATCCAGGTATAACACATTCTGATCCAGGTATAACACATTCTGATCCAGGTATAATACATTCTGATCCAGGTATAACACATTCTGATCCAGGTATAATACATTCTGATCCAGGTATAACACATTCTGATCCAGGTATAATACATTCTGATCCAGGTATAACACATTCTGATCCAGGTATAACACATTCTGATCCAGGTATAACACGTTCTGATCCAGGTATAATACATTCTGATCCAGGTATAACACATTCTGATCCAGGTATAACACATTCTGATCCAGGTATAACACATTCTGATCCAGGTATAACACATTCTGATCCAGGTATAATACATTCTGATCCAGGTATAATACATTCTGATCCAGGTATAACACATTCTGATCCAGGTATAACACATTCTGATCCAGGTATAACACGTTCTGATCCAGGTATAATACATTCTGATCCAGGTATAACACATTCTGATCCAGGTATAACACATTCTGATCCAGGTATAACACATTCTGATCCAGGTATAATACATTCTGATCCAGGTATAATACATTCTGATCCAGGTATAACACATTCTGATCCAGGTATAACACATTCTGATCCAGGTATAACACATTCTGATCCAGGTATAACACATTCTGATCCAGGTATAACACATTCTGATCCAGGTATAACACATTCTGATCCAGGTATAACACATTCTGATCCAGGTATAATACATTCTGATCCAGGTATAACACATTCTGATCCAGGTATAACACATTCTGATCCAGGTATAACACATTCTGATCCAGGTATAACACATTCTGATCCAGGTATAACACATTCTGATCCAGGTATAACACATTCTGATCCAGGTGTAATACATTCTGATCCAGGTATAACACATTCTGATCCAGGTGTAACACATTCTGATCCAGGTATAACACATTCTGATCCAGGTATAACACATTCTGATCCAGGTATAACACATTCTGATCCAGGTGTAATACATTCTGATCCAGGTATAATACCTTCTGATCCAGGTATAACACGTTCTGATCCAGGTATAACATGTTCTGATCCAGGTATAACACATTCTGATCCAGGTATAACACATTCTGATCCAGGTATAACACATTCTGATCCAGGTATAACACATTCTGATCCAGGTGTAATACATTCTGATCCAGGTATAATACATTCTGATCCAGGTATAACACATTCTGATCCAGGTATAACACATTCTGATCCAGGTATAACACATTCTGATCCAGGTATAATACATTCTGATCCAGGTATAATACATTCTGATCCAGGTATAACACATTCTGATCCAGGTATAACACATTCTGATCCAGGTGTAATACATTCTGATCCAGGTGTAATACATTCTGATCCAGGTATAACACATTCTGATCCAGGTATAATACATTCTGATCCAGGTATAATACATTCTGATCCAGGTATAACACATTCTGATCCAGGTGTAACACATTCTGATCCAGGTGTAATACATTCTGATCCAGGTATAATACATTCTGATCCAGGTATAATACATTCTGATCCAGGTATAACACATTCTGATCCAGGTATAACACATTCTGATCCAGGTATAACACATTCTGATCCAGGTATAATACATTCTGATCCAGGTATAATACATTCTGATCCAGGTATAACACATTCTGATCCAGGTATAACACATTCTGATCCAGGTGTAATACATTCTGATCCAGGTGTAACACATTCTGATCCAGGTGTAACACATTCTGATCCAGGTATAACACATTCTGATCCAGGTATAATACATTCTGATCCAGGTATAACACCTTCTGATCCAGGTATAACACATTCTGATCCAGGTGTAATACATTCTGATCCAGGTGTAATACATTCTGATCCAGGTATAATACATTCTGATCCAGGTATAATACATTCTGATCCAGGTATAACACATTCTGATCCAGGTGTAATACATTCTGATCCAGGTATAACACATTCTGATCCAGGTATAACACATTCTGATCCAGGTATAACACATTCTGATCCAGGTATAACACATTCTGATCCAGGTATAATACATTCTGATCCAGGTATAATACATTCTGATCCAGGTATAATACATTCTGATCCAGGTATAACACATTGATCTCTGATCTCTTTCTCTTTTTGCTCCTTTCAGGATTGAGGAAAGTTTCAAGACGTTATTCTGGGCCATATTTGGCCTGTCCGAAGTCAAGTCAGTGAAGATCAACAATGGCCATAAGTTCATCGAGAATATCGGCTATATCCTTTATGGGGTTTATAACGTCACCATGGTGATCGTCCTGCTCAACATGCTCATTGCCATGATCAATAACTCCTTCCAGGAAATAGAGGTAACTAATGAATGAATTAATAATTGATTGTCCCTTAGAGATAATAAGGCTCTGGTCTTGATACTTGTTAACATGTTATACTGCTCTTGTATGAGGAATTTACAGGATATAGTTAGTATACCATTTACTATAAGACCCTGCGATAGACTGGTCTAGGGTGTCCTGTCTAGGGGGTGTACTTGTAGATCAAGCTGCCTCACTATAGAAACAGGTGATAGACTAGTGTCCTGTCTAGGGGGTGTACTTGTAGATCAAGCTGCCTCACTATAGAAACAGGAGATAGACTAGTGTCCTGTCTAGGGGGTGTACATGTAGATCAAGCTGCCTCACTATAGAAACAGGAGATAGACTAGTGTCCTGTCTAGGGGGTGTACTTGTAGATCAAGCTGCCTCACTATAGAAACAGGTGATAGACTAGTGTCCTGTCTAGGGGGTGTACTAATGTCTATGGTATACAAATAGACACAGTTATTTAACATCTCTACTATGCTCCTTTAATCAATGTGTCTCCCTTGTGAAGCCACCATTTTGTAGATGTATTGTTGCAGGCTACATCTGCACGCTTGGCTGTGTTAATTCATCTTCCATCAGATAGCATGTAAGGTGCCCCAATGCAGCACTGCAGCTTCCGTCTGATCTACTTTGAGGAGTCTGATACTGTGGAGGCTGTTAACAAGAGACAAGGCCACGTTCCGAATGGCGCCCTATTCTCTTTACAGTGCACTACATTTCACCAGGGTTCGTTGGGCTCTGGTCGAAAGTAGTGCACTATATAGGGAATAGGGTAGCATTTGGGATGCACACCAAGTATTTCTGGGTAATTACAAATGCTTTGAGCCACATAGATAAGGTAATTGTAGAATGATTTAGTTTCATACTGTCTTCTGAGTAAAAAATGAATTCAGTGAATGATTGTCTGTTGCGATGGTAATTGCAGCTACTTACAGGGTTGGAAGAGAATGAAATCCTCATCCAGTTTAGAGGCCGGAGCTTCATCCAGTTTAGAGGCCGCAGCTTCATCCAGTTTAGAGGCCGCAGCTTCATCCAGTTTAGAGGCCGCAGCTTCATCCAGTTTAGAGGCCGCAGCTTCATCCAGTTTAGAGGCCGCAGCTTCATCCAGTTTAGAGGCCGCAGCTTCATCCAGTTTAGAGGCCGCAGCTTCATCCAGTTTAGAGGCCGCAGCTTCATCTACCGTTGGGTCGCATTAGGATGTTCGGATCTCGTATTGGCCGTGTACCAAATGGCACCCTGTTCTCTATAAAGTGTCCTACTTTAGACCAGAGCCATATGGGCCCGGCTCAAAGGTAGTGTACTATATAGGGAAGAATGTGTCATTTGGGATGAAAACATTGGCTGCCATCCATATCAATTAGGTTGCTATGGCTCCTCCCACTCAATGCTTTTAGTATTTACCTCTGGACAATTATTATGGATGTAAAGGAAAAGCTTTTTTTATGAAAGCCAGAAGCTTTGAATTATGTTATAAAACTGACTGTTGTTGTTTTAGAGTTGATTGTTTCTAAATACTCCGTTCCCTTTCAGTTGGTCAACTCACTGCAACACAGCTGTGTGGAGTTGGTGCTAGCGCCCTCTACTGAAGAACATTAGAATCACGCTTGACAGGGCCAATGAACACTGTGCCTCACTGGAAGCCCCGCCTTCCACAGGGGATAAACCTGAGGCATGAATTAATTCGCTGTGACAACAGTACACCAAAGTGGCAGGGGTACATCAGAGTAGATGTAAACACATTGTTTGTACCCCACAGTGTTAAGATACATTGTTTCTACCCCACGGTGTTAAGATACATTGTTTCTACCCCACGGTGTTAAGATACATTGTTTGTACCCCACAGTGTTAAGATACATTGTTTCTACCCCACGGTGTTAAGATACATTGTTTCTACCCCACGGTGTTAAGATACATTGTTTCTTCCCCACGGTGTTAAGATACATTGTTTCTACCCCACGGTGTTAAGATACATTGTTTCTACCCCACGGTGTTAAGATACATTGTTTGTACCCCACGGTGTTAAGATACATTGTTTTTACCCCACGGTGTTAAGATACATTGTTTGTACCCCACGGTGTTAAGATACATTGTTTCTACCCCACGGTGTTAAGATACATTGTTTCTACCCCACGGTGTTAAGATACATTGTTTCTACCCCACGGTGTTAAGATACATTGTTTGTACCCCACAGGGTTAAGATACATTGTTTCTACCCCACGGTGTTAAGATACATTGTTTCTACCCCACGGTGTTAAGATACATTGTTTCTACCCCACGGTGTTAAGATACATTGTTTCTACCCCACGGTGTTAAGATACATTGTTTCTACCCCACGGTGTTAAGATACATTGTTTCTACCCCACGGTGTTAAGATACATTGTTTGTACCCCACGGTGTTAGGATACATTGTTTGTACCCCACGGTGTTAAGATACATTGTTTTTGTCGCTCTGGATTTTGCACACAGTGACGTTGGGGTACAGGCATTGCTTGTGCGTCCCCCATGTTTTTACAGCGTCAGGTTGACTGTTCTTGTTATTAGGGAGATTTCTGCCCTTCTCCAGAAGCAGGTGATCCGATTGGTTCCTATGTGAGAGGCCAAGTACAGCTGGTTCAGCCGATATTTCTAAGTTCTCAAAAGGGGCAAGACTTTGATTCCATTTTTAGACCTGTGTGCCCTGTACACCTCAGGATCTACAAATTCAGAATGCTAATGAACAGCCTGTTGTTACAGTCAGTGCACCCGGGTGATTGGTTCACCTCCATCAACCTGAAGGATGCATACTTTACTGTGAACAAATATCCCCCCCACAAGAAGTTGCTGAGCTTCCGTTTAGAGGCTATAGCCAACGAGTTTTTGGTTCTCCCTTTCAGGCTTTCCCTTGTACTTTCACCAAAGTTGTGGATCCGGGTTTGGCACCTATGCGGATATTGGACTCCCTGGACGATTGGCAAGTGGTAGCGGGAGTCGAGGGAGCTGGTGGCGTTGCACACCTCTCTGCTGGTTTCCCATGTTCAGTGTCTGCAGCTGTTTGACTCCATCTCAGCACATTCTGTTTCTGGGTCTCAAGTTAGACTCAGTCGAGAATTCTTGTCCCCACAGAGGGAGACTCGGTTTTTTCGTCTTTGCTTGGCCCAATTTGGTCTGGATTGCGTTTTTCGCCAGTGACTAGATCGATTGGGGTTGATGGTTTCCATATCAACAGACTGGGAGGGGTATGGTCTCACCTCCTCTTGTCCTTGGCTCACTCCCTACTGCTGTGGAGCAGTACACACTTTTCCTCGCTCCGGGTGACGTATCTCCAGGGGAGGAGTCGGCTGCACCCCAGGGGGTTTCCCAGATGTAGGAAATGTCCGACAGATCTTGAGAAAATGAGCATTGTGGGCTGTTTTTCTCCATATGTAATGTCTGTTGGGAACAGATGCTCTCGTGAACCAGTGGCCTCAGACTTGATTCATTCCACGCTGGAGACGGTGCGTCAGAGACGAGTTGTCATTGATCCTTGTGGCTCCCCGTTGGCCCAAACGACCTTGGTTCGTGAAGATCATTCACCTTTTTTGGCAGGGACCCGTGGCAATGCAACTCTCGCAACTTTGGCCGGAGATTTGGAATCAGTGGGCCCTGAAAGATCCGATATGATGGCAAGAGGTTGACCTCTAAACAGTCCGCAAGGGCACCCTCCACGAGAGGCTTGTATGGATATAAGAGGCAGGTGTTCAAGCTTTGGTGCCAAAATAAAGGAATTGTTCCTTTTCTCTGGTGGACATTTTAATGTTCCTAAAGGTGTTTTTAATGCGGGGTTCATTCTCTGAATGTGTATATGGGAGCTATTTCAGCGTGTCGTGGGAATTGATCATTCCCTGGAGGTGCGGTTTTTAAAAGGTGTGTGCCCTGTCAGGCCGGTTTCTAAACCTAGCTTTGGTTTTGGTTTTGGTTTTGGATGTGCTGTGTGAGTCCCCTTTTGGACCAATTGAGTCTGTGAATCTGACCATCCTCTTCTACAAGACCACCCTGCTCGTGTCTTTGGCCTCGGCTCAGCGAGTTGGGGATCTCTATGCGTTATCCATGAAGTCCACCCTTGGCGACTCTAAGGTGACGTTTTGCCCCTAAGGTCATAACTGTGTCCTACAGCTTTTCAGATGTTTCCCCTTTCACCTCCTCCATTTGCTTCTGAGGAGCAGCGGAGGTTTACTTGCCGTTCCGGTACGACCACGTAAAATGAGCGGACCAGGGGTGTCCGTTTATGTGACCAAATATTTGTCAGTTTTGCTAATCTGGCTCGTGTTGTGTAAGCAGCGTCTCTCCCACTGGATTGTCGAAGCTGTTTATCTGACATATGACAGCAGAAGGCAGGAATGACGGTAATGTGCACACAGAGATCTGGAGGCTTCTTGGGTTTAAGGAGAGACACTGTTGTAAGGTTTTATCTCCTGGATGTCACTGTTTCCAGTGGAACCCGCAGGGTGCTTACGACTGGGGCAGGAGAGGGTCGTTAGGCAGCTAGCAAACACCGGGTACCGCAGGTTTTCCTGACTCTGGGTAGTCTGCCGTGGGCCATTTCATCTTGTGTCCACTGGGGTTGTGGCTTGGTGTGTGATTTATATGTCTCCATTGCTGTGTTGTACCTCGTTTCCCTCCTTCAGGGAACAGTAGCCATAATCATAACTGTAGGTTCTCTGCATTAACCCCTACCTTCCCCTCCCCTCGTCTCCTCTCCCCTCTCTTCTCCTCACTACCCCTCCTCCCCTCTCTTCTCCTCCCTACCCCTCCTCCCCTCTCTTCTCCTCCCTACCCCTCCTCCCCTCTCTTCTCCTCCCTACCCCTCCTCCCCTCTCTTCTCCTCCCTACCCCTCTTCCTCCCTACCTCCCTCCCCACCCTTCCTCCCCTCCCTCCTCCCCCTCCTCCCCTTCTTTCTTCTTCCCAACTCCTCTCCCCTCCCTTCTCCTCCCCACCTCCCCCATCTCCTCCCCTCTCTTCTCCCCAGGATGACGCTGATGTAGAGTGGAAATTTTCCCGGGCTAAGCTATGGTTCTCCTACTTTGAGGAAGGTGGGACATTACCTGTCCCCTTTAATCTGGTTCCTAGTCCCAAGTCCATCATCGCCCTGGTCCTGGGGCTAAGAGACCTCATGCTGAAGGTTCTCAACAGACACAAGAGCTGTCACAATGAGGATACAGAGCTCAATAAGGTGAACCTCACAATCATGCGCGCTCTCTCACACACACAGTAAGTAGATAGTGGAATTAGTCTGGCCATTATTGATATATGGTTTAGATTATCCCTTATAACCTTGTCCCTAGCCCTTTCTCTTGCTCTCTCTCTCTCTCGCTCTCTCTCTTTCTCTCTCTCTCTTGCTCTTGCTCTCTCTCTCTCTCTCTTTCTCTCATAGCAATTACGCCTGTGGACGAAGTTCTCTCCATAGATAAACTTTCAGAATCATCCAGCCTATAGATGATGTTATGACAGATGTGTGTCCTGGCTCTATACGGTGGTTTCCTAGACCCGTATTAGAAGTTGTAATATTGGAAATTGTCAATATTGGAAACTCTTTTGTGTGTACTGAGCCCTCTAGTGTCCTGTTGTAAAAGTGCAGGTTTACTTTTTATTTTCTTGATAAATTGTTGAATTTACACTTAATGAAGTATTGTTTGATTGTGTCTTAAACTCCAGTTGGATCATCATAAGAATTCAACTGTTGGAGGTCTGGCTTGTCCAGGTCGGCACCAGGTAAGTAGACCTATAGATATAGATATATATAGATAGTATTTTCATGTCACATTGCGTAGTTCCATAGGTTTTTATCACCACAAGGCATTGCATACTTTACTCATTTCTATACAATTATCATGTTTTCCTCTTATTTTCACAGAAGATAATGAAACGCCTCATCAAGAGATATGTGATGAAAGCACAGATCAATAAAGACAGTGAGGAAGTGAATGAAGGTATTGTGTCCCCTCCTATTTGACTGTTTTGTGACCCACTGAACACCTTTCCCGGTCAGAGAGATTTAAGGCAATCTCACAAATAAAACACACAGGACTTTTTTGTTGTTGTTGCAAGGAGTCATGATCATGGAAATGGTCTGTAATCATGTAGTCATGAGTAAATATTAATAATAATATTAATAAATACAGGGAAATGAACATGAATAAAGGCAACAGGAAGGAAATAGAGCAATTACAATAGCTAAAGTCGAGACGGTGATACACAGGCTGATCTCTGATCTGGCCGGAGCTGTTTGGGGGTTTTAGTTTCTCTCTAGCAGTTGGTGACATCTGCAGATGTAAAAAGGGCTTTATAGATTTGATTGACTGGATTGATAAATAGACTGATCTCTGATCTGGCCGGAGCTGTTTGGGGGTTTTAGTTTCTCTCTAGCAGTTTGTGACATCTGCAGATGTAAAAAGGGCTTTATAGACTTGATTGACTGGATTGATAAATAGACTGATCTCTGATCTGCGCTGGCAAGCAAAGGCTCAGTAGAGTCAAAACTAACATCACCTCACAAAGGCACAAACAGAATGAACTGAAGTAAATAAGGAGCTGATGAGACCAGGTGAGTAACTAACACAGTTGAAATCAATGAGAGACAGGGCTACGTTCAAGAACACAAAGAAACAGAACACTAAGAAAATATATACAGAACCTTACAATCAATCTACATACAATACACTATAATGACAAAGAATAGAAATGTTTGTAGAAATGTTTGCTAATTTATTAAAAATTAAAAACAGAAATATCACATTTACATAAGTATTCAGACCCTTTCCTCAGTACTTTGTTGAAGTACCTTTGGTAGCGTTGCTGCACAGCTATTTTCAGGTCCCTCCATAGATGTTCGATCGGGTTCAAGTCCAGGCTCTGGCTGGGCCACTCAAGGACATTCAGGGACTTGCCACTCCTGCGTTGTCTTGGCTGTGTGCTTAGGGTCATTGTCCTGTTAGAAGGTGAACCATCACCCAGTCTGAGGTCCTGTGCACTCTGGAGCAGGTTTTCATCAATGATCTCTCTGTACTTTGCTC
Organism: Oncorhynchus masou masou; assembly: GCF_036934945.1. Taxonomy (NCBI): domain Eukaryota; kingdom Metazoa; phylum Chordata; class Actinopteri; order Salmoniformes; family Salmonidae; genus Oncorhynchus; species Oncorhynchus masou. The sequence continues at coordinate 97,108,235 of NC_088224.1, forward strand.
CGTTCATCTTTCCCTCGATCCTGACTAGTCTCCCAGTCCCTGCCGCTGAAAAACATCCCCACAGCATGATGCTGCCACCACCATGCTTCACCGTAGGGATGGTGCCATGGTTTCCTCCAGACGTGACGCTTGGCATTCAGGCCAAAGAGTTCCATCTTGGTTTCATCAGACCAGAGAATCTTGTTTCTCACCATCTGAGATTCCTTTAGGTGCCTTTTGGAAAACCAAGCGGGCTGTGTGCCTTTTACTGAGTCATGTGCCTTTTCCTGAGGTGTGGCTTCTGTCTGGCTACTCTACTGCAAAGGCCTGATTTATGGAGTGCTGCAGAGATGGTTGTCCTTCTGGAAGGTTCTCCCATCTCCACAGAGGAACTCTAGAGCTCTGTCAGAGTGACCATCTGGTTCTTGGTAATCTGACGAAGGCCCTTCTCCCCAGATTGATCAGTATGGCCGGTCGGCCAGCTCTCATTCTTCCATTTAAGGATGATGGAGGCCACTGTGTTCTTGGGGACCTTCAATGCTGCAGAATTGTTTTGTGTGACCTTTCCCAGATCTGTGCCTCGACACAATCATGTCTCGGAGCTGTCTGGACAATTCCTTCGACCTCATGGGTTGGTTTTTGCTCTGACATGCACTGTCAACTGTGGGATCTTTATATAGACAGGTGACATCCTTTCCAAATCATGTCCAATCTATTGAATTTACCACAGGTGGACTCCAATCATGTTGTAGAAACATCTCAAGGATGATCAATGTTGCGTCTCATAGTAAAGGGTCTGAATACAGTTTCAGTTTTATATTTAATACATTTGCTAAAATTATTAAAAGCCTGCTGTCACTTCATCATTATTGTCACGCCCTGATCTTAGAGATCCTTTTTATTCTCTATGTTTGGTTAGGTCAGGGTATGACTCGGGTGGGAAAGTCTATGTTTTCTATTTCTTTGTTTTTGGCTTTGTGTGTGTGTGTGTGTGTGTGTGTGTGTGTGTGTGTGTGTGTGTGTGTGTGTGTGTGTGTGTGTGTGTGTGTGTGTGTGTGTGTGTGTGTGTGTTTGTGTGTGTGTGTGTGTGGTTCCCAATCAGAGGCAGCTGTCTGTAGTTGTCTCTGATTGGGGATCACATATCAGTTGTCATTTTCCTTTTGGGTTTTGTGGCATCTTCTTCTCTGTTTAGTGTCTTTACCTGACAAAGCTGTGTGCTTTCATTTTTGCGTTTGTTATTTTTGTTTGAGTGTTTTTGAATAAAGTATCATGAACACTTTCTACGCTGTGCTTTGGTCCACTCTTCCTTCTACCAACGAGAACCCTAACAATTATGGTGTATCGTGTGTAGATTGCTGAGGATTTGTTTTTATTTAATCCATTTTAGAATAAGTCTGTAACGTAACAAAATGTGGAAAAAGTCAAGGGGTCTGAACACTGAGGCATCTACATATGAAAATGGGTAAAGATTATTGAAGTGACTCGTCTTCCATAGTGATGCATTGGGCCTGGCTTGCCAGTGCAGAACCAGCTAGATGTTTTTAGCCAATCAGAGGTTGCATGATCAGCTCATTGCACAGAGGGTGGGGCGAGTGGGCACCTGCTGATTGGCTGAGGAGAGTAGGAGAGCCAAACATAAACAAGTCGGTAAACAACACAGTGAATGAAATAGTTCCGTAGCTCAGTAGCTACTCAGCAGGGGGAAGTGGATACATATGTATTCAGTTGTTTTACTGTGTATTAGGCAATTAGGACGTAGGGGTTGTGGACAATATAGCGCGGCAGAGGGCTGTTCTGGATGTAGACCATCAGCATCCAAATGACCTGTTTTTTAAAGCAACAGACAGACACAACATCTACCTGTAGCCACCGGTTCTGGATGTAGACCATCAGCATCCAAATGACCTGTTTTATAAAGCAACAGAGGGCCTACGGGCTGCAGTTTGAGTTCTCCCAAGGGATAAATCCATTCTATAAATTCATTGCAGATCATCTGTCAGCTGACTGAATGAGGGACAAATTCAATATCCCCCCCCAAAAAATGTATGAATGCAGTCTGTACCCCTCATTTTGACCTCTTCCCCCATCTCTGTCTCCCAGGAGAGCTGAAGGAGATTAAACATGACATCTCTAGTTTACGCTACGAACTCCTGGAGCAGAAGAACCACAACATGGAGGAGTTAGCTGAGCTGATCCGGAGACTGGGAGAGAAGACACCTGCCGAACACCAGCCACATACGCTGAACATATAAAACACCTATTTCCATGACGTAGACTGAGTCCAGGTGAAAGTTATCATCTCTTATTGATGTCACTTGTTAAATCCACTTCAATCAGTGTAGATGAAGGGGAGGAGACGGGTTAAAGAAGGATTTTTAAGCCTTGAGACAATTGAGACATGGATTGTGTCTGTGTGCCATTCAGAGGAAGACAAAAATATTTAACTGCCTTTGAACAGGGTATGGTAGTAGGTGCCAGGAGCACCGGTTTGTGTCAAGAACTGCAACGCTGCTGGGTTTTTCACACTCAACAGTTTCCCGTGTGTATCAAGAACGGTCCACCACCCAAAGGACATCCAGCCAACTTCACACAACTATGGGATGTATTGGAGTCAACATGGGCCAGCATCCCTGTGGAACACTTTCCACACCTTGTAGAGTCCATACCCTCACTAATTGAGGGCAAAGAAGGGGAGCAGGGGTTTCAGAGGAAGGTGTTCTTAATGTTTGGTATACTCAGTGTGTAAGAGGTCTAATGTCCCAGTCGACTCCAGAAACAATATCATCCCCACTGTTTATTCAATGCAAAGGTCAAATGAATGAATTCTTTTAGGTGAGTAATCCAGAAACTCATAATGGGATTTTGCTGGATTGTCTCTTGGTGACACGTCCTGACAGGACTCTAAATGCAGGTGCTCTTCCTGTTTCAGTGATCCATCATCTCCTGGGATTGGATAATGAACATACCTAAAGTACCACCCACATAGATTCATTTAAAACAATGTACAAATGTAGATATATATATTCTTTCATGTTCTTTCATCGATGACTTGATATCCAGAAACTGGCAAAGATTCTAACTAAAATACATGGGATTACTTTCTCACTGAATTCGCAAGGGTATGTAATGAAGTGAAAGTTAAAGGAGTCAGACAAAGGGATAAAGCCTGGGAGTCCTATAGAACATAAAGAAACACCAGTAAAATCAGCTATAATGACCATTAGGCTGGGGGGCGAAGGAGTGCAAACCTAGTACGTAAGGGACCGGTGGACTCAGAGGTTAAAGGTGATGAAGATGCTAGAGGTGTGATTCAGGAAGGGGTGTGATACGGCCTTTTTAGGGGAGGGACTAGGAAGACAGTTAGAAACATACATCACGGTACATTTTGGTAGTCATTATCGTAGTCATTTTGGTAGTCATTATCATAGTCGTTTTGGTAGTTATTATCATAGTCATTATGGTAGTCATTTTGGGTAGTCATTATCGTAGTCATTTTGGTAGCCATTATCGTAGTCGATTTGGGTAAACATTATCATAGTCATTTTGGTGGTCATTGTCAGTCATTCGGGTAGTGATTATCATAGTCAATTTGGGTAGTCATTATCGGTAGACATTATCAGAGTCATTATGGGTAGTCATTATCATAGTCATTTTGTTAGTCATTTTGCAGTCATAATATGGTAAGTATACTTGAAACTTGTATCTCATTATTGTAACGGTTTTATATTGATTCATGTTTAATAAAAAAAAAGATAAACACGAACACCACAAAACATAAACGTGGAAAACCAAAAACAGCCCTATCTGGTGCAAACACAGAGACAGGAACAATCACCACCAACACACAGTGAAACCCAGGCTACCTAAGTATGATTCTCAATCAGAGACAACTAATGACACCTGCCTCTGATTGAGAACCATACTAGGCCGAAACATAGAAATACCCAAATCATAGAAAAACAAACAGACTGCCCACCCCAACTCACGCCCTGACCATACTAAATAATGTCAAAACAAAGGAAATAAAGGTCAGAACGTGACAATTATGGTGTGCACTGTGTGCTATTTATAGCACATACGACGAGCGTCAGAGTTGATTTAGTAGGATTCAATCTTAGTCATGTAATGATGCTTTGCACTGTGCGCTATTTGTACAACACAGTGTTTCTTGGTAGTCTGAAACAATCTACCGTTGAAACAAAGGTCACACATATGGTTAAAAAACACAAGACAACTTAAATATAATGTCACCGGAGGGGTGTTTTATGGCTCATAACCAACTGGGCTATTTTGTATTTTTTTCACATTGTTTGTAACTTATTTTGTAACTTATTTTGTACATAATGTTGCTGCTACCGTCTCTTATGACCGTAAAGAGCTTCTGGGCATCAGAAAAGGGATTACTCACCTCGAACGGGGTGAGTAATGAGTCCGGCATGAAGGATGTACTGCTTTGTCGAGACAAGGCCCAAATCCCTGTCATCCGAGGGGAAGAAAAGACAGAGGAAGAGGGGGAGGAGGGGGAGGAGGGTGACTTTGCAGACGACTAGGTAAACCACCACTTCCCTGCACATTATTGGAAAACAAACTGGAAGATCTACGATTAGGTCTATCCTACCAACGGGACATTAAAAATTGTATTATCTTATGTTATCTTATGTTTCCCCGAGACGTGGCTGAATGACGACACAGATAATATAGAGCTGGCTGGCATCTCAGTGCATTGGCAGGACAGCTCAGCTAAGTCTGGTAAGACGAGGGATGGGGAGTGTGTCTATTTGTCAATAGCTGCTGGTGCGCAATGTCTAATATTAAAGAAGTCTTGAGTATTGCTCACCTGAGGTAGAATACCTCATGATAAGCTGTAGACCACACTATCTACCAAGAGAGTTCACATCTATACATCTATATTATACATCTATATTATTCGTAGCCATCTATTTACCAACACAAACCGATGCTGGCACTAAGACGGCACTCAATGAGCTCTATAAGGCCATAAGCAAACAGGAAAACGCTCATCCAGAGGCGGCGCTCCTAGTGGCCGGGGACTTCAATGCAGGAAAACCTATTCTGTTTTACTTCATTTCTATCAGCATGTTAAATGTGTTTCCTGAGGAAATAAAACTCTAGACCACCTTTACTCCGCACACAGAGACACATACAAACCTCTCCCTCCATTTGGCATATCTGACCATAATTATATCATCCTGATTCCTGCTTACAAGCAAAAACTAAAGTGGGAAGTACCAGATAGTGGTCAGATGATTCGGACGCTATGCTACAGGACTGTTTTGCACAGATTGGAATATGTTCCGGAATTCATCGGTGGCATTGAGGAATATACCACCTCAGTCACTGGCTTCATCAATAAGTGTATCGACGTCGTTGTCCCCACAGTGACCGTACGCACATTTCCCAACCAGAAGCCATGGATTACAGGCAAAATCCTCACCGAGTTAAAGGCTAGAGCTGCCGCTTTCAAGCAGCGAGACACTAATCCGGTCGCTTATAAGAAATCCCGCTATGCCCTCAGGCGAACCATCAAACAAGCAAAAGCATCAATACATGACTAAGATTGAATCCTACTACACCAACTCTGACGCTCGTGGCAAGGCTTAAAAAATATTACGGACTACAAAGGGAAACCCAGCCATGAGCTAAATGCATTTTATGCTCGCTTTGAGGCAAGCAACACTGAAGCAGGCATGGGAGAACCAGCTGTTCCGGATGACTGTGTGATCACGCTCTCCATAGCCGATGTGAGCAAGACCTTTAAACAGATCAACATTCACTAAGCTGCGGGGCCAGACGGATTACCAGGATGTGTACTCAAAGCATGCGTGGATCAACTGGCATGTGTCCTCACTGACATCTTCAACCTCTTCCTGACCGAGTCTACCTACATGTTTGAAACAGACCACCATAGTTCCTGTGCCCAAGAGAGCGAAGGTAACCTGCCTAAATTACTACCGCCTCATAGCACTCACATCGGTAGCCTTGAAGTGCTTTGAAAGGCTGGCCATGGCTCACATCAACGTCATCATGCCGGAAACCCGAGACTCACTCCAATTCGCATACCGCCCCAACACATCCACAGATGACACAATCTCAATCGCACTCCACACTGCCCTTTCCCACCCACACAAAAGGAACACCTATGTGAGAATGCTGTTCATTGACTACAGCCCAGTGTTTAACACCATAGTGCCCTCAAAGCTCATCACTAAGCTAAGGACCCTGGAACTAAACACCTCCCTCTGCAACTGGATCCTGGACTTCCTGACGGGCCGCCCCCAGGTGGTAAGGGTAGGCAACAACACATTTGCTACGCTGCTTAGTCCCCTCCTGTACTCCCTGTTCACCCACAACTGCACGGCCAGGCACAACTTCAACACCATCATTACATTTGCTGACGACACAACAGTGGTAGGCCTGATCACCGACAACGATGAGACAGCCTATAGGGAGGAGGTCAGAGACCTGGCAGTGTGGTGCCAGGACAACATCCTCTCCCTCAATGTGAGCAAGACAAAGGAGATGATTGTGGACTACAGGAAAAGTGGGGCCGAACAGGCCCCCATTAACATCGACAGGGTTGTAGTGGAGCAGAAAAGGGAGGGCTGATCTGACTTTTTCAGAAAGTATTCACCAAGTATTCCCACAAGTGGGAATAAAATGGATTAAATTGTCATTATTTGGCAATGATCTACACAAATCAAAGGTATTTATATAGTCCTTCTTACATCAGCTGACCAATGAGGGGTAGCCAGGCCTCTTCTGGCTTTTTTAATTGACCTTTTATTTAATTAGGCAAGTCAGTTAAGAACAAATTCTTATTTTCAATGACTGCCTAGGAACAGTGGGTTAACTGCCTGTTCAGGGGCAGCATGACAGATTTGTACCTTGTCAGCTTGGGGGTTTGAACTTGCAACCTTCCGGTTACTAGTCCACCACTCTAACCACTAGGCTACCCTGCCGCGTGTCTCAATCATTGAGAGCATCTCTACCGCTCCTGCTGTCTCTAGAGAGTTGAAACCAGCAGATCTGGGACAGGTAGCACGTCCGGTGAACAGGACAGGGTAGCCTAGGCCACAGGCAGAACAGTTGAAACTGGAGCACAAAACACTCTGATGTCAAAATGGAACATAGGTATAAAAATTTTAAAAATACTAAATCATATCTTGATTAGATACAGTCGGAAGTTTACATACACCTAAGCCAAATACATTTAAACTCAGTTTTTCACAATTCCTGACATTTAACCCCAGTAAAAATTCCCTGTCTTAGGTCAGTTAGGATCACCACTTTATTTTAAGAAGGTGAAATGTCAGAATGATAGTAGAGAGAATGATTAATTTCAGATTTTAGTTCTTTCATCACATTCCCAGTGGGTCAGAGGTTTACATACTCTCAATTAGTATTTGGTAGTATTGCCTTTAAATTGATTAACTTGGGTCAAATGTTTCGGGTTGACTTCCACAAGCTTCCCACAATAAGTTGGGTTAATTTTGGCCCATTCCTCCTGACAGAGCTGGTGTAACTGAGTCAGGTTTATAGTCCTCCTTCCTCGCACACTCTTTTTCAGTTGTGCCCACAAATTCTCTATGTGATTGAGGTCAGGGCTTTGTGGTGGCCACTCCAATACCTTGACTTTGACCTTAATCCATTTTGCCACAACTTTGGAAGTATGCTTGGGGTCATTGTCCATTTGGAAGACCCATTTGCGACCAAGCTTTAACTTCCTGACTGATGTCTTGAGATGTTGCCCCCTGTGCTTCACGGTTGGGATGGTGTTCTTTGGCTTGTAAGCCAAAGTGTAGTGTAGATATACCTGCTGGGTAGAGATACCAGTCAGAGAGGATACCTGCTGGGTAGATATACCTGCTGGGTTGAGATACCAGTGAGAGAGGATACCTGCTATGTAGAGATACCAGTCAGAGAGTAGACCTGCTGTGTAGAGATATCAGTCAGAGAGGATACCTGCTGGGGAGAGATACCAGTCAGAGAGTATATCTGCTGGGTAGAGATACTAGTGTGAGAGGATACCTGCTGGGTAGATATACCAGTCAGAGAGTATACCTGCTGGGTAGAGATACCAGTCAGAGAGGATACCTGCTGGGTATAGATACCAGTGAGAGAGGATACCTGCTGGGTATAGATACCAGTGAGAGAGGATACCTGCTGGGTAGAGATACTAGTGTGAGAGGATACCTGCTGGGTAGATATACCAGTCAGAGAGTATACCTGCTGGGTAGAGATACCAGTCAGAGAGGATACCTGCTGGGTAGAGATACCAGTCAGAGAGGATACCTGCTGGGTAGAGATACTAGTGTGAGAGGATACCTGCTGGGTAGATATACCTGCTGTGTAGAGATACCAGTCAGAGAGGATACCTGCTGGGTAGAGATACCAGTCAGAGAGGATACCTGCTGGGTATAGATACCAGTGAGAGAGGATACCTGCTGGGTAGAGACACCAGTGAGAGAAGAAATCTGCTGGGTAGAGAAACTAGTGTGAGAGGATACCTGCTCGGTAGATATACCTGCTGTGTAGAGATATCAGTCAGAGAGGATACCTGCTGGGTAGAGGTACAGTTCAGAGAGGATATCTGCTGGGTAGATATACCTGCTGGATAGAGATACCAGTCAGAGAGTATACCTGCTGGGTACAGATACCTGCTGGGTAGAGATACCAGTGAGAGAGGATACCTGCAGGGTAGATATACCTGCTGAGTAGAGATACCAGTCAGAGAGGATACCTGCTGTGTAGATATACCTGCTGGGTAGAGATACCAGTCAGAGAGGATACCTGCTGGGTAGATATACCTGCTGGGTAGAGATACCAGTCAGAGAGGATACCTGCTGGGTAGAGATACCAGTCAGAGAGGATACCTGCTGGGTAGAGATACCAGTCAGAGAGGATATCTGCTGGGTAGATATACCTGCTGGGTAGAGATACCAGTCAGAGAGTATACATGCTGGGTAGAGATACCAGTGAGAGAGGATACCTGCTGGGTAGAAATACCTGCTGGGCAGAGATACCATTCAGAGAGGATACCTGCTGTGTAGATATACATGTTGGTTAGAGATACCAGTGAGAGAGGATACCTGCTGGGTAGAGATACCAGTCAGAGAGTATACCTGCTGGGTTGAGATACCAGTCAGAGAGGATAGCTGCTGGGTAGATATACCTGCTGTGTAGAGATACCAGTCAGAGAGTATACCTGCTGGGTAGAGATACCAGTCAGAGAGTATAACTGCTGGGTAGAGATACCAGTCAGAGAGGATACCTGCTGGGTAGAGATACCAGTCAGAGAGGATACCTGCTGTGTAGATATACCTGCTGGGTAGAGATACCAGTCAGAGAGGATACCTGCTGGGTAGATATACCTGCTGTGTAGAGTTACAAGTCAGAGAGGATACCTGCTGGGTAGAGGTACAGTTCAGAGAGGATATCTGCTGGGTAGATATACCTGCTGTGTAGAGTTACAAGTCAGAGAGGATACCTGCTGGGTAGAGGTACAGTTCAGAGAGGATACCTGCTGGGTAGATATACCTGCTGTGTAGAGTTACAAGTCAGAGAGGATACCTGCTGGGTAGAGGTACAGTTCAGAGAGTATAACTGCTGGGTAGAGATACCAGTCAGAGAGGATACCTGCTGGGTAGAGATACCAGTCAGAGAGTATACCTGCTGGGTACAGATACCTGCTGGGTAGAGATACCAGTGAGAGAGGATACCTGCAGGGTAGATATACCTGCTGAGTAGAGATACCAGTCAGAGAGGATACCTGCTGTGTAGATATACCTGCTGGGTAGAGATACCAGTCAGAGAGGATACCTGCTGGGTAGATATACCTGCTGGGTAGAGATACCAGTCAGAGAGGATACCTGCTGGGTAGAGATACCAGTCAGAGAGGATACCTGCTGGGTAGAGATACCAGTCAGAGAGGATATCTGCTGGGTAGATATACCTGCTGGGTAGAGATACCAGTCAGAGAGTATACATGCTGGGTAGAGATACCAGTGAGAGAGGATACCTGCTGGGTAGAAATACCTGCTGGGCAGAGATACCATTCAGAGAGGATACCTGCTGTGTAGATATACATGTTGGTTAGAGATACCAGTGAGAGAGGATACCTGCTGGGTAGAGATACCAGTCAGAGAGTATACCTGCTGGGTTGAGATACCAGTCAGAGAGGATAGCTGCTGGGTAGATATACCTGCTGTGTAGAGATACCAGTCAGAGAGTATACCTGCTGGGTAGAGATACCAGTCAGAGAGTATAACTGCTGGGTAGAGATACCAGTCAGAGAGGATACCTGCTGGGTAGAGATACCAGTCAGAGAGGATACCTGCTGTGTAGATATACCTGCTGGGTAGAGATACCAGTCAGAGAGGATACCTGCTGGGTAGATATACCTGCTGGGTAGAGTTACAAGTCAGAGAGGATACCTGCTGGGTAGATATACCTGCTGGGTAGAGATACCAGTCAGAGAGGATACCTGCTGGGTAGAGATACCAGTCAGAGAAGATACCTACTGTGTAGATATACCTGCTGGGTAGAGATACCAGTCAGAGAGGATACCTGCTGGGTAGATATACCTGCTGGGTTGAGATACCAGTGAGAGAGGATACCTGCTATGTAGAGATACCAGTCAGAGAGTAGACCTGCTGTGTAGAGATATCAGTCAGAGAGGATACCTGCTGGGGAGAGATACCAGTCAGAGAGTATATCTGCTGGGTAGAGATACTAGTGTGAGAGGATACCTGCTGGGTAGATATACCAGTCAGAGAGTATACCTGCTGGGTAGAGATACCAGTCAGAGAGGATACCTGCTGGGTATAGATACCAGTGAGAGAGGATACCTGCTGGGTATAGATACCAGTGAGAGAGGATACCTGCTGGGTAGAGATACTAGTGTGAGAGGATACCTGCTGGGTAGATATACCAGTCAGAGAGTATACCTGCTGGGTAGAGATACCAGTCAGAGAGGATACCTGCTGGGTAGAGATACCAGTCAGAGAGGATACCTGCTGGGTAGAGATACTAGTGTGAGAGGATACCTGCTGGGTAGATATACCTGCTGTGTAGAGATACCAGTCAGAGAGGATACCTGCTGGGTAGAGATACCAGTCAGAGAGGATACCTGCTGGGTAGAGATACCAGTGAGAGAGGATACCTGCTGGGTATAGATACTAGTGTGAGAGGATACCTGCTGGGTAGATATACCTGCTGTGTAGAGATACCAGTCAGAGAGGATACCTGCTGGGTAGAGGTACCAGTCAGAGAGGATATCTGCTGGGTAGATATACCTGCTGGATGGAGATACCAGTCAGAGAGTATACCTGCTGGGTATAGATACCTGCTGGGTAGAGAAACCAGTGAGAGAGGATACCTGCAGGGTAGATATACCTGCTGAGTAGAGATACCAGTCAGAGAGGATACCTGCTGTGTAGAGATACTAGTGTGAGAGGATACCTGCTGGGTAGATATACCAGTCAGAGAGTATACCTGCTGGGTAGAGATGCCAGTGAGAGAGGATACCTGTTGGGTAGAGATACCAGTGAGAGAGGATACCTGCTGGCTAAAGATACCAGTGAGAGAGGATACCTGCTGGGTAGATATACCTGCTGTGTAGAGATACCAGTCAGAGAGGATACCTGCTGGGTAGAGATACCAGTCAGAGAGGATACCTGCTGGGTAGAGATACCAGTGAGAGAGGATACCTGCTGGGTAGAGATACCAGTGAGAGAGGATACCTGCTGGGTAGAGATACTAGTGTGAGAGGATACCTGCTGGGTAGATATACCTGCTGTGTAGAGATACCAGTCAGAGAGGATACCTGCTGGGTAGAGGTACAGTTCAGAGAGGATATCTGCTGGGTAGATATACCTGCTGGATAGAGATACCAGTCAGAGAGTATACCTGCTGGGTACAGATACCTGCTGGGTAGAGATACCAGTGAGAGAGGATACCTGCAGGGTAGATATACCTGCTGAGTAGAGATACCAGTCAGTGAGGATACCTGCTGTGTAGATATACCTGCTGGGTAGAGATACCAGTCAGAGAGGATACCTGCTGGGTAGATATACCTGCTGGGTAGAGATACCAGTCAGAGAGGATACCTGCTGGGTAGAGATACCAGTCAGAGAGGATACCTGCTGGGTATCATCCAACACTTCCCACACTGCCCCTACTCGGATGGTATCGCGCCGTCCCAACCTTCGCTCTCTCTCCCCCGCTACTCTCTCCTCTTCCATCCTATCATCTCTTCCCTCTGCTCATACCTTCTCCAACCTTTCTCCTGATTCTGCCTCCTCAACCCTCCTCTCTTCCCTTTCTGCATCCTTTGACTCTCTATGTCCCCTATCCTCCAGGCCGGCTCGGTCCTCCCCTCCCGCTCCGTGGCTCGATGACTCATTGCGAGCTCACAGAACAGAGCTCCGGGCAGCTGAGCGGAAATGGAGGAAAACTCGCCTCCCTGCGGACCTGGCATCCTTTCACTCCCTCCTCTCTACATTTTCCTCCTCTGTCTCTGCTGCTAAAGCCACTTTCTACCACTCTAAATTCCAAGCATCTGCCTCTAACCCTAGGAAGCTCTTTGCCACCTTCTCCTCCCTCCTGAATCCTCCTCCCCCTCCCCCCCTCCTCCCTCTCTGCAGATGACTTCGTCAACCATTTTGAAAAGAAGGTCGACGACATCCGATCCTCGTTTGCTAAGTCAAACGACACCGCTGGTTCTGCTCACACTGCCCTACCCTGTGCTCTGACCTCTTTCTCCCTCTCTCTCCAGATGAAATCTCGCTTCTTGTGACGGCCGGCCGCCCAACAACCTGCCCGCTTGACCCTATCCCCTCCTCTCTTCTCCAGACCATTTCCGGGGACCTTCTCCCTTACCTCACCTCGCTCATCAACTCATCCCTGACCGCTGGCTACGTCCCTTCCGTCTTCAAGAGAGCGAGAGTTGCACCCCTTCTGAAAAAACCTACACTCGATCCCTCCGATGTCAACAACTACAGACCAGTATCCCTTCTTTCTTTTCTCTCCAAAACTCTTGAACGTGCCGTCCTTGGCCAGCTCTCCCGCTATCTCTCTCAGAATGACCTTCTTGATCCAAATCAGTCAGGTTACAAGACTAGTCATTCAACTGAGACTGCTCTTCTCTGCATCACGGAGGCGCTCCGCACTGCTAAAGCTAACTCTCTCTCCTCTGCTCTCATCCTTCTAGACCTATCGGCTGCCTTCGATACTGTGAACCATCAGATCCTCCTCTCCACCCTCTCCGAGTTGGGCATCTCCGGCGCGGCCCACGCTTGGATTGCGTCCTACCTGACAGGTCGCTCCTACCAGGTGGCGTGGCGAGAATCTGTCTCCTCGCCACGCGCTCTCACCACTGGTGTCCCCCAGGGCTCTGTTCTAGGCCCTCTCCTATTCTCGCTATACACCAAGTCACTTGGCTCTGTCATAACCTCACATGGTCTCTCCTATCATTGCTATGCAGACGACACACAATTAATCTTCTCCTTTCCCCTTCTGATGACCAGGTGGCGATCGCATCTCTGCATGTCTGGCAGACATATCAGTGTGGATGACGGATCACCACCTCAAGCTGAACCTCGGCAAGACGGAGCTGCTCTTCCTCCCGGGGAAGGACTGCCCGTTCCATGATCTCGCCATCACGGTTGACAACTCCATTGTGTCCTCCTCCCAGAGCGCTAAGAACCTTGGCGTGATCCTGGACAACACCCTGTCGTTCTCAACCAACATCATGGCGGTGGCCCGTTCCTGTAGGTTCATGCTCTACAACATCCGCAGAGTACGACCCTGCCTCACACAGGAAGCGGCGCAGGTCCTAATCCAGGCACTTGTCATCTCCCGTCTGGATTACTGCAACTCGCTGTTGGCTGGGCTCCCTGCCTGTGCCATTAAACCCCTACAACTCATCCAGAACGCCGCAGCCCGTCTGGTGTTCAACCTTCCCAAGTTCTCTCACGTCACCCCGCTCCTCCGCTCTCTCCACTGGCTTCCAGTTGAAGCTCGCATCCGCTACAAGACCATGGTGCTTGCCTACGGAGCTGTGAGGGGAACGGCACCGCACTACCTCCAGGCTCTGATCAGGCCCTACACCCAAGCAAGGGCACTGCGTTCATCCACCTCTGGCCTGCTCGCCTCCCTACCATTGAGGAAGTACAGTTCCCGCTCAGCCCAGTCAAAACTGTTCGCTGCTCTGGCCCCCCAATGGTGGAACAAACTCCCTCACGACGCCAGGACAGCGGAGTCAATCACCACCTTCCGGAGACACCTGAAACCCCACCTCTTCAAGGAATACCTAGGATAGGATAAGTAATCCTTCTCACCACCCCCCCCCTTAATGATTTAGATGCACTATTGTAAAGTGGCTGTTCCACTGGATGTCAGAAGGTGAATTCACCAATTTGTAAGTCGCTCTGGATAAGAGCGTCTGCTAAATGACTTAAATGTAAATGTAAATGTAGATATACCAGTCAGAGAGGATACCTGCTGTGTAGAGATACCAGTGAGAGAGGATACCTGCTGGGTAGAGATACCAGTCAGAGAGGATATCTGCTGGGTAGATATACCTGCTGGGTAGAGATACCAGTCAGAGAGTATACATGCTGGGTAGAGATACCAGTGAGAGAGGATACCTGCTGGGTAGAAATACCTGCTGGGCAGAGATACCATTCAGAGAGGATACCTGCTGTGTAGATATACATGTTGGTTAGAGATACCAGTGAGAGAGGATACCTGCTGGGTAGAGATACCTGCTGGGTAGAGATACCAGTGAGAGAGGATACCTGCTGGGTAGAGATACCAGTCAGAGAGTATACCTGCTGGGTTGAGATACCAGTCAGAGAGGATAGCTGCTGGGTAGATATACCTGCTGTGTAGAGATACCAGTCAGAGAGTATACCTGCTGGGTAGAGATACCAGTCAGAGAGTATAACTGCTGGGTAGATATACCTGCTGGATAAAGATACCAGTCAGAGAGGATTCCTGCTGAGTAGAGATACCAGTGAGAGAGGATACCTGCTGGGTAGATATACCAGTCAGAGAGGATTCCTGCTGAGTAGAGATACCAGTGAGAGAGTATACCTGCTGGGTAGAGATACCAGTGAGAGAGGATACCTGCTGGGTAGAAATACCTGCTGGGCAGAGATACCAGTCAGAGAGGATATCTGCTGGGTAGATATACCAGTCAGAGAGGATACCTGCTGGGTTGAGATACCAGTTAGAGAGGATACCTGCTGGGTAGAGATACCAGTCAGAGAGGTTACCTGCTGGGTAGAGATACCAGTCAGAGAGGATACCTGCTGTGTAGAGATACCAGTCAGAGAGGGTACCTGCTGGGTAGATATACCTGCTGGTTAGAGATACCAGTCAGAGACTATAAGTGCTGGGTAGAGATACCAGTCAGAGAGGATACCTGCTGGGTAGAGATACCAGTCAGAGAGGATACCTGCTGGGTAGAGATACCAGTCAGAGAGGATACCTGCTGTGTAGAGATACCAGTCAGAGAGGATACCTGCTGGGTAGAAATACCTGCTGGGTAGATATACCAATCAGAGAGTATACCTGCTGTGTAGAGATACCAGTCAGAGAGGATACCTGCTGGGTAGAGATACCAGTCAGAGAGGTTACCTGCTGGGTAGATATACCAGTCAGAGAGGATTCCTGCTGAGTAGAGATACCAGTGAGAGAGTATACCTGCTGGGTAGAGATACCAGTGAGAGAGGATACCTGCTGGGTAGAAATACCTGCTGGGCGGAGATACCAGTCAGAGAGGATATCTGCTGGGTAGATATACCTGCTGGGTAGAGATACCAGTCAGAGAGTATACCTGCTGGGTAGAGATACCAGTGAGAGAGGATACCTGCTGGGTAGAAATACCTGCTGGGCAGAGATACCATTGAGAGAGGATACCTGCTGTGTAGATATACATGTTGGTTAGAGATACCAGTGCGAGAGGATACCTGCTGGGTAGAGATACCTGCTGGGTAGAGATACCAGTTAGAGAGGATACCTGCTGGGTAGAGATACCAGTCAGAGAGTATACCTGCTGGGTAGAGATTCCAGTCAGAGAGGATTCCTGCTGCGTAGATATACCTGCTGTGTAGAGATACCAGTCAGAGAGTATACCTGCTGGGTAGAGATACCAGTCAGAGAGTATAACTGCTGGATAGAGATACCAGTCAGAGAGGACACCTGCTGGGTTGAGATACCAGTTAGAGAGGATACCTGCTGGGTAGAGATACCAGTCAGAGAGGTTACCTGCTGGGTAGAGATACCAGTCAGAGAGGATACCTGCTGTGTAGAGATACCAGTCAGAGAGGGTACCTGCTGGGTAGATATACCTGCTGGTTAGAGATACCAGTCAGAGACTATAAGTGCTGGGTAGAGATACCAGTCAGAGAGGATACCTGCTGGGTAGAGATACCAGTCAGAGAGGATACCTGCTGGGTAGAGATACCAGTCAGAGAGGATACCTGCTGTGTAGAGATACCAGTCAGAGAGGATACCTGCTGGGTAGAAATACCTGCTGGGTAGATATACCAATCAGAGAGTATACCTGCTGTGTAGAGATACCAGTCAGAGAGTATACCTGCTGGGTAGAGATACCAGTCAGAGAGGATACCTGCTGTGTAGAGATACCAGTCAGAGAGGATACCTGCTGGGTACACCCAAACAAGGGCACTGCGTTCATCCACCTCTGGCCTGCTCGCCTCCCTACCACTGAGGAAGTACAGTTCCCGCTCAGCCCAGTCAAAACTGTTCGCTGCTCTGGCCCCCCAATGGTGGAACAAACTCCCTCACGACGCCAGGACAGCAGAGTCAATCACCACCTTCCGGAGACACCTGAAACCCCACCTCTTCAAGGAATACCTAGGATAGGATAAAGTAATCCTTCTCACCCCCCCTTAAATGATTTAGATGCACTATTGTAAA
Source organism: Oncorhynchus masou masou (assembly GCF_036934945.1). NCBI lineage: Eukaryota > Metazoa > Chordata > Actinopteri > Salmoniformes > Salmonidae > Oncorhynchus > Oncorhynchus masou. The sequence continues at coordinate 97,125,182 of NC_088224.1, forward strand.
GTGGCTGTTCCACTGGATGTCAGAAGGTGAATTCACCAATTTGTAAGTCGCTCTGGATAAGAGCGTCTGCTAAATGACTTAAATGTAATGTAAATGTAGAAATACCTGCTGGGTAGATATACCAATCAGAGAGTATACCTGCTTTGTAGAGATACCAGTCAGAGAGGATACCTGCTGGGTAGATATACCTGCTGGGTAGAGATACCAGTGAGAGAGTATACCTGCTGGGTAGAGTTACCAGTCAGAGAGTATAGCTGCTGTGTAGAGATACCAGTCAGAGAGGATACCTGCTGGGTAGAGATACCTGCTGTGTAGAGATACCAGTCAGAGAGTATACCTGCTGTGTAGAGATACCAGTCAGAGAGTATACCTGCTGGGTAGAGATACCAGTCAGAGAGGATAACTGCTGGGTAGAGATACCAGTCAGACAGGATACCTGCTGGGTAGAGATACCAGTCAGAGATTATACCTGCTGGGTAGAGATACCAGTCAGAGAGGATAACTGCTGGGTGTCGATACCTGCTGGGTAGAGATACCTGCTGGATAGAGATACCAGTCAGAGAGGATACCTGCTGGGTAGAGATACCAGTCAGAGAGGATACCTGCTGGGTAGAGATACCTGCTGGGTAGAGACACCTGCTGGATAGACATACCAGTCAGAGAGGATACCTGCTAGGTAGAGATACCAGTCAGAGAGTATACCTGATGGGTAGAGATACCTGCTGGGTAGAGATACCAGTCCTAGAGTATACCTGATGGGTAGAGATACCAGTCAGAGAGGATACCTGACTGGTAGATATACCAGTGAGAGAGGATACCTGCTGGGTAGAGATACCAGTCAGAGTGTATACCTGATGGGTAGAGATACCTGCTGGGTAGAGATACCAGTCAGAGAGTATACCTGCTGGGTAGATATACCTGCTGTGTAGAGATACCAGTAAGAGAGTATACCTGCTGGGTAGAGATACCAGTCAGAGAGTATAACTGATAGGTAGAGATTCCAGTCAGAGAGCACACCTGATGGGTAGAGATACCAGTCAGAGAGGATACCTGCTGGGTAGAGATACCAGCCAGAGAGAATACCTGCTGGGTAGATACACCTGCTGGATAGAGATACCAGTCAGAGAGGAAACCTGCTTGGTAGAGATACCAGTCAGAGTGTATACCTGATGCGTAGAGATACCTGCTGGGTAGAGATACCAGTCAGAGAGTATACCTGCTGGGTAGAGATACCAGTCAGAGAGTATAACTGCTAGGTAGAGATTCCAGTCAGAGAGCACACCTGATGGGTAGAGATACCAGTCAGAGAGGATACCTGCTGGGTAGAGGTACCAGTCAGAGAGTATACCTGCTGTGTAGAGATACCAGTCAGAGAGGATACCTGTTGGGTAGAGTTACCAGTCATAGTATACCTGCTGGGTAGAGATACCAGTCAGAGAGGATACCTGCTGGGTTGATAAACCTGCTGGGTAGAGATAACAGTGAGAGAGGATACCTGCTGGGTAGAGATACCAGTCAGAGAGGATACCTGCTGTGTAGAGATACCAGTCAGAGAGGATACCTGCTGTGTAGAGTTACCAGTCATAGTATACCTGCTGGGTAGAGATACCAGTCAGAGAGGATACCTGCTGGGTTGATATACCTGCTGGGTAGAGATACCAGTCAGAGAGTATACCTGCTGGGTAGATATACATGCTGGGTAGATATACCTGCTGGGTAGAGATACCAGTCAGAGAGGATACCTGCTGGTTAGATATACCTGCTGGGTAGATATACCTGCTGGGTAGAGATACCAGTCAGAGAGTATACCTGCTGGGTAGAGATACCAGTCAGGGAGGATACCTGCTGGGTAGAGATACCTGTTGGGTAGAGATACCAGTCAGAGAGGATACCTGCTGGGTAGAGATACCAGTCAGAGAGTATACCTGTTGCGTAGAGATACCTGCTGGGTCGAGATACCTGTTGGGTAGAGATACCAGTCAGAGAGTATACCTGCTGGGTAGAGATACCAGTCAGAGAGTATACCTGCTGGGTAGAGATACCAGTCAGAGAGGATACCTGCTGGGTAGAGATACCTGCTGGGTCGAGATACCAGTCAGAGAGTATATCTGCTGGGTAGAGATACTGGTAGGATGAGTCTAATCACAAACCTTGAAATCATGGTTGAAATTCATCAGATACAAATGTCATTATTTAATGTTGTGCAGTTATACACAGGCATAACTGAGAGTGTATAACGTCAATGTAGAGGTTCCTTCCAACACCTGGGATGAGGAGAACTAGGACATGTTCAGTCTGCCAACACATGGGATGAGGAGGACTAGGACATGTTCAGTCTGCCAACACCTGGGATGAGGAGAACTAGGACATGTTCAGTCTGCCAACACCTGGGATGAGGAGAACTAGGACATGTTCAGTCTGCCAACACCTGGGATGAGGAGAACTAGGACATGTTCAGTCTGCCAACACCTGGGATGAGGAGGACTAGGACATGTTCAGGCTGCCAACACCTGGGATGAGGAGAACGAGGACATGTTCAGGCTGCCAACACCTGGGATGAGGAGGAATAGGACATGTTCAGGCTGCCAACACCTGGGATGAGGAGGACTAGGACATGTTCAGTCTGCCAACACCTGGGATGAGGAGAACTAGGACATGTTCAGGCTGCCAACACCTGGGATGAGGAGGACTAGGACATGTTCAGTCTGCCAACACATGGGATGAGGAGGACTAGGACATGTTCAGGCTGCCAACACCTGGGATGAGGAGAACTAGGACATGTTCAGGCTGCCAACACCTGGGATGAGGAGAACTAGGACATGTTCAGCTGTTGCTAATAATCATTGCCCTTTGTCATTTCCATCACGTCATTCGTAGCGAAATGAGTCCAACAAACACCAACAACAAACACTATTATCATTGTTTAAATTCCCAACAACAATAAACCTTTTAAATTAAATATAACTGTCTCGACGTCTGTCTTTACTATAATGTAGTTAATTGTCTTCAAAATAAAGCCACCTATGTTGGCCACACGGTGGCACTGCTGTGACTGTTGTCGAACTCAACCTCAGTCTGTCAGCTCATCCATTCATTCTGAACAGTGGGAAGAAACTAAAGCTGAATCATAGTAGTTTCTTCAAAGTTAATTCACTTTCTTGGGAAAAGAAATGTCAGTGTAATGGTGTAATGTGAACGCCATTCATCTCCGTGAGGCATGTCTCTGTGTGGTTACTTTAGTGAGGAAATATTTTACTCCTTCCCACTTTTACTTTTTACCTCACACACTTGCTGTTCTGTAACACATGTTAGTACATCATCAGAAACAGGGTAGAAGACAAAACAATACTAATAGGACTGTATTAACTCCGTCTACAGTCTTCCATTCATCTTCTGCCCCAGATATACTGTTCTGTTCCCAAGTCCATCTACAGTCTTCCATTCATCTTCTGCCCCAGATACACTGTTCTGTTCCCAAGTCCGTCTACAGTCTTCCATTCATCTTCTGCCCCAGATATACTGTTCTGTTCCCAAGTCCGTCTACAGTCTTCCGTTCATCTTCTGCCCCAGATATACTGTTCTGTTCCCAAGTCCGTCTACAGTCTTCCATTCATCTTCTGCCCCAGATACACTGTTCTGTTCCCACAGCCCATTATACTTAGCTGTAACACAAGCCTCACAGATCACCCTGACCTCTCAGGTGGGTAACAGCTCACCCCATACTCCCCCTCCATACACACACACACACACACACACACACACACACACACACACACACACACACACACACACCAGGGATGGGACAGTCAATTCAGGAAGAAACTTGAAATATATTCAAAATATATAATTTTTAAATAGCATCTATTTTCAATTACTTCTCAATAAACTAAGAAGTAGAAGCTATTTCTTTCAAAAGTTTTTGCATTTTTTTTTCAATATTAAATTAAAGTCACTTCCAGAATTGACAGCTGTCAATTGAAATTGACCCCAGCCCTGAAACACAACCACGAGCAATGAGGTCATCAAGACTAGAGGTCACCCACAAGGCTCTATTTCCTCAGCTCTGTCAGGCAGCAGCAGAGACTGTTATCCTACAGTGAAGCCCTGGTCTAAAGTAGTGCTGTGGATAGAGTGCCATTTAGTATGCAACCAGTGTGGATGACAGGTGTGGCTGACAGACTGACCCATGGATGGGATGACTTTGACCTATGTCTGTCCGGGATGACCTTTGCCTTGTCTGAGCAATAACATTCCATAGGGCTAGGTAGTGTTTAGTGCAGACAGAAAGGACGCTAGGTAGTGTTTAGTGCAGACAGAAAGGACGCTAGGTAGTGTTTAGTGCAGACAGAAAGGACGCTAGGTAGTGTTTAGTGCAGACAGAAAGGACGCTAGGTAGTGTGTATTGCAGACAGAATAGACGCTAGGTAGTGTTTAGTGCAGACAGAAAGGACGCTATGTTGTGTTTAGTGCAGACAGAAAGGACGCTAGGTCGTGTGTATTGCAGACAGAAAGGACGCTAGGTAGTGTTTAGTGCAGACAGAGAGTACGCTAGGTAGTGTTTAGTGCAGACAGAGAGGACGCTAGGTAGTGTTTAGTGCAGACAGAGAGGACGCTAGGTAGTGTTTAGTGCAGACAGAGAGGACGCTAGGTAGTGTTTAGTGCAGACAGAGAGGACGCTAGGTAGTGTTTAGTGCAGACAGAGAGGACGCTAGGTAGTGTTTAGTGCAGACAGAGAGGACGCTAGGTAGTGTTTTGTGCAGACAGAGAGGACGCTAGGTAGTGTTTAGTGCAGACAGAGACAGTGTGGTTGGCTGGTGACAGATGTAACGGACAGACAGACATGGGATAGACTAGAACACAGTAGAATACAGTAGAACACAATAAAATACAGTAGAATACAGTAGAACACAATAAAATACAGTAGAATACAGTAGAACAGAATACTATATCACATCGGGTAATGTGCATTGTAACAAAGGGATGAGGTCATCAAGAAATCATGTGATGATGGTTTGACCTTTTAGAAGGCCTTTTGGTTCTAAAGATGATTCATAAATAAACCATCATTACTCAATCAACCACAATAGGGCACAAGTGGATCCATATCTAATTTCTCTACGGTACTTTGTCTTCTATTTGAAAAGGAAGAAAACACTTCCGCCTGTTGATTCAAACTCCCACAGATTCTCACAGAAAGATCCAATGATATTTATAGACTTGCGGGTTACACTGTTCTTACGTACGGTCAGTGTGTTTTTGTCATTTCAATATAACTTTATATCTAAAGCAAAGATATTATAGGATATGTCCCAAATGGCACCCAATGGGCCCTTGTCTAAAGTAGTGCACTATGTAGGGAAGAGGGTGCTATGGGCCCTGGTCTAAAGTAGTGCACTATACAGGGAAGAGGGTGCTATGGGCCCTGGTCTAAAGTAGTGCACTATACAGGGAAGTAGTACACTATACAGGGAAGAGGGTGCTATGGGCCCTGGTCTAAAGTGGTGCACTATACAGGGAAGAGGGTGCTATGGGCCCTGGTCTAAAGTAGTACACTATACAGGGAAGAGGGTGTTATGGGCCCTGGTCTAAAGTAGTGCACTATACAGGGAAGAGGGTGCTATGGGCCCTGGTCTAAAGTAGTACACTATACAGGGAAATAGTACACTATACAGGGAAGAGGGTGCTATGGGCCCTGGTCTAAAGTAGTGCACTATACAGGGAAGAGGGTGCTATGGGCCCTGGTCTAAAGTAATGCACTATACAGTGAAGAGGGTGCTATGGGCCCTGGTCTAAAGTAGTGCACTATACAGGGAAGAGGGTGCTATGGGCCCTGGTCTAAAGTAGTGCACTATACAGGGAAGAGGGTGCTATGGGCCCTGGTCTAAAGTAGTGCACTATACAGGGAAGAGGGTGCTATGGGCCCTGGTCTAAAGTAGTGCACTATACAGGGAAGAGGGTGCTATGGGCCCTGGTCTAAAGTAGTACACTATACAGGGAAGAGGGTGCTACGGGCCCTGGTCTAAAGTAGTGCACTATACAGGGAAGAGGGTGCTATGGGCCCTGGTCTAAAGTAGTGCACTATACAGGGAAGAGGGTGCTATGGGCCCTGGTCTAAAGTAGTACACTATACAGGGAAATAGTACACTATACAGGGAAGAGGGTGCTATGGGTCCTGGTCTAAAGTAGTGCACTATACAGGGAAGAGGGTGCTATGGGCCCTGGTCTAAAGTAGTGCACTATACAGGGAAGAGGGTGCTATGGGCCCTGGTCTAAAGTAATGCACTATACAGTGAAGAGGGTGCTATGGGCCCTGGTCTAAAGTAGTGCACTATACAGGGAAGAGGGTGCTATGGGCCCTGGTCTAAAGTAGTGCACTATACAGGGAAGAGG
>NC_088224.1:97134071-97379071 GCF_036934945.1 Oncorhynchus masou masou
ATTGTGAAGCTAAATACACTTAATGTACTGTGAAATATTTTTGTAACATCTATTTGAATGTAATTATATATTAATGTTATTTTATATAATATAAATTACTGCCTTAATGTTGCTGGACCCCAGGAAGAGGTGGATCCCCATTAGTTCCTGTCAAGGCAGCAGCTACTCTTCCTGGGGTCCAGCAACATTAAGGCAGTAATTTATATAATATAAAATAACATTAATATATAATTACATTAAAATAGATTTTACAAAAATATTTCACAGTACATTAAGTGTATTTAGCTTCACAATGAAGCGTTTTACCATTTTCTTTTGACTTAATTTTTCTAATAAATCAAACAGCAGTTACCTTGCCAGCTACTTCAGTCAACTAAAGAGTAGCCAGTTTCTGCTCTGCTTGCTTTTACAACTCGGAGAAAGAGTGCAACACATACACACTGACAGCAGCTGCTCCGTTCCTCTCCCGTGCCGGTCCAGCTAGCCTTTCAGAAGCTTTGCCTTCACACAGCCTGCTATGTGGTGTTCGCAAGGTCCTAAAGCTCTTTTTTCTATCACAGTGCGATGATAAAACTGGGGAGACGAAAATGCAATTTCAGAATGTTGGGGGTCCTGTCACCAGAGAAAGTTGCAACCCTGTGACGCCATCAGAACCACAATCAGCATGGATACAAAGAGAGTCAGACCCACCGGCTCACAGCGACACAGGTAGAGCCGTTGACATGGCAAAGCCAACAGGGGGTTTCACGCGGCACAAAGGCAACAGCGGTATACATCTTTCAAAGCAATCTTCTCCAACCCTGAACAGCAGATGTTGCTTAAAGAGACATTATAATATATCATCATAAAAAAGTCAAGATATCCTTTTTGAGATGTTGTTTTTTGTACAGTAGGCTTGTGGAGAGTCATATAAATTGATATGAAATACGAATCACTTTTTACCTGAATAAAACTCCCTGGTAATATTACCAATCCCTGGTAGTATTAAAACATCAGATTAGATGTCTCTGTCCTCCCTGGTAATATTAAAACCTCAGATTAGATGATGTTTCTGTCCTCCCTGGTAATATTAAAACCTCAGATTAGATGATGTCTCTGTCCTCCCTGGTAATATTAAAACCTCAGATTAGATGTCTCTGTCCTCCCTGGTAATATTAAAACCTCAGATTAGATGATGTCTCTGTCCTCCCTGGTAATATTAGAACCTCAGATTAGATGATGTTTCTGTCCTCCCTGGTAATATTAAAAACTCAGATTAGATGATGTTTCTGTCCTCCCTGGTAATATTAAAAACTCAGATTAGATGATGTTTCTGTCCTCCCTGGTAATATTAGAACCTCAGATTAGATGATGTCTCTGTCCTCCCTGGTAATATTAAAACCTCAGATTAGATGATGTCTCTGTCCTCCCTGGTAATATTAAAACCTCAGATTAGATGATGTCTCTGTCCTCCCTGGTAATATTAGAACCTCAGATTAGATGATGTTTCTGTCCTCCCTGGTAATATTAAAAACTCAGATTAGATGATGTTTCTGTCCTCCCTGGTAATATTAAAAACTCAGATTAGATTATGTCTCTGTCCTCCCTGGTAATATTAAAACTCAGATTAGATGATGTCTCTGTCCTCCCTGGTAATATTAAAACCTCAGACTAGATGATGTCTCTGTCCTCCCTGGTAATATTAAAACTCAGATTAGATTATGTCTCTGTCCTCCCTGGTAATATTAGAACTCAGATTAGATTATGTCTCTGTCCTCCCTGGTAATATGAAAACCTCAGTCTAGATGATGTCTCTGTCCTCCCTGGTAATATTAAAACATCAGATTAGATGATGTCTCTGTCCTCCCTGGTAATACTAAAACTCAGTCTAGATGATGTCTCTGTCCTCCCTGGTAATACTAAAACTCAGTCTAGATGATGTCTCTGTCCTCCCTGGTAATACTAAAACTCAGTCTAGATGATGTCTCTGTCCTCCCTGGTAATACTAAAACTCAGTCTAGATTATGTCTCTGTCCTCCCTGGTAATATTAAAACCTCAGATTAGATGATGTTTCTGTCCTCCCTGGTAATATGAAAACCTCAGATTAGATGATGTCTCTGTCCTCCCTGGTAATACTAAAACTCAGATTAGATGATGTCTCTGTCCTCCCTGGTAATATGAAAACCTCAGATTAGATGATGTCTCTGTCCTCCCTGGTAATACTAAAACTCAGATTAGATGATGTCTCTGTCCTCCCTGGTAATACTAAAACTCAGATTAGATGATGTCTCTGTCCTCCCTGGTAATATTAAAAACTCAGATTAGATGATGTCTCTGTCCTCCCTGGTAATATGAAAACCTCAGATTAGATGATGTCTCTGTCCTCCCTGGTAATATGAAAACCTCAGATTAGATGTCTCTGTCCTCCCTGGTAATATTAAAACCTCAGACTAGATGTCTCTGTCCTCCCTGGTAATACTAAAACTCAGTCTAGATGATGTCTCTGTCCCCCCTGGTAATACTAAAACTCAGTCTAGATGATGTCTCTGTCCTCCCTGGTAATATTAAAACCTCAGATTAGATGATGTCTCTGACCTCCCTGGTAATATTAGAACCTCAGACTAGATGATGTCTCTGTCCTCCCTGGTAATATTAAAACCTCAGACTAGATGATGTCTCTGTCCTCCCTGGTAATACTAAAACTCAGTCTAGATGATGTCTCTGTCCTCCCTGGTAATACTAAACCTCAATCTAGATGATGTCTCTGAGTGGAACATGTGGAGGGTTCCCCCCCTCTTGCTGGTAATACTAAACCTCAGTCTAGATGATATCTCTGAGTGGAACATGTGGAGGGTTCCCCCCCTCTGTCCTCCCTGGTAATACTAAAACTCAGTCTAGATGACGTCTCTGAGTGGAACATGTGGAGGGTTCCCCCCCTCTGTCCTCCCTGGTAATACTAAAACTCAGTCTAGATGACGTCTCTGAGTGGAACATGTGGAGGGTTCCCCCCCTCTGTCCTCCCTGGTAATACTAAACCTCAGTCTAGATGATGTCTCTGTCCTCCCTGGGAATATTAGAACCTCAGATTAGATGATGTCTCTGTCCTCCCTGGGAATATTAGAACCTCAGATTAGATGATGTCTCTGTCCTCCCTGGTAATATTAAAACCTCAGATTAGATGATGTCTCTGTTCTCCCTGGTAATACTAAACCTCAGTCTAGATGATGTCTCTGAGTGGAACATGTGGAGGGTTCCCCCCCTCTGTCCTCCCTGGTAATACTAAACCTCAGTCTAGATGATGTCTCTGAGTGGAACATGTGGAGGGTTCCCCCCCTCTGTCCTCCCTGGTAATACTAAAACTCAGTCTAGATGATGTCTCTGTCCTCCCTGGTAATACTAAAACCTCAGTCTAGATGATGTCTCTGAGTGGAACATGCGGAGGGTTCCCCCCCTCTGTCCTCCCTGGTAATACTAAAACTCAGTCTAGATGATGTATCTGTCCTCCCTGGTAATACTAAAACCTCAGTCTAGATGATGTCTCTGAGTGGAACATGCGGAGGGTTCCCCCCCTCTGTCCTCCCTGGTAATACTAAAACTCAGTCTAGATGATGTCTCTGTCCTCCCTGGTAATACTAAAACCTCAGTCTAGATGATGTCTCTGAGTGGAACATGCGGAGGGTTCCCCCCCTCTGTCCTCCCTGGTAATACTAAAACTCAGTCTAGATGATGTCTCTGAGTGGAACATGTGGAGGGTTCCCCCCCTCTGTCCTCCCTGGTAATACTAAACCTCAGTCTAGATGATGTCTCTGTCCTCCCTGGTAATACTAAACCTCAGTCTAGATGATGTCTCTGAGTGGAACATGTGGAGGGTTCCCCCCCTCTGTCCTCCCTGGTAATACTAAACCTCAGTCTAGATGATGTCTCTGTCCTCCCTGGTAATACTAAAACTCAGTCTAGATGATGTCTCTGAGTGGAACATGTGGAGGGTTCCCCCCCTCTGTCCTCCCTGGTAATACTAAACCTCAGTCTAGATGATGTCTCTGTCCTCCCTGGTAATACTAAACCTCAGTCTAGATGATGTCTCTGAGTGGAACATGTGGAGGGTTCCCCCCCTCTGTCCTCCCTGGTAATACTAAAACTCAGTCTAGATGATGTCTCTGTCCTCCCTGGTAATACTAAAACCTCAGTCTAGATGATGTCTCTGAGTGGAACATGTGGAGGGTTCCCCCCCTCTGTCCTCCCTGGTAATACTAAAACTCAGTCTAGATGATGTCTCTGTCCTCCCTGGTAATACTAAAACCTCAGTCTAGATGATGTCTCTGAGTGGAACATGTGGAGGGTTCCCCCCCTCTGTCCTCCCTGGTAATACTAAAACTCAGTCTAGATGATGTCTCTGTCCTCCCTGGTAATACTAAAACCTCAGTCTAGATGATGTCTCTGAGTGGAACATGTGGAGGGTTCCCCCCCTCTGTCCTCCCTGGTAATACTAAAACCTCAGTCTAGATGATGTCTCTGAGTGGAACATGTGGAGGGTTCCCCCCCTCTTGCTCTCAGCCTGGGTGTCTCCTAGATACAGTCAAACACCAGCCCTCGTAAATTACAGGAGCTAAACTTAAACAAAGAACATGGGTTTTTACACAAGTCTAGTTTGCTGTTTTATACAAATAAAAATTTCCCAAAGAGAGTTGATTAGAAAGAAAGTAATGTGTTCCACTTTGATATTATTACAACTGAACATCAAAAGGTAATTTGATTTTTATCCTTCTTTACTTGAAGAGCTGCGCCTATTTGATGGTCAGTTTTAACACAGAAATAGAGATGTGTAACTATGTGTTTTAATTATGAACCATGGATATTCTGTGAAGGGCCACAAGGCATAATTTCGCCATTCAATGAACTCGTGCTACCCTGTTATCCTTGGCTGAGCTCTCTCTCTCTCTCTCTCTCTCTCTCTCTCTCTCTCTCTCTCTCTCTCTCTCTGTCTCTCTCTCTCTCTCTCTCTCTCTCTCTCTCTCTCTCTCTCGCTCTCTCTCTCTCTCTCTCTCTCTCTCTCTCTCTCTCTCGCTCTCTCTCTCTCTCTCTCTCTCTCTCTCTCTCTCTCTCTCTCTCTCTCTCTCTCTCTCTCTCGCTCTCTCTCTCTCTCTCTCTCTCTCTCTCTCTCTCTCTCTCTCTCTCTCTCTCTCTCTCTCTCTCTCTCTCTCTCTCTCTCTCTCTCTCTCTCTCTCTCTCTCTCTCTCTCTCTGTCTCTCTCTCTCTCTCTCTCTCTCTCTCTGTCTCTCTCTGTCTCTCTCTCTCTCTCTCTCTCTCTCTCTCTCTCTGTCTCTCTCTCTCTCTCTCTCTCTCTCGCTCTCTCTCTCTCTCTCTCTCTCTCTCTCTCTCTCTCTCTCTCTCTCTCTCTCTCTCTCTCTCTCTCTCTCTCTCTCTCTCTCTCTCTCTCTCTCTCTCTCTCTCTCTCTCTCTCTCTCTCTCTCTCTCTCTCTCATGTTAGCCTCTTACCCTGGCCAACCACTTGCTTATTGAAATAGGAAATGGAGACTTCATCATTATTGCACATCATCTGTAGCTGCTAACCATCCAGTGTAGTCTGGTCCCAAATGTGTTCGTAATGTCTCGTCAGCTTCTATGACCATTGTCATGCCAGTCATTAACCTAATGAGTCCTACCGCATTACCGGCGTGTTTTGGACTTCAAACCCCTTTTAAACATTGATTGAGCCACAGACGTATGGGTTGTACCATTGTATTTCTCTATATATACAGCAAGCCAGTGGTGGCTGCACAGCAAATCTGAAAGGGTCGAACACTAAAGGCACAGCCTGTCACAACGCAGAAAAGCATTTTGGGAAGTTCTTTCTTTGCACCAGGAGACACCACCCACTCTAGTCTCCTCGCCGACTGACAGGGACTCTGACTGACTGTCGTCGTCGTGATTTCTGTAGCTTTGACAACAGAATGGAAAATGAACACACAACAGACAGGATGGACACAGCGAACACATTGAGCCCAGACGTCACAGACTCCAGTAAAATAGTAAGTTATTTGATCGAGAAGTATAAAGATGTAGGATTTTCTCAGCCTCGGAAATTGTCTAAGGAGCCACAGTCTCAAGTCTGCACGTCCCCCGTAGTGCGTAGTTTTGGAAACGTTGGCACTTTGTGCGCTGCGCCTCCTGGCTCAAGTAACAACAGTGCCATGTTCAAAGACTGTACTGTCAGAGATAACGCCTCACTTATCAATAAATCTTTTTATGACCGCTCTGACCCTGTGCGCTGGACAGAGGTGCGTGGTATAGAGGGAGTGAAGGATTCCACGTTACCGCAGCCGATCCCAACAGTAACTCATGAAAGTTTGCAGAGAGCGGCTACGAACATGATATCGACGCCCAGTTCAACCACAGCCACCGGGGGTTGTAGGATCATCAAAGATGAGAAGGAGCCGTCACTAATCATGGAAACACCGTGTCCTGATTTTGACCTAACGGCCAGCATCCCTACCCTCGAGACCTGTTATGACAGCGAGAGGAAACAACAACAGTTAGGTTTTCTGGATGATTCGGCAGCGTCTTTCCCCACCTCCGCGCCTGGACAACAAGTACTATTGGACTGTTCACCGAACTTTCTAGTCGACTTGAATCAGAACGACCAGATGTCGACGGTTCCCCAGGTCCGTGCAGACTCACGTGGTATTCCCTTTCCTACTCATCCCGGTAAGGGCATGCTGAGTTTTGATGTAATGAGCAGTAACGGACAGGGTCCACAGCAGCATTTGATGATTTATAAGAGTGAAATGCCCAGATGGTCCATTCAGACCTCTCCTACTCATTCCTCGTTTTGGTGCCAGTCCAGCGGGGTCTCCGAGGACCAGTACCCACACCATGGCTACTCCTCCCCGGATGGAATTCACACCTCAGCCCTGCTCCAGAGGTCCCCAACCTATACAGGATATGGCGGGTAAGATTGACGCATTATTTAAAGTATAGCTGACCATAACCTTTGTAAAAGTCTCAGCAGTTTGGCATCTTTCAGATAATTTAAATGTGGTTTCATATTCATGCATTTGCGTTTTTTGTTTGTTGCCAAAATGAATCTGATTTGATTTGATGAGCTTGTTTTATTATTCCTCAATCAGCCAATTGCTGAGATATCAGAATGCCAATGTTGTCGGTGTAAATAACCAATGGCTCATTCCCTGGTTCTGCAGTGTTCCACCCCAGAGAATATGTATGATCTGTGGAGATGAGGCCTCAGGGTGTCACTATGGGGTCCTCACATGTGGAAGCTGCAAAGTGTTCTTTAAACGAGCGGTCGAAGGTAAGCAACACCATATCAGAGGATTGTAACAGTATATGGTATGGAGATTTGACTTGGACGTTTAAAGAATGACCACCGGTTGAACACTGCCATGGTACATGGGAGTAGCATGTGGTTGAACACTGCCATGGTACATGGGAGTAGCATGTGGTTGAACACTGCCATGGTACATGGGAGTAGCATGTGGTTGAACACTGCCATGGTACATGGGAGTAGCATGTGGTTGAACACTGCCATGGTACATGGGAGTAGCATGTGGTTGAACACTGCCATGGTACATGGGAGTAGCATGTGGTTGAACACTGCCATGGTACATGGGAGTAGCATGTGGTTGAACACTGCCATGGTACATGGGAGTAGCATGTGGTTGAACACTGCCATGGTACATGGGAGTAGCATGTGGTTGAGCCCTGCAATGGTACATGGGAGTAGCATGTGGTTGAACACTGCAATGGTACATGGGAGTAGCATGTGGTTGAACACTGCCATGGTACATGGGAGTAGAATGTGGTTGAGCAATGCAATGGTACATGGGAGTAGCATGTGGTTGAACACTGCCATGGTACATGGGAGTAGCATGTGGTTGAGCACTGCCATGGTACATGGGAGTAGCATGTGGTTGAACACTGCCATGGTACATGGGAGTAGCATGTGGTTGAACACTGCCATGGTACATGGGAGTAGCATGTGGTTGAACACTGCCATGGTACATGGGAGTAGCATGTGGTTGAACACTTCCATGGTACATGGGAGTAGCATGTGGTTGAACACTGCCATGGTACATGGGAGTAGCATGGGGTTGAACACTGCCATGGTACATGGGAGTAGCATGTGGTTGAACACTGCCATGGTACATGGGAGTAGCATGTGGTTGAACACTGCCATGGTACATGGGAGTAGCATGTGGTTGAACACTGCCATGGTACATGGGAGTAGCATGTGGTTGAACACTGCCATGGTACATGGGAGTAGCATGTGGTTGAACACTGCCATGGTACATGGGAGTAGCATGTGATTGAACACTGCCATGGTACATGGGAGTAGCATGTGGTTGAACACTGCCATGGTACATGGGAGTAGCATGTGATTGAGAGGAAAGGTTAATGATGATGTTTCAGGAAGAAAATAAAAACAGGTGTGGTTAAAAAAACAATACATATTGAGGCCTTTCGTGGCCTTTTGAGCCCTAATCCTCAGACACCAGACACGACAGAACTTTACACTTTTTACTAAGCACCATTTGTGCCTTTTTATAAACGAATGGCACAAAACTAAAGCAAAGTACAGACAGTATCACACAGTATCACAGTAACCAGTGTTCACGATGTTCTTCTTTTCTGACTTGTTTTGGTCTCGTAATCTTAGAGATTTATTGGTGCCCCTCAGTCTGACCATGGTCATGTCTCTCAGTCTGACTATGGTCATGTCTCACAGTCTGACTATGGTCATGTCTCACAGTCTGACCATGGTCATGTCTCTCAGTCTGACTATAGTCATATTACTCAGTCTGACTATGGTCATGTCTCTCAGTCTGACTATAGTCATATTACTCAGTCTGACTATAGTCATGTCTCTCAGTCTGACTATGGTCATGTCTCTCAGTCTGACTATGGTCATGTCTCTCAGTCTGACTATGGTCATGTCTCTCAGTCTGACTATGGTCATGTCTCTCAGTCTGACTATAGTCATGTCTCTCAGTCTGACTATGGTCATGTCTCTCAGTCTGACTATGGTCATGTCTCTCAGTCTGACTATGGTCATGTCTCTCAGTCTGACTATGGTCATGTCTCTCAGTCTGACTATAGTCATGTCTCTCAGTCTGACTATGGTCATGTCTCTAACCATGGTCAGTCTGACTATGGTCATGTCTCTCAGTCTGACTATGGTCATGTCTCTCAGTCTGACTATGGTCATGTCTCTCAGTCTGACTATAGTCATGTCTCTCAGTCTGACCATGGTCATGTCTCTCAGTCTGACTATAGTCATGTCTCTCAGTCTGACTATGGTCATGTCTCTCAGTCTGACCATGGTCATGTCTCTCAGTCTGACTATGGTCATGTCTCTCAGTCTGACTATGGTCATGTCTCTCAGTCTGACTATGGTCATGTCTCTCAGTCTGACTATGGTCATGTCTCTCAGTCTGACTATGGTCATGTCTCTCAGTCTGACTATGGTCATGTCTCTCAGTCTGACTATGGTCATGTCTCTCAGTCTGACTATGGTCATGTCTCTCAGTCTGACTATGGTCATGTCTCTCAGTCTGACTATGGTCATGTCTCTCAGTCTGACTATGGTCATGTCTCTCAGTCTGACTATGGTCATGTCTCTCAGTCTGACTATAGTCATGTCTCTCAGTCTGACCATGGTCATGTCTCTCAGTCTGACTATGGTCATGTCTCTCAGTCTGATAAATGAACAGTTTGCAGTTCTCCCAGTGTCAGCTCAATGAGTTTAAAGAGTTGAACGGCAAGATAACAGCCGTCTGTAAGCCACTGATAGAGGACATCAGTTCTGAACCCATGATTACAATGACAGATACATCAGACTTGTGGGAAAATCAAGGTGAAATATGGTTGTGGACAGGATTGCAGAATCTCCACGTGAGACCTGGATGAAGTCTGAGGACAAAGTTATGGAAATGATTTCTGAGTATTGAATATGGACCAAAGGAAGATTGAGGTGGAGCGTGCCCACAAGACTGGAAAACCCACCACCGGCCCAGGTGACAGGCCCAGGCAGATGGTCGTCAAGTTCCTGGGGTTCAAGTACAAGGTTGCGTTTCTGGAAAGAGCCAAGAACTTGAGAGGAATGTATATCTTCCTCAACGAGGACTATCCTGAAGCTGTGCGCCAGAAGAGGAAAGAACTGATCCCAGCCATGAAAGCTGCCAGAGTCCGTGGGAACATTGCTTACATCTGCTATGACAGACTCATTGTCCACCCTCCCTCCCAGAAGCCTGGAAGGGATGAGAGAGCCAAGGTTTATAGCTTCAACCCCACAGCACACACACCAACTGATTAATGGACTGCTGAATGTATATGTTTTTATTTAGCTCTTTTCAGCATTATGTCTCTGATAAGCAGAGACATCACTTCCCAGGAAAGGGCTGAAATTAGCCCATGTTAATATTGTAACGATGTGCGCTGATAGTCGGGAAGCAAGTTCAGGGGGTGAGTGTTTTAATAAATAAACACAACACAAAAACAAGAAACACAAACAACGCACAGAACTGACACAGGAACAGAAACAATAACGCCTGGGGAAGGAACCGAGGGGAGTGACATATATAGGGAAGGTAATCAGGGAAGTGATGGACTCCAGGTGAGCATGATGACGCGCAGGTGAGTGTAACAATGGTGACAGGTGTGTGCCATAACGAGAGAGGGAGAGGCCGGAGAGGGAACACACGTGACAGTACCCCCACTCAGACCTGTGGCTCCAACCACAGGACGCCGACCAAAAAGACGATCACGGGGATCAGGAGGGGAACGGTCACCTCTGCTGAGGCGCGGGAAGCCTGTCAGTCCTGCTGAGATGGGGGAGCATGGCGACCTAGAGCACCGGAGAGAGCATACGTGACAGTACCCCCTCCCCTGTGCGTTCGGCTCCAGCCACAGGACGCCAACCAAAAGGACGATCACGGGGATCAGGAGGGGAACGGTCACCTCTGCTGAGGCGCGGGAAGCCTGTCAGTCCTGCTGAGATGGGGGAGCATGGCGACCTAGAGCACCGGAGAGAGCATACGTGACAGTACCCCCTCCCCTGTGCGTTCGGCTCCAGCCACAGGACGCCAACCAAAAGGACGATCACGGGGATCAGGAGGGGAACGGTCACCTCTGCTGAGGCGCGGGAAGCCTGTCAGTCCTGCTGAGATGGGGAAGCATGGCGACCTAGAGCACCGGAGAGAGCATACGTGACAGTACCCCCTCCCCTGTGCGTTCGGCTCCAGCCACAGGACGCCAACCAAAAAGACGATCACGGGGATCAGGAGGGGAACGGTCACCTCTGCTGAGGCGCGGGAAGCCTGTCAGTCCTGCTGAGATGGGGAAGCATGGCGACCTAGAGCACCGGAGAGAGCATACGTGACAGTACCCCCTCCCCTGTGCGTTCGGCTCCAGCCACAGGACGCCAACCAAAAAGACGATCACGGGGATCAGGAGGGGAACGGTCACCTCTGCTGAGGCGCGGGAAGCCTGTCAGTCCTGCTGAGATGGGGAAGCATGGCGACCTAGAGCACCGGAGAGAGCATACGTGACAGTACCCCCTCCCCTGTGCGTTCGGCTCCAGCCACAGGACGCCAACCAAAAGACGATCACGGGGATCAGGAGGGGAACGGTCACCTCTGCTGAGGCGCGGGAAGCCTGTCAGTCCTGCTGAGATGGGGAAGCATGGCGACCTAGAGCACCGGAGAGAGCATACGTGACAGTACCCCCTCCCCTGTGCGTTCGGCTCCAGCCACAGGACGCCAACCAAAAGGACGATCACGGGGATCAGGAGGGGAACGGTCACCTCTGCTGAGGCGCGGGAAGCCTGTCAGTCCTGCTGAGATGGGGGAGCATGGCGACCTAGAGCACCGGAGAGAGCATACGTGACAGTACCCCCTCCCCTGTGCGTTCGGCTCCAGCCACAGGACGCCAACCAAAAGGACGATCACGGGGATCAGGAGGGGAACGGTCACCTCTGCTGAGGCGCGGGAAGCCTGTCAGTCCTGCTGAGATGGGGAAGCATGGCGACCTAGAGCACCGGAGAGAGCATACGTGACAGTACCCCCTCCCCTGTGCGTTCGGCTCCAGCCACAGGACGCCAACCAAAAAGACGATCACGGGGATCAGGAGGGGAACGGTCACCTCTGCTGAGGCGCGGGAAGCCTGTCAGTCCTGCTGAGATGGGGAAGCATGGCGACCTAGAGCACCGGAGAGAGCATACGTGACAGTACCCCCTCCCCTGTGCGTTCGGCTCCAGCCACAGGACGCCAACCAAAAAGACGATCACGGGGATCAGGAGGGGAACGGTCACCTCTGCTGAGGCGCGGGAAGCCTGTCAGTCCTGCTGAGATGGGGAAGCATGGCGACCTAGAGCACCGGAGAGAGCATACGTGACAGTACCCCCTCCCCTGTGCGTTCGGCTCCAGCCACAGGACGCCAACCAAAAAGACGATCACGGGGATCAGGAGGGGAACGGTCACCTCTGCTGAGGCGCGGGAAGCCTGTCAGTCCTGCTGAGATGGGGAAGCATGGCGACCTAGAGCACCGGAGAGAGCATACGTGACAGTACCCCCTCCCCTGTGCGTTCGGCTCCAGCCACAGGACGCCAACCAAAAAGACGATCACGGGGATCAGGAGGGGAACGGTCACCTCTGCTGAGGCGCGGGAAGCCTGTCAGTCCTGCTGAGATGGGGAAGCATGGCGACCTAGAGCACCGGAGAGAGCATACGTGACAGTACCCCCTCCCCTGTGCGTTCGGCTCCAGCCACAGGACGCCAACCAAAAGGACGATCACGGGGATCAGGAGGGGAACGGTCACCTCTGCTGAGGCGCGGGAAGCCTGTCAGTCCTGCTGAGATGGGGAAGCATGGCGACCTAGAGCACCGGAGAGAGCATACGTGACAGTACCCCCTCCCCTGTGCGTTCGGCTCCAGCCACAGGACGCCAACCAAAAGGACGATCCTGGGGATCAGGAGGGGACCGGTCACCCCTACTGAGGCGCGGGAAGCCTGTCAGTCCTGCTGAGATGGGGAAGCATGGCGACCTAGAGCACCGGAGAGAGCATACGTGACAGTACCCCCTCCCCTGTGCGTTCGGCTCCAGCCACAGGACGCCAACCAAAAAGACGATCACGGGGATCAGGAGGGGAACGGTCACCTCTGCTGAGGCGCGGGAAGCCTGTCAGTCCTGCTGAGATGGGGAAGCATGGCGACCTAGAGCACCGGAGAGAGCATACGTGACAGTACCCCCTCCCCTGTGCGTTCGGCTCCAGCCACAGGACGCCAACCAAAAAGACGATCACGGGGATCAGGAGGGGAACGGTCACCTCTGCTGAGGCGCGGGAAGCCTGTCAGTCCTGCTGAGATGGGGAAGCATGGCGACCTAGAGCACCGGAGAGAGCATACGTGACAGTACCCCCTCCCCTGTGCGTTCGGCTCCAGCCACAGGACGCCAACCAAAAGGACGATCACGGGGATCAGGAGGGGAACGGTCACCTCTGCTGAGGCGCGGGAAGCCTGTCAGTCCTGCTGAGATGGGGAAGCATGGCGACCTAGAGCACCGGAGAGAGCATACGTGACAGTACCCCCTCCCCTGTGCGTTCGGCTCCAGCCACAGGACGCCAACCAAAAAGACGATCACGGGGATCAGGAGGGGACCGGTCACCCCTACTGAGGCGCGGGAAGCCTGTCAGTCCTGCTGAGATGGGGAAGCATGGCGACCTAGAGCACCGGAGAGAGCATACGTGACAGTACCCCCTCCCCTGTGCGTTCGGCTCCAGCCACAGGACGCCAACCAAAAGGACGATCACGGGGATCAGGAGGGGAACGGTCACCTCTGCTGAGGCGCGGGAAGCCTGTCAGTCCTGCTGAGATGGGGAAGCATGGCGACCTAGAGCACCGGAGAGAGCATACGTGACAGTACCCCCTCCCCTGTGCGTTCGGCTCCAGCCACAGGACGCCAACCAAAAAGACGATCACGGGGATCAGGAGGGGACCGGTCACCCCTACTGAGGCGCGGGAAGCCTGTCAGTCCTGCTGAGATGGGGAAGCATGGCGACCTAGAGCACCGGAGAGAGCATACGTGACAGTACCCCCTCCCCTGTGCGTTCGGCTCCAGCCACAGGACGCCAACCAAAAGGACGATCACGGGGATCAGGAGGGGAACGGTCACCTCTGCTGAGGCGCGGGAAGCCTGTCAGTCCTGCTGAGATGGGGAAGCATGGCGACCTAGAGCACCGGAGAGAGCATACGTGACAGTACCCCCTCCCCTGTGCGTTCGGCTCCAGCCACAGGACGCCAACCAAAAGGACGATCCTGGGGATCAGGAGGGGACCGGTCACCCCTACTGAGGCGCGGGAAGCCTGTCAGTCCTGCTGAGATGGGGAAGCATGGCGACCTAGAGCACCGGAGAGAGCATACGTGACAGTACCCCCTCCCCTGTGCGTTCGGCTCCAGCCACAGGACGCCAACCAAAAGGACGATCCTGGGGATCAGGAGGGGAACGGTCACCCCTGCTGATGTGCGGGAACCTGTCGCTTGGCTGGGGCACGGGAGCCTGGCGATCATGTATGAGAGCCTGATGAGTGGGTGGAAGCAGGGGAGCCTGTTGATCTGTCTGAGGCATGAGATCCTGACGAGCTGGCTGTAGCAGGGGAGCCTGTTGATCTGTCTGAGGCATGAGAGCCTGTAGCAGCTCCCGGACCCAACGTCATTCCCACCGAGAGGTGAGGCGTCATTCTATAACAAGTGCTCTGAGAGTCGGGAAGCAAGTTCAGGGAGTGAGAGTTTTAATAAATAATAATAAATAAACAATGAACACAAACCACAAACAACGCAACAACATGAAAACAGAGTCAATAACGACTGAGGAAAGAACGGAGGGGAGTGACAGATATAGGGAAGATAATCAAGGAGGTGATGGAGACCAGGTGAGTGTCATGAGGCGCTGGTGCGCGAGACGATGGTGACAGGTGTGCGGAACAATCAGCAGCCTGATGACCCAGAGGCCGGAGAGGGAGTACACGTGACAAATATATGTAACCGCAGACAGAAGGCTCATGAAATCAATCATTTACAAACATCAGATAACATTCATATATCAGCCATTTCTGAGACTCACTGAGATAATTCATTTGAAGATACAGCATCAGCAATACAAGGATATAACATCTACAGAAGAGACAGAAATGCAAAGTGTTGTTGTATATATTCAGAGCCATATCCCTGTAATGTTTATAGGGAAGGTGTTGTATATAGTCAGAGCCATATCCCTGTAATGTTTATAGGGGAGGTGTTGTATATACTCAGAGCCATATCCCTGTAATGTTTATAGGGGAGGTGTTGTATATATTCAGAGCCATATCCCTGTAATGTTTATAGGGGAGGTGTTGTATATATTCAGAGCCATATCCCTGTAATGTTTATAGGGGAGGTGTTGTATATATTCAGAGCCATATCCCTGTAATGTTTATAGGGGAGGTGTTGTATATATTCAGAGCCATATCCCTGTAATGTTTATAGGGGAGGTGTTGTTGTATATATTCAGAGCCATATCCCTGTAATGTTTATAGGGGAGGTGTTGTATATATTCAGAGCCATATCCCTGTAATGTTTATAGGGGAGGTGTTGTATATATTCAGAGCCATATCCCTGTAATGTTTATAGGGGAGGTGTTGTATATATTCAGAGCCATATCCCTGTAATGTTTATAGGGGAGGTGCTGTATATATTCAGAGCCATATCCCTGTAATGTTTATAGGGGAGGTGTTGTATATATTCAGAGCCATATCCCTGTAATGTTTATAGGGGAGGTGTTGTATATATTCAGAGCCATATCCCTGTATTGTTTATAGGGAAGGTGTTGTATATATTCAGAGCCATATCCCTGTAATGTTTATAGGGGAGGTGTTGTATATATTCAGAGCCATATCCCTGTAATGTTTATAGGGGAGGTGTTGTATATATTCAGAGCCATATCCCTGTAATGTTTATAGGGGAGGTGTTGTATATATTCAGAGCCATATCCCTGTAATGTTTATAGGGGAGGTGTTGTATATATTCAGAGCCATATCCCTGTAATGTTTATAGGGGAGGTGTTGTATATATTCAGAGCCATATCCCTGTAATGTTTATAGGGGAGGTGTTGTTGTATATATTCAGAGCCATATCCCTGTAATGTTTATAGGGGAGGTGTTGTATATAGTCAGAGCCATATCCCTGTAATGTTTATAGGGGAGGTGTTGTATATATTCAGAGCCATATCCCTGTAATGTTTATAGGGGAGGTGTTGTTGTATATATTCAGAGCCATATCCCTGTAATGTTTATAGGGGAGGTGTTGTATATATTCAGAGCCATATCCCTGTAATGTTTATAGGGGAGGTGTTGTATATATTCAGAGCCATATCCCTGTAATGTTTATAGGGGAGGTGTTGTATATAGTCAGAGCCATATCCCTGTAATGTTTATAGGGGAGGTGTTGTATATATTCAGAGCCATATCCCTGTAATGTTTATAGGGGAGGTGTTGTTGTATATATTCAGAGCCATATCCCTGTAATGTTTATAGGGGAGGTGTTGTATATATTCAGAGCCATATCCCTGTAATGTTTATAGGGGAGGTGTTGTATATATTCAGAGCCATATCCCTGTAATGTTTATAGGGGAGGTGTTGTATATAGTCAGAGCCATATCCCTGTAATGTTTATAGGGGAGGTGTTGTATATATTCAGAGCCATATCCCTGTAATGTTTATAGGGGAGGTGTTGTTGTATATATTCAGAGCCATATCCCTGTAATGTTTATAGGGGAGGTGTTGTATATATTCAGAGCCATATCCCTGTAATGTTTATAGGGGAGGTGTTGTATATATTCAGAGCCATATCCCTGTAATGTTTATAGGGGAGGTGTTGTTGTATATATTCAGAGCCATATCCCTGTAATGTTTATAGGGGAGGTGTTGTATATATTCAGAGCCATATCCCTGTAATGTTTATGGGTGAGGTGTTGTTGTATATATTCAGAGCCATATCCCTGTAATTTTTATAGGGGAGGTGTTATATATATTCAGAGCCATATCCCTGTAATGTTTATAGGGGAGGTGATGTATATACTCAGAGCCATATCCCTGTAATGTTTATAGGGGAGGTGTTGTATATATTCAGAGCCATATCCCTGTAATGTTTATAGGGGAGGTGTTGTATATATTCAGAGCCATATCCCTGTAATGTTTATAGGGGAGGTGTTGTTGTATATATTCAGAGCCATATCCCTGTAATGTTTATAGGGGAGGTGTTGTTGTATATATTCAGAGCCATATCCCTGTAATGTTTATAGGGGAGGTGTTGTATATATTCAGAGCCATATCCCTGTAATGTTTATAGGGGAGGTGTTGTATATATTCAGAGCCATATCCCTGTAATGTTTATAGGGGAGGTGTTGTATATATTCAGAGCCATATCCCTGTAATGTTTATAGGGGAGGTGTTGTATATATTCAGAGCCATATCCCTGTAATGTTTATAGGGGAGGTGTTGTATATAGTCAGAGCCATATCCCTGTAATGTTTATAGGGGAGGTGTTGTATATATTCAGAGCCATATCCCTGTAATGTTTATAGGGGAGGTGTTGTATATATTCAGAGCCATATCCCTGTAATGTTTATAGGGGAGGTGTTGTATATATTCAGAGCCATATCCCTGTAATGTTTATAGGGGAGGTGTTGTATATATTCAGAGCCATATCCCTGTAATGTTTATAGGGGAGGTGTTGTATATATTCAGAGCCATATCCCTGTAATGTTTATAGGGGAGGTGTTGTATATATTCAGAGCCATATCCCTGTAATGTTTATAGGGGAGGTGTTGTATATATTCAGAGCCATATCCCTGTAATGTTTATAGGGGAGGTGTTGTATATATTCAGAGCCATATCCCTGTAATGTTTATAGGGGAGGTGTTGTTGTATATAGTCAGAGCCATATCCCTGTAATGTTTATAGGGGAGGTGTTGTATATATTCAGAGCCATATCCCTGTAATGTTTATAGGGGAGGTGTTGTATATATTCAGAGCCATATCCCTGTAATGTTTATAGGGGAGGTGTTGTATATACTCAGAGCCATATCCCTGTAATGTTTATAGGGGAGGTGTTGTTGTATATATTCAGAGCCATATCCCTGTAATGTTTATAGGGGAGGTGTTGTTGTATATATTCAGAGCCATATCCCTGTAATGTTTATAGGGGAGGTGTTGTTGTATATATTCAGAGCCATATCCCTGTAATGTTTATAGGGGAGGTGTTGTTGTATATATTCAGAGCCATATCCCTGTAATGTTTATAGGGGAGGTGTTGTATATATTCAGAGCCATATCCCTGTAATGTTTATGGGGGAGGTGTTGTTGTATATATTCAGGGCCATATCCCTGTAATGTTTATAGGGGAGGTGTTGTTGTATATATCCAGAGCCATATCCCTGTAATGTTTATAGGGGAGGTGTTGTATATAGTCAGAGCCATATCCCTGTAATGTTTATAGGGGAGGTGTTGTATATATTCAGAGCCATATCCCTGTAATGTTTATAGGGGAGGTGTTGTTGTATATATTCAGAGCCATATCCCTGTAATGTTTATAGGGGAGGTGTTGTATATATTCAGAGCCATATCCCTGTAATGTTTATAGGGGAGGTGTTGTATATATTCAGAGCCATATCCCTGTAATGTTTATAGGGGAGGTGTTGTTGTATATAGTCAGAGCCATATCCCTGTAATGTTTATAGGGGAGGTGTTGTATATATTCAGAGCCATATCCCTGTAATGTTTATAGGGGAGGTGTTGTATATATTCAGAGCCATATCCCTGTAATGTTTATAGGGGAGGTGTTGTATATACTCAGAGCCATATCCCTGTAATGTTTATAGGGGAGGTGTTGTTGTATATATTCAGAGCCATATCCCTGTAATGTTTATAGGGGAGGTGTTGTTCTATATATTCAGAGCCATATCCCTGTAATGTTTATAGGGGAGGTGTTGTTGTATATATTCAGAGCCATATCCCTGTAATGTTTATAGGGGAGGTGTTGTTGTATATATTCAGAGCCATATCCCTGTAATGTTTATAGGGGAGGTGTTGTATATATTCAGAGCCATATCCCTGTAATGTTTATGGGGGAGGTGTTGTTGTATATATTCAGGGCCATATCCCTGTAATGTTTATAGGGGAGGTGTTGTATATATTCAGAGCCATATCCCTGTAATGTTTATAGGGGAGGTGTTATATATATTCAGAGCCATATCCCTGTAATGTTTATAGGGGAGGTGTTGTTGTATATATCCAGAGCCATATCCCTGTAATGTTTATAGGGGAGGTGTTGTATATAGTCAGAGCCATATCCCTGTAATGTTTATAGGGGAGGTGTTGTATATATTCAGAGCCATATCCCTGTAATGTTTATAGGGGAGGTGTTGTTGTATATATTCAGAGCCATATCCCTGTAATGTTTATAGGGGAGGTGTTGTATATATTCAGAGCCATATCCCTGTAATGTTTATAGGGGAGGTGTTGTATATATTCAGAGCCATATCCCTGTAATGTTTATAGGGGAGGTGTTGTATATATTCAGAGCCATATCCCTGTAATGTTTATAGGGGAGGTGTTGTTGTATATAGTCAGAGCCATATCCCTGTAATGTTTATAGGGGAGGTGTTGTATATATTCAGAGCCATATCCCTGTAATGTTTATAGGGGAGGTGTTGTATATATTCAGAGCCATATCCCTGTAATGTTTATAGGGGAGGTGTTGTATATACTCAGAGCCATATCCCTGTATTGTTTATATGGGAGGTGTTGTTGTATATATTCAGAGCCATATCCCTGTAATGTTTATAGGGGAGGTGTTGTATATATTCAGAGCCATATCCCTGTAATGTTTATAAGGGAGGTGTTGTATATTCTCAGAGCCATATCCCTGTAATGTTTATAGGGGAGGTGTTGTTGTATATATTCAGAGCCATATCCCTGTAATGTTTATAGGGGAGGTGTTGTATATATTCAGAGCCATATCCCTGTAATGTTTATAAGGGAGGTGTTGTATATACTCAGAGCCATATCCCTGTAATGTTTATAGGGGAGGTGTTGTTGTATATATTCAGAGCCATATCCCTGTAATGTTTATAGGGGAGGTGTTGTTGTATATATTCAGAGCCATATCCCTGTAATGTTTATAGTGGAGGTGTTGTATATACTCAGAGCCATATCCCTGTAATGTTTATAGGGGAGGTGTTGTATATATTCAGAGCCATATCCCTGTAATGTTAAAGGGGAGGTGTTGTATATACTCAGAGCCATATCCCTGTAATGTTTATAGGGGAGGTGTTGTTGTATATATTCAGAGCCATATCCCTGTAATGTTTATAGGGGAGGTGTTGTATATATTCAGAGCCATATCCCTGTAATGCTTAGAGAAGATCTTAAGTGTTATTGAAGTGTTGTGGTTGCAGGTTCACTTGGCACATCTAAGCCGTTTCTTTTGCGGTGTTGCTATTGGCCATCAAGTGCTAACAGTCTGAATCTAAATAATATATGTGAAATGCTTAATATTGTATGTGATGTAAACAGAGATGTCTACTTCCTTGGGGACCTAGATATTGACTGGTTTTCATCAAGGTGTCCGCTCAAGAGGAAGCATCTCACTGTAACCAGTGCCTGTAATCTGGTTCAGGTTATTAATCAACCTACCAGGGTGTTTACAAACACTACAGGAACAAG
Organism: Oncorhynchus masou masou; assembly: GCF_036934945.1. Lineage (NCBI taxonomy): Eukaryota > Metazoa > Chordata > Actinopteri > Salmoniformes > Salmonidae > Oncorhynchus > Oncorhynchus masou. The sequence goes on from NC_088224.1 coordinate 97,154,822, forward strand.
ATCATCCACATGTATCGATCACATCTTTACTAATCATGTAGAACTTTGTTCTAAAGCTGTATCCGTACCCAGTGATCACAATATAGTGGCTATATCTAGGAGATTCAAAGTTTCAACATCTGGGACAAAATATTTTTTTTGTGACTCTTATGTGGATGAAGTTAAAACATATTAGTTGGTCTGATGTGATTAATGAGGAGCATCCAGACGCTATGTAATGTGTGTGTAGGTAGCAGGGACAGTCTTAATATGACTCCAAAACCAAAATTACATAATAAATAAAAGTGTGTACCAGAACCCGTCGCACACCAATACATAATACATGTACATACAAAACAAACAATCTCTGACAAGGACATGATGGGAAACAGAGGGTTAAGGGTTAACAGGTGGTGTTATCCTGTGTAAACAGGGCCTCCACAGTCTGTAGGGCCGTAGGGAGACTGGGAAACGGGAGGAGACAACAGGACATAGAAAAATGATCCACAACGACCAGGATCGTGGTGTTTCCCTGTGAAGGTGGAATAACGGTTAGGAAATCCACCGACAGGTGCGACCACGGCCGTTGTGGAAAGGTTAAGGGTTGTAACTTCCCTCTGGGCAGGTGTCTAGGGGCCTTGCACTGGGCGCACACCGAGCAGGAGGAGACATAACCCTCACGTCCTTAGCTAAAGTAGGCCACCTACCTACCACTTCCCACTAAGACAGCGCACCGTCCGACCGATCCCAGGTTGACCAGAGGAGGGTGACGTGTGAGCCCCGTGTGGGAGTGGGATCCATGGGCCGCTCCTCTGTGTCATACAGCCGGGACAATGCGTCTGCCTTAATGTTCTGGGGTCGGTAAGAAAGGGTCAAAACAAACCGGGAGAAAAACATGGCCCACCTTGCCTGGCGAGGGTTCAGTTTCCTCGCCGCCCGGATGTACTCCAGATTGCGGTGGTCAGTCCAGATGAGAAAACGATGTCTAGCCCCCTCAAGCCAATGTCCCCACGCCTTCAGGGCCTTGACGGCAGACAACAACTCCCAGTCCCCCACGTCATAGTTTTGCTCCGCCGGGAAGAGCTTCTTAGAGAAGAAGGCACAAGGGCGGAGCTTCGGTGGCGTACCCAAGTGCTGAGAGAGCACAGCTCCTATCCCAGCCTCGGACACGTTCACCTCCACTATGAACACCAAAGAGGGATCCTGATGGGCCAGCACGGGAGCCATGGTAAACAAAGCCCTCAGGTGACTTAAAGCCCTGATCGCCTCAGCTGAGCACTGCTGAGCATCTGGAGTACGGACCCCCCTTCAGCAGTGAAGTAATGGGAGCCGCTACCTGACCAAAACCCCGGATAAACCTCTGGTAGTAGTTGGCAAACCCTTAAGAATCTCTGCACCTCCTTAACCGTGGTGGCAGTCGGCCAATTACGCATGGCTGAAATGTGGTCACTCTCCATCTCCACCCCTGCCGTGGAAATGCGATACCCTAGGAAGGAGACGGACAGTTGGAAAATCAGCCTTGACGTACAGGTCATGCTCCAATAGGCGACCAAGCACTTTGCGCACCAGGGACACATGCTCGGCGCGTGTAGCTGAGTATATCAGAATGTCATCAATATATACCACTACACCTTGCTCGTGCAGGTCCCTGAAAATCTCGTCTGCAAAAGCTTGGTAGACTGATGGCGCATTCATCAACCCGTACGGCATGACGAGGTGCTCATAGTGCCCTGAGGTGGTACTGAAAGCCGTCTAACACTCGTCTCCCTCTCAGATACGCACCAGATTGTAAGCGCCCCTGAGATCTAGTTTCGTGAAGAAGTGCGCCCCGTGCATTGACTCAATCACTGTGGCTATGAGTGGTAGCGGGTAACTATTCCTCACCGTGATCTGATTCAGACCCCGATAGTCAATACACGGATGCAGACCTCCCTCCTTCTTCATAAAGAAGAAACTGGAGAAGACGGGTGAAGTGGAGAACCAGGGATTCTGAGACATATGTCTCCATATCCTCCGTCTCCGCCTGTGAGAGGGGAAACACGTGACTCCTGGGAAGTGTAGTGTCTACCAGGAGATCTATCGCACAATCGCCCCGTTGATGAGGTGGAAATTGAGTCACCTTCTTTTTAGAGAAGGCGAGAGCCAAATCGGCATATTCAGGGGGAATGTGCACGGTGGAGAACTGGTCTGGACTCTCCACCGTAATAGCACCAACGGAAACCCCTAAACACCTTCCCTGAGCACTCTCGCGACCACCCCGTGAGAGTTCTCTGTGGCCAAGAAACAGTGGGGTTATGACAAGCTAACCAGCGTAGGCCCAGCACCACGGGAAATGCAGGAGTGTCAATAAGGGAAATACTATTTTTTTCCCGTGTGACCCCCCTGCGTCACCATGCCCAAAGGAGCGGTGGCCTCCCTAATCAACCCTGACCCTAATGGTCGACTATCTAAGGCGTGAACGGGGAAGGGCACAGGAACAAAGGGGGTCCCTAAACTATGAGCTAACGCTCTATCAATGAAATTCCCAGCCGCACCTGAATCTACGAGCGCCTTATGCTGGGAACGCGGGGAAAACTCAGGAAAAGTGACACACACAAACATATGTGCAACAGAGAACTCTGGGTGAGAATGGTGCCAGTTCACCTGGGGTGATGCCAGAGCACCCTGCCTGCTGCCTCGCTTCCCAGAGGAACCAACCCGGCACCGACCAGCAGTGTGACTTCTGCGGCCACAGATGGTGCACGAGCGGAAACCCCCTCTGGTCTCCCTGCGCACCGCCCCTCCCAGCTCCATGGGTATTTGAGAGGGGGTGCTGGAGGATGGAACCACTAGACCCCGATCTGGACGTCCGCGGGTAGCCAGCAGGTTGTCCAGCCGGATGGACAGTTCCACCAGCTGGTCAAACGTGTCTCTGCAGGCCAGCTCCAAACGGACGTCCAGACTGCAGCGGTAGTGGTCGATCAGGGCCCTGTTGTTCCATCCCGCGCCGGCAGCCAGGGTCCCCACTCCAGGGCAAACTCATGTCCTCGTCTCCTGCCTCAGATGGTAGAGGCGCTCACCTGCCGCTCTGCCCTCAGGTGGGTGGTCAAAGATTGCCCGGAAACGGCAGGTGAACTCCTCAAAATGGTCCAACGCTGCATCTTCCTCTCTCCACACGGCGTTGGCCCACTCCAGGGCTTTCCCGGTGAGGCACGAGACACCTTCTCACGGTCCGGTGGAGCCGGGTGGACCGTGGCCAGATAGAAGTGTAGTTGGAGGAAGACCCTGGCAGTAGGCAGCACTCACGTCGTACACTTGATACACACATGATCCTGGACGCGCTACTCCACCTCCATGGCCGGGTCCCTTCTCCTGCTGACTCCATAATAGGTCAGAGATTCTGTAATGTTGTGTGTGTAGGTGGCAGGGAAGTCAGGCGCAGGAGAGTAGTTTAACAGTCTTAATATGACTCCAAAACCAAAGTTACATAATAAATTAAAATGGGTACAAGAACCCGTCGTGCACCAATACATAATACACAAACATAAAAAACAAACAATCTCTGACAAGGACATGATGGAAAACAGAGGGTTAAATACACAACATGTAATTGATGGGATTGGAACCAGGTGTGAAGGAAGACAAGACAAAACCAATGGAAAATGAAAAATAGATCAGTGATGGCTAGAAGATCAGTGACGTCGACCGCCCGAACAAGGAGAGGGACCGACATCGGCGGAAGTTGTGACACGCTGCACTTGATGAATTTATGAAAATGCTTCTTCCGAATATTGCTAAACATGCACCTGTTAAGAAACTGACTGTTGGAACTGTTGAGGCTCCATGTTGGAATGGGTTGATGAATGGAAAAACTGTATGGTTGAAAGAGATGGGGGCAAAAGGACTGGCTAATAAGTCTGGCTGGACATCTGACTGGCTGACTTACTGCAAACTGAGAAATGATGTGACTAAACTCAAAAGATGAAGAAACTTTATTATGAAGGAAGATCAATGATGTAAAGTACTTTAAATGAAATTATGGGCAGAAAGACAAATTCAACTCCATCTTTCATCGAATCCGATGGCTTATTCATCACAACACCATTTGATGTTGCCAATTATTTGAATGATTATTTAATTGGCAATGTGGGCAAACTTAGGCAGGGAATGCCAACAACGAACAGTGAGCTATTGTATTCATACATAAAGAAACTAATAATGAAAGAAAAGCTTGGAAAGTGTAAGGTTAGTGTGGGAGAGGTGGAAAAATTGTTATCGATCAATAATGACAAGCTCTGTAAACAAATGAACAATAATAATAAGATTGTGGAGCTGTTAGATTTCAGTGCAGCCTTTGATATTATTGACCATTTTATTTTTATTTATTTTTATTTTTATTCTTATGTTATTTAAGTGTGCCTGACATTCTGATTTATTTATTTTATTTATCCGTTATTTTACCAAGTAAGTTGACTGAGAACTCATTCTCATTTACAGCAACGGCCTGGGGAATAGTTACAGGGGAGAGGAGGGGGGTGAATGAGCCAATTGTAAACTGGGGATGATTAGGTGACTGTAACCTGTTGTGTGCTATGGCTTTTCAACCTCTGCCATAATGTGGATTCAGAGCTACAGTTGAAATCGGAAGTTTACATACACTTCCTTAGGTTGGAGTCATTAAAACTTGTTTTTCAACCACTCCACAAATTTCTTATTAACAAACTATAGTTTTGGCAAGTCGGTTTGGACATCTACATAATTTCTCCCACAATTATTTACAGACAGATCATTTCACTTATAATTCACTGTATCACAATTCCAGTGGGTCAGAAGTTTACATGCACTAAGTTGACTGTGCCTTTAAACAGCTTGGAAAATTCCAGAAAATTATGTCATGGCTTTAGAAGCTCTGACAGGTTAATTGACATAATTTGAGTAATTTGGAGGTGTACCTGTGGATGTATTTCAAGGCCTAACTTCAAGCTCAGTGTCTCTTTGCTTGACATCATGGGAAAATCAAAAGAAATCAGCCAAGACCTCAGAAAAAAATGGTAGACCTCCACAAGTCTGGTTCATCCTTGGGAGCAATTTCCAAACACCTGAAGGTACCACGTTCATCTGTACAAACAATAGTATGCAATTATAAACACCATGAGACCACACAGTCATCATACCGCTCAGGAAGGAGACGTGTTCTGTCTCCTAGAGATGAACGTACTTTGGTGCGAAAAATGCAAATCAATCCCAGAACAACAGTAAAGGACCTTGTGAAGATGCTGGAGGAAACGGGTACAAAAGTATCTATATCCACAGTAAAACAAGTCCTATATCGACATAACCTGAAAGGCCGCTCAGCAAGGAAGAAGCCACTGCTCCAAAACCTCCATAAAAAAGCCAGACTACGGTTTGCAACTGCACATAGGGACAAAGATTGTTCTTTTTTGGAGAAATGTCCTCTGGTCTGATGAAACAAAAATAGAACTGTTTGGCCATAATGACCATCGTTATGTTTGGAGGAAAAAGGGGGAGGCTTGCAAGCCGAAGAACACCATCCCAACCGTGAAGCACGGGGGTGGCAGCATCATGTTGTGGGGGTGCTTTGCTGTAGGAGGGACTGGTGCACTTCACATAATAGATGGCAGCATGAGGCAGGAACATTATGTGGATATATTGAAGCAACATCTCAAGACGTCAGTCAGGAAGTTAAAGCTTGGTCGCAAATAAGTCTTCTAAATGGACAATGACCCCAAGCACACTTCCAAAGTTGTGGCTTAAGGACAACAAAGTGAAGGTATTGGAGTAGCCGTCACAAAGCCCTGACCTCAATCACATAGAAAATTTGTGGGCAGAACTGAAAAATTGTGTGCAAGCAAGGAGGCCTACAAACCTGACTCAGTTACACCAGCTCTGTCAGGAGGAATGGGCCAAAATTCACCCAACTTATTGTGGGAAGCTTGTGGAAGGCTACCCGACACGTTTTACCCAAGTGAAACAATTTAAAGGCAAAGCTACCAAATACTAATTGAGTGTATATTAACTTCTGACCCACTGGGAATAAATCATTCTCTCTACTATTATTATATTATTTCACATTCTTAAAATAAAGTGGTGATCCTAACTGGCCTTAAACAGGGATTTTTTTTACTAGGATTAAATGCCAGGAATTTTGAAAAACTGAGTTTAAAATGTATTTGGCTAAGGTGTATGTAAACTTCTGACTTCAACTGTAAGGAGCTTTGTCCTTTTTAAATGTGTGTAGTTCTGTCCTTGAGCTGTTCTTGTCTAATGATGTATTATGTCATTCTGTATTATGTGTCATGTTCTGTGTGGAACCCCAGGAAGAGTAGCTGCTGCTTCTGCAACAGCTAACAGCGATGCTAATAAAATACCCCCCCCCCCCTAAAAAATATCACTCTCAGTCTGACCATGGAATTGTCACTCTTAGTCAAACCTCAGTCATGTCACTCTTAGTCTGACCATGGTCATGTCTCTAATTCTGACTATGGCCATTTCACTCAGTCTGACTATAGTCATGTCTCTCAGTCTGACCATGGTCATGTTACTCAGTCTAACCATGAACATTTCACTCTCATCCTGACCATGGTCATTTCACTAAGGGGGGTAAGGCAATAAATAGGCCATGGTGGCGAAGTAATTACAATATAGCAATTGGTCTCTCACCGTGATTGGAGTGATTGATGTGCAGAAGATGAATGTGCAATTAGAGATACTGGGGTGCAAAGGAGCAAGATAAATAAATAAATAAATACAGTATGGGGATGAGATAGATAGATGGGCTGTTTACAGATGGGCTATGCACAGGTGCAGTGACCAAATTAGGAATTGGCTTTGGGGGTGACCAGTGAGATATACTGTACCTGCTAGAGCGCGTGCTACGAGTGGGTGCTGCTATGGTGACCAGTGAGCTGAGATAAGGCAGGGCTTTACCTAGCAAAGACTTGTAGATGACCTGTAGCCAGTGGGTTTGGTAATGAGTATGAAGCGATGGCCAGCCAACGAGAGTGTACAGTTCGCAGTGGTGGATAGTGTATGGGGCTTTGGTGACAAAACGGATGGCACTATGATAGACTGCATCCAATTTTTTTGAGTAGAGTGTTGGAGGCTATTCCATAGATGACATCGCCGAAGTCGAGGATCGGTAGGATGGTCAGTTTTAAGAGGGTATGTTTGGCAGCATGAGTGAAGGATGCTTTGTTGCGATATACAGTGCCTTGCGAAAGTATTCGGCCCCCTTGAACTTTGCGACCTTTTGTCACATTTGCTTCGGTGGTAGCCCAGGAGCCCTAGCTGGGCTAGCTTTAGGCTAATTGGTGCTTGCTCTGGGATGGAAACGCGAGCCAGGAGTAGTCACCCGGGATTGTGGTTAGCTAGTTGCGAAGATCCAGATGAAAGGGTTCAGAGTTTGCGGTAGGAATCCGGGGATATGGAGAGAAATAGGTCCGTTAGGCTCTGGTTTGAGTCATGTTGTACGAACTGACGAGATCTTTCCGAGCTAAAGGTTAGCTGATGACCGCTAGCAGTGGTTTGCTGACTGATAGCTGGTAGGTAGTTAGCTGACTAGCTTCAGTTGAAGGATTCCAGATCTGAAGTAAATATAAATACTTTAGAAAAAAGCAGATCCACGCCACATTGGGTGAGGCAGGTTGCAGGAGAGGATTTAGAAGTTGAGGTTTAAGAAAATATTGAAAAAAGATATGTGAAGAAAAATATATAAAAAATATATATACAAGGGACACAACAGGACAAAGACAAAGACGTCTGACTGCTATGCCATCTTGGAATCTCCGTCTGACCATGGTCATGTCCCTCAGTCTGACCAGATCATGTCACTAAGTCTGACCATGGTCAATTCACTAAGTCTGACCATAGTCATTTCACTCAGTCTGACCATGGTCAATTCACTAAGTCTGACCATGGTCATTTCACAAAGTCTGACCATAGTCATTTCACTCAGTCTGACCATGGTCATGTCTATAAATCTGACCATGGGCATGTCACGCTCAGTCTGACCATGGCCATATTACTTAAGGTGACCATTGTCATTTCACTCAGTCTGACCATGGTTTTGTCATTCAGTCTGACTATGGTCATGATAATCAGTCTGGCCATTGTCATGTCACTCTCAATATGACCATGGTCATGTCACCCTCATTCTGACCATGGTCTCACTCAATCTGTACATGTTCATGTCCCTCAGTCAGACCAGGTCATGTCACTAAGTCTGACCATGGTCATGTCTATAAATCTAACCATGGGCATGTCACTCAATCTGACTGTTGTCATGTCGCTCTCAGTCTGACCATGGTAATGTCACTCTGTCTGACCTTGAACATATCTCTCAGTCTGACCTTGGACATGTCACTCAGTCTGACCATGGTCATTTCACTCAGTCTGACCATGGTTTTGTCATTCAGTCTAACCATGGTCATGTCTCTCAGTCTGACTATAGTCATGTCTCTCAGTCTGACCATGGTTTTGTCATTCAGTCTAACTATGGTCGTGATTATCAGTCTGACCATTGTCATGTCTATAAATCTGACCATGGGCATGTCACTCTCAGTCTAACCATTGTCATGTCAGTCAATGTGACCATAGTTATGTCACTCAATATGACCATGGTCATGTCACCCTCAGTCTGACCATGGACTTGTCACTCAGTCAGACCATGGTCATCTCGCTTAGTCTGACCTTGGTCATGTTACTCTCAGTCTGACCATGGTCATGTTACTCAGTCTGACAAAGGTAATTTTACACTAGGTCTGAGAATGGTCATGTTACTCTCAGTCTGATCTTGGTCATGTCTCTCTGTCAGACCAGGTCATGCAACTAAGTCTGACCATGGTCATCTCTCTCAGACTGACCATGGCATTGTCCCTCAGTCTGATCATGGTCATCTCACTCAATATGTCCATGGTGATGTCACTCTCAGTCTGACCTTGTTCATATCACTCAATCTGACCATGGTCATGTCAGTCAGTCTAACCATGGTCATGTCTATAAATCTGACCATGGGCATGTCACGCTCAGTCTGACCATGGCCATGTTACTTAAGGTGACCATTGTCATTTCACTCAGTCTGACCATGGTTTTGACATTCAGTCTGACTATGGTCATGATAATCAGTATGACCTTGGACATGTCACTCAGCCCGACCATGGTCATTTCACTCAGTCTGACCATGGTTTTGACATTCAGTCTGACTATGGTCATGACAATCTGTCTGGCCATTGTCATGTCACTCTCAATATGACCATGGTCATGTCACCCTCATTCTGACCATGGTCTTATCACTCAATCTGTACATGTCCCTCAGTCAGACCAGGTCATGTCACTAAGTCTGACCATGGTCATGTCTCTCAGTCTGACCTTGGACATGTCTCTCAGTCTGACCATGGTCATGTCTCTCAGTCTGACTATGGTCATGTCTCTCAGTCTGACTATAGTCATGTCTCTCAGTCTGACTATGGTCATGTCTCTCAGTCTGACTATGGTCATGTCTCTCAGTCTGACTATAGTCATGTCTCTCAGTCTGACTATGGTCATGTCTCTCAGTCTGACTATAGTCATGTCTCTCAGTCTGACTATGGTCATGTCTCTCAGTCTGACTATGGTCATGTCTCTCAGTCTGACCATGGTCATGTCTCTCAGTCTGACTATGGTCATGTCTCTCAGTCTGACCATGGTCATGTCTCTCAGTCTGACTATGGTCATGTCTCTCAGTCTGACTATGGTCATGTCTCTCAGTCTGACCATGGTCATGTCTCTCAGTCTGACTATGGTCATGTCTCTCAGTCTGACTATGGTCATGTCTCTCAGTCTGACCATGGTCATGTCTCTCAGTCTGACTATAGTCATGTCTCTCAGTCTGACTATGGTCATGTCTCTCAGTCTGACTATAGTCATGTCTCTCAGTCTGACTATGGTCATGTCTCTCAGTCTGACCATGGTCATGTCTCTCAGTCTGACTATGGTCATGTCTCTCAGTCTGACTATAGTCATGTCTCTCTGTCTGACTATGGTCATGTCTCTCAGTCTGACTATGGTCATGTCTCTCAGTCTGACTATGGTCATGTCTCTCAGTCTGACTATGGTCATGTCTCTCAGTCTGACCATGGTCATGTCTCTCAGTCTGACTATAGTCATGTCTCTCAGTCTGACTATGGTCATGTCTCTCAGTCTGACCATGGTCATGTCTCTCAGTCTGACTATGGTCATGTCTCTCAGTCTGACTATGGTCATGTCTCTCAGTCTGACCATGGTCATGTCTCTCAGTCTGACTATGGTCATGTCTCTCAGTCTGACTATGGTCATGTCTCTCAGTCTGACCATGGTCATGTCTCTCAGTCTGACTATGGTCATGTCTCTCAGTCTGACTATGGTCATGTCTCTCAGTCTGACTATGGTCATGTCTCTCAGTCTGACTATGGTCATGTCTCTCAGTCTGACTATAGTCATGTCTCTCAGTCTGACTATGGTCATGTCTCTCAGTCTGACTATGGTCATGTCTCTCAGTCTGACTATAGTCATGTCTCTCAGTCTGACTATGGTCATGTCTCTCAGTCTGACCACGGTCATGTCTCTCAGTCTGACTATGGTCATGTCTCTCAGTCTGACTATAGTCATGTCTCTCAGTCTGACCATGGTCATGTCTCTCAGTCTGACTATGGTCATGTCTCTCAGTCTGACTATGGTCATGTCTCTCAGTCTGACTATGGTCATGTCTCTCAGTCTGACTATGGTCATGTCTCTCAGTCTGACTATGGTCATGTCTCTCAGTCTGACTATAGTCATGTCTCTCAGTCTGACCACGGTCATGTCTCTCAGTCTGACTATGGTCATGTCTCTCAGTCTGACTATGGTCATGTCTCTCAGTCTGACTATAGTCATGTCTCTCAGTCTGACCATGGTCATGTCTCTCAGTCTGACTATGGTCATGTCTCTCAGTCTGACTATGGTCATGTCTCTCAGTCTGACTATGGTCATGTCTCTCAGTCTGACTATGGTCATGTCTCTCAGTCTGACTATGGTCATGTCTCTCAGTCTGACTATAGTCATGTCTCTCAGTCTGACCATGGTCATGTCTCTCAGTCTGACTATGGTCATGTCTCTCAGTCTGACTATGGTCATGTCTCTCAGTCTGACTATGGTCATGTCTCTCAGTCTGACTATGGTCATGTCTCTCAGTCTGACTATGGTCATGTCTCTCAGTCTGACTATGGTCATGTCTCTCAGTCTGACTATGGTCATGTCTCTCAGTCTGACTATGGTCATGTCTCTCAGTCTGACCATGGTCATGTCTCTCAGTCTGACTATGGTCATGTCTCTCAGTCTGACTATGGTCATGTCTCTCAGTCTGACTATGGTCATGTCTCTCAGTCTGACTATGGTCATGTCTCTCAGTCTGACTATGGTCATGTCTCTCAGTCTGACTATAGTCATGTCTCTCAGTCTGACCACGGTCATGTCTCTCAGTCTGACCATGGTCTTATAACTCAGTCTGACCATAGTCATTTTACCCTAGGTCTTAGAATGGTCATGTAACTCTCCATCTTACCATGGTAATGTCACTCAGTCTGACCATGGTCATGTCTCTCTTTCTGACCATGGCCATGTCTCTCTTTCTGACCATGGCCATGTCTCTCTTTCTGACCATGGCCATGTCTCTCTCTTTCTGACCATGGTCATGTCTCTTTCTGACCATGGCCATGTCTCGCTTTCTGACCATGGCCATGTCTCTCTTTCTGACCATGGCCATGTCTCTCTCTTTCTGACCATGGCCATGTCTCTCTCTTTCTGACCATGGCCATGTCACTCTCTTTCTGACCATGGTCATGTCTCTTTCTGTCCATGGCCATGTCTCTCTTTCTGACCATGGCCATGTCTCTCTTTCTGACCATGGCCATGTCTCTCTCTTTCTGACCATGGCCATGTCTCTCTCTTTCTGACCATGGCCATGTCTCTCTCTTTCTGACCATGGCCATGTCTCTCTTTCTGACCATGGTCATGTCTCTTTCTGACCATGGCCATGTCTCTCTTTCTGACCATGGCCATGTCTCTCTTTCTGACCATGGCCATGTCTCTCTCTTTCTGACCATAGCCATGTCTCTCTCTTTCTGACCATGGCCATGTCTCTCTTTCTGACCATGGTCATGTCTCTTTCTGACCATGGCCATGTCTCTCTCTTTCTGACCATGGCCATGTCTCTCTCTTTCTGACCATGGCCATGTCTCTCTTTCTGACCATGGTCATGTCTCTCTTTCTGACCATTATCATGTAATTCAGTCTGAACATGGTCATGTTACTCAATCTGACCATCATCATGTAATTCAGTCTGACCATGGTCATGTCACTTTAAGTCTGAATATGGTCATGGATCTCTCACTCTGACCCTGGTCATGGATCTCTCACTCTGACCCTGGTCATGGATCTCTCACTCTGACCCTGGTCAAGGATCTCACACTCTGACCCTGGTTGTGAATCTCTCACTCTGACCCTGGTTGTGAATCTCTCACTCTGACCCTGGTTAGGATCTCTCTCTCTCTCTGCCAATGGTCATGTCAATCAGTTTGATCATGGTAATGTCACTCTGTCTGAAAATGGTTATGTCAATCAGTTTGATCATGGTAATGTCACTCTGTCTGAAAATGGTTATGTCACTCAGTTTGATCATGGGAATTAGAACTTTCTTTCTGCCCATGGTCATGTCACTAAGTCTGACGATAGTCATTTCACTCGATCTGACCCTGGTCATTTTCATTCAGTCTGACCATGGTCATGTCTCTCTGCTCTTTTTTTGTGTTCTTTTTCCATCTCTCGCAGACACTCAATTTCTCTCTCTCCATCTCTTTCAGACACTAAATTGCTCTCTCTGCCTTTCACTCCCTCAATTTCTCGTTCTTTATCTCTCTCTCTGCCTTTCACTCCCCCCATTTCTCATTCTTTATCTCTCTCCCTGCCTTTCACCCCCCCTCTCTCGCTCTCAAAAACTCTTCTCAATCTTTTTTTTTTTTTTTTTTACCTTTATTTAACCAGGCAAGTCAGTTAAGAACAAATTCTTATTTTCAATGACGGCCTGGGAACAGTGGGTTAACTGCCTGTTCAAGGGCAGAACGACAGATTTGTACCTTGTCAGCTCGGGGGTTTGAACTCACAACCTTTCGGTTACTAGTCCAACGCTCTAACCACTAGGCTACCCTGCCGCCCCTCTTCAGAGTACAATACCCATCTCCAATAGACACTATTTCAGAGATCCGAGTAGAACCCATCTCAATTAAACACTATTACAGAGAGCCGAGTAGAACCCATCTTCATTAGACAATATTACCCAGAGCCTTAGAGAACCCATCTCCATTAGACAATATTACTGAGAGCCTTAGAGAACCCATCTCCATTAGACAATATTACTGAGAGCCTTAGAGAACCCATCTCCATTAGACAATATTACTGAGAGCCTTAGAGAACCCATCTCCATTAGACAATAATACACAGAGCCTTAGAGAACCCATCTCCATTAGACAATATTACTGAGAGCCTTAGAGAACCCATCTCCATTAGACAATATTACTGAGAGCCTTAGAGAACCCATCTCCATTAGACAATAATACACAAAGCCTTAGAGAACCCATCTCCATTAGACAATAATACACAGAGCCTTAGAGAACCCATCTCCATTAGACAATAATACACAGAGCCTTAGAGAACCCTTCTCCATTAGACAATATTACTGAGAGCCGTAGAGAACCCATCTCCATTAGACAATATTACTGAGAGCCTTAGAGAACCCATCTCCATTAGACAATATTACTGAGAGCCTTAGAGAACCCATCTCCATTAGACAATATTACTGAGAGCCTTAGAGAACCCATCTCCATTAGACAATAATACACAGAGCCTTAGAGAACCCATCTCCATTAGACAATATTACTGAGAGCCTTAGAGAACCCATCTCCATTAGACAATAATACACAGAGCCTTAGAGAACCCATCTCCATTAGACAATATTACTGAGAGCCTTAGAGAACCCATCTCCATTATACAATATTACTGAAAGCCTTAGAGAACCCTTCTCCATTAGACAATATTACTGAAAGCCTAAGAGAACCCCTCTCCATTAGACAATATTACTGAGAGCCTTAGAGAACCCATCTCCATTAGACAATAATACACAAAGCCTTAGAGAACCCATCTCCATTAGACAATAATACACAGAGCCTTAGAGAACCCATCTCCATTAGACAATAATACACAGAGCCTTAGAGAACCCATCTCCATTAGACAATATTACTGAGAGCCTTAGAGAACCCATCTCCATTAGACAATATTACTGAGAGCCTTAGAGAACCCATCTCCATTAGACAATATTACTGAGAGCTGTAGAGAACCCATCTCCATTAGACAATATTACTGAGAGCTGTAGAGAACCCATCTCCATTAGACAATATTACTGAGAGCCTTAGAGAACCCATCTCCATTAGATAATAATACACAGAGCCTTAGAGAACCCATCTCCATTAGATAATAATACACAGAGCCTTAGAGAACCCATCTCCATTAGACAATATTACTGAGAGCCTTAGAGAACCCATCTCCATTATACAATATTACTGAAAGCCTTAGAGAACCCATCTCCATTAGACAATATTACTGAGAGCCTTAGAGAACCCATCTCCATTATACAATATTACTGAAAGCCTTAGAGAACCCATCTCCATTAGACAATATTACTGAGAGCCTTAGAGAACCCATCTCCATTATACAATATTACTGAGAGCCTTAGAGAACCCATCTCCATTAGACAATATTACTGAGAGCCTTAGAGAACCCATCTCCATTATACAATATTACTGAGAGCCTTAGAGAACCCTCTCCATTAGACAATATTACTGAGAGCCTTAGAGAACCCATCTCCATTATACAATATTACTGAGAGCCTTAGAGAACCCATCTCCATTAGACAATATTACTGAGAGCCTTAGAGAACCCATCTCCATTAGACAATATTACTGAGAGCCTTAGAGAACCCCTCTCCATTAGACAATATTACTGAGAGCCTTAGAGAACCCATCTCCATTATACAATATTACTGAGAGCCTTAGAGAACCCATCTCCATTAGACAATAATACACAGAGCCTTAGAGAACCCATCTCCATTATACAATATTACTGAAAGCCTTAGAGAACCCATCTCCATTAGACAATATTACTGAGAGCCTTAGAGAACCCATCTCCATTATACAATATTACTGAGAGCCTTAGAGAACCCATCTCCATTAGACAATATTACTGAGAGCCTTAGAGAACCCATCTCCATTATACAATATTACTGAGAGCCTTAGAGAACCCCTCTCCATTAGACAATATTACTGAGAGCCTTAGAGAACCCATCTCCATTATACAATATTACTGAGAGCCTTAGAGAACCCATCTCCATTAGACAATAATACACAGAGCCTTAGAGAACCCATCTCCATTATACAATATTACTGAGAGCCTTAGAGAACCCCTCTCCATTAGACAATATTACTGAGAGCCTTAGAGAACCCATCTCCATTAGACAATAATACACAGAGCCTTAGAGAACCCATCTCCATTAGACAATATTACTGAGAGCCTTAGAGAACCCACCTCTCTCTGAGATGATTGCCTTTGAAAAGTAATTCTAAAAACACACTTTAAACCACATTAGCTGTATTCTGTGCTTCTATTCAACAGGACATCATAATTATCTCTGTGCCGGTCGAAATGACTGCATCGTGGATAAGATACGGAGGAAGAATTGCCCTGCGTGTCGCCTGAGGAAGTGCTACCAAGCTGGGATGATGCTCGGAGGTACCTTTGTGGTCATGTCTCTCTGTCTTCCTCTTCTACTAAATGAATGCCCTCCTCACCAATTATCTAGAGAACATCACATTAAAGGGGTTACAAATGAACACTCTCTCATCTCAAGCAGGAGTCACACCCTTTAAATGATAATTTCCAGTCAAGGAGAAATGTTGAAATGGCCTTTCAGATAACACGTCGAGACCAAACAAAATCATCACACCCTGTCATTACTATCTGAAATGTTCTTTCCCTTAGGATATTACCTTTTGGATGTTTAATGAACTACAGATGTAGGATCTTAATTTGATCACCCTGTTGCAGGAGAACTTTCCCGCAATGCATGACATTTTAAACTTGTAGTGTATTTGTAGTTTAAAATGGCTTCTGAAGTTTGTAATTTCCACTTTGAATGTTCAGGCTTGATTTTCCCTTAATGGAAAATGTATTAACTCCTACAAAAATGTAAATGAATTATAAACTACATAATAATTCACATTTCCTGTTGCTGCAGGATTATCTTCCTGCTGTAGCAAATTTGGCTCAAATTAAGATCCTACATCTGTATGGTAAAAACAGTTTATTCAAAAACTAAAGTGCTCTTGTAATAGCCTCTGTCTGACCTTTTATTTGAAACATTTTATGTGTCATGGGTTACTGAGGAGGAGGTGTTATATTACGGGTGTCTAATCAGTAAACCGTTCAAGGCCGTACCAGTCATCTAAAATTACAACTTAGAGAAAAATAAATGCATTACAGTAATTATTTAGTAGCCTTTTTTTTATCCAGACAAACTAAACCTGAAAACAATATTCTTTAAAAAATGTTTTTATATCTTTTAACTTTGGCCTCAGACAGAATATCCTATGTCAGCCGACACATAGATGTTGAACCCCGTCTTCATTTCATTCAGCCCCATACCAATGTCTACATACAGTATGTGAATAACAAGTGTTCCTTGTACTCTTCACATGTTTTAACTGACCCTTGTGGTAATTATTGTCACAGGGCGGAAGCTGAAGCGTTTTGGGGCCCTGAAGGCAGGTCCAGCCTTGATGTTCCAGGGGGCCTTATCAGCCCTGGGAGATGGTCTGGCCCCAGCCTTGATGTTCCAGGGGCCCTTGTCAGCCCTGGGGGATGGTCAGACCCTGGCCTCTCTACCCTGCATGCCTGGCCTCAACGAGCTGCAGCTCTCCCCTCAGATCATCAGCATTCTGGAGAGCATTGAGCCTGAGGTGGGGTCGGTGTTTCTGATTTAGGGGGGGAATCCTAACCTCCACCTAAATCTAATTGTAACTTAGTCATGCATTGAAGTCAATAAGAGACGAAGGGAAAATATGACTGAAGGACAAGTTAGGTTTCATATTCATCATAGGCACATTTTGTTTTGTGTTGTCCTGCTGCTGACAGTGGATTGACATTCAGGGATCAATCATGTACTCCTCTGTCCGTCTACCAGGTGGTGTACTCTGGCTATGACAACTCCCAGCCTGACATGCCACACCTCCTCCTCAACAGTCTCAACAGACTGTGCGATAGACAGCTGTTGTGGATCGTCCGGTGGTCCAAGTCCCTGCCAGGTAATAAAACAGTGTAATGATGTGTGTGTGTGGTTTATAAATGTCTGAGAATGTCCTGAGAGACAGACTGTGATTCATCTGGTGATCAAGTCACAGCAGGAAGAATGTCAACTGGTTTGATTTCCTATCTTGGCATCTGCACACGTTTAACCCATTCACACTTCATGAAACTGATTTAAAAGGTTTTCCCCCATGTGGATCCAAGTTAGGATTGGTCCATATGAGTTCCTTTACTGGAGTCAACCTGTACCACATTACAGACAGCAGTAGTAGCATGCAGTCGCCTTGGCCAGGTCAGCCAGGTAACAGAATAACTGTATTCAGGGTTGACCTATGATATAAGTCTATGTTTGGTTCCCAAATAACACACTATGCCCTATATAGTGCACTAGTTTAGACCGGAGCCCTATGGCACCCTATTCTCTAGATTGTGCACTACTATAGACCAGACCCCTATGGCACACTATGCCCTATATAGTGCACCACCTTAGACCAGAGCCCTATGGCACCCTATTCTCGATATAGTGCTCTAGTTTAGACCAGAGTCCAATGGCACACTATGCCCTATATAATGCGCTACTTTTGACCAGAGCCCTATGGCCCAACACACTCACCATGGTCTCCATGGTCACCACACCCTAACCATGGCCACCAACAGTCACCAGGGTTCTGCAGCGAAGGTTTCACTCCCAAACACTGGCAGGCAGAGATACAGCCAGGGAGACCATGTGGAAAGTACGACCAATCCTTTCTTCTCTTTTCACACCCTTTATAATTAAACACCCTTTATAATTACTGGTAACCTCCTAAACACCCTTTATAATTAAACACCCTTTATAATTACTGGTAACCTCCTAAACACCCTTTATCACTACTGGTAACCTCCTAAACACCCTTTATCACTACTGGTAACCTCCTAAACACCCTTTATAATTAAACACCCTTTATAACTACTGGTAACCTCCTAAACACCCTTTATCACTACTGGTAACCTCCTAAACACCCTTTATAATTAAACACCCTTTATCACTACTGGTAACCTCCTAAACACCCTTTATCATTACTGGTGACCTCCTAAACACCCTTTATCACTACTGGTGACCTCCTAAACACCCTTTATCACTACTGGTAACCTCCTAAACACCCTTTATCACTACTGGTAACCTCCTAAACACCCTTTATAATTAAACACCCTTTATAACTACTGGTAACCTCCTAAACACCCTTTATCACTACTGGTAACCTCCTAAACACCCTTTATAATTAAACACCCTTTATCACTACTGGTAACCTCCTAAACACCCTTTATCATTACTGGTGACCTCCTAAACACCCTTTATCACTACTGGTGACCTCCTAAACACCCTTTATCACTACTGGTGACCTCCTAAACACCCTTTATAATTACTGGTAACCTCCTAAACACCCTTTATCACTACGGGTAACTTTCTAAACACCCTTTATCACTACTGGTGACCTCCTAAACACACTTTATCACTACTGGTAACCTCCTAAACACACTTTATCACTTTTGGTGACCTCCTAAACACCCTTTATCACGACTGGTAACCTCCTAAACACCCTTTATCACTACTGGTGACCTCCTAAACACCCGGTATCACTACTGGTAACCTCCTAAACACCCTTTATAACTACTGGTAACCTCCTAAACACCCTTTATCACTACTGGTGACCTCCTAAACACCCTTTATCACTACTGGTAACCTCCTAAACACCCTTTATCACTACTGGTAACCTCCTAAACACCCTTTATAACTACTGGTAACCTCCTAAACACCCTTTATAACTAAATCTCCTTCATCACTACCGGTAACCTCCTAAACACCCTTTATAACTATTGGTAACCTCCTAAACACCCTTTATAACTAAACAAATGTATCACTACTGGTAACCTCCAAAACACCCTTTATCACTACTGGTAACCTCCTAAACACACTTTATCACTTTTGGTAACCTCCTAAACACCCTTTATAACTACTGGTAACCTCCTAAACACCCTTTATAACTAAATCTCCTTCATCACTACCGGTAACCTCCTAAACACCCTTTATAACTATTGGTAACCTCCTAAACACCCTTTATAACTACTGGTAACCTCCTAAACACCCTTTATAACTAAATCTCCTTCATCACTACCGGTAACCTCCTAAACACCCTTTATAACTATTGGTAACCTCCTAAACACCCTTTATAACTAAACAAATGTATCACGACTGGTAACCTCCTAAACACCCTTTATCACTACTGGTGACCTCCTAAACACCCTTTATAATTAAACACCCTTTATAACTACTGGTAATCTCCTAAACACCCTTTATAATTAAACACCCTTTATCACTACTGGTAACCTCCTAAACACCCTTTATAATTACTGATAACCTCCTAAACACCCTTTATAATTACTGGTAACCTCCTAAACACCCTTTATCACTACTGGTGACCTCCTAAACACCCTTTATAATTAAACACCCTTTATAATTACTGGTGACCTCCTAAACACCCTTTATCACTACTGGTGACCTCCTAAACACCCTTTATCACTACTGGTAACCTCCTAAACACCCTTCATCCCTACGGGTAACCTTCTAAACACCCTTTATCACTACTGGTTAGCTCCTAAACACCCTTTATAACAAAACACCCTTTATAACTACTGGTATCCTCCTAAACACCCTTTATGACTACTGGTAACCTCCTCAACACCCTTTATCACTACGGGTAACTTTCTAAACACCCTTTATCACTACTGGTGACCTCCTAAACACCCTTTAAACACCCTTTCATCACTACTGGTAACCTCCTAAACACCCTTTATCACTACTGGTGACCTCCTAAACACCCGGTATCACTACTGGTAACCTCCTCCTTTATAACTAAATCTCCTTTATCACTACTGGTAACCTCCTAAACACCCTTTATAACTATTGGTAACCTCCTAAACACCCTTTTTATAACTAAACACCCTTTATCACTACTGGTAACCTCCTAAACACCCTTTATCACTACTGGTAACCTCCTAAACACCCTTTATAATTAAACACCCTTTATAACTACTGGTAACACCCTTTATAATTAAACACCCTTTATCACTACTGGTAACCTCCTAAACACCCTTTATCACTACTGGTAACCTCCTAAACACCCTTTATAATTACTGGTAACCTCCTAAACACCCTTTATAACTATTGGTAACCTCCTAAACACCCTTTATAATTAAACACCCTTTATAATTACTGGTGACCTCCTAAACACCCTTTCTTTATCACTACTGGTGACCTCCTAAACACCCTTTATCACTACTGGTAACCTCCTAAACACCCTTTATCACTACTGGTAACCTTCTAAACACCCTTTATCACTACTGGTTAGTAACCTAACAAAACACCCTTTATCACTACTGGTAACCTCCTAAACACCCTTTATCACTACTGGTAACCTCCTAAACACCCTTTATCACTACTGGTAACCTTCTAAACACCCTTTATCACTACTGGTGACCTCCTAAACACACTTTATCACTACTGGTAACCTCCTAAACACACTTTATAACTACTGGTAACCTCCTAAACACCCCTTTATCACTTTTGGTAACCTCCTAAACACCCTTTATCACTGCTGGTAACCTCCTAAACACCCTTTATCATTACTGGTAACCTCCTAAACACCCTTTATCACTACTGGTAACCTCCTAAACACCCCTTTATCACTACTGGTAACCTCCCAAACACCGTTATAACTGCTGGTAACCTCCTAAACACCCTTTATAACTATTGGTAACCTCCTAAACACCCTTTATAATTAAACACCCTTTATAATTACTGGTGACCTCCTAAACACCCTTTATCACTACTGGTGACCTCCTAAACACCCTTTATCACTACTGGTAACCTTCTAAACACCCTTTATCACTACTGGTTAGCTCCTAAACACCCTTTATAACGAAACACCCTTTATCACTACCGGTAACGTCCTAAACACCCTTTATCACTTCTGATGACCTCGTAGAACACCATTTATAACTACTGGTAATCTCCTAAACTCCCTTTATAACTACTGGAAACCTCCTAAAGACCCTTTATCACTACTGGTAACCTCCTAAACACCCTTTATAACTACAGGTAACCTCCTAAACACCCTTTATAACTACTGGTAACCTCCTAAACACCCTTTATAACTACTGTTAACCTCCTAAACACCCTTTGTCATGGAACCTCCTAAACACTTATCACATGTCATAGAATCCTAAATACTGTATATCATTACATATAGAATCCTATACTGTATGATTTGTCATACAGAATCCATACTGTATGTCATGTAACCTAGAATCCATAACTGCTGGTAATGTCATAAGAACACCCTTTATAACTATTGGTAATGTAAACATTTATAATAGAATCCATACAGTATGTCATGTCATATATAATCCATACCCTATGTCATGTCATATAGAATCCATACCCTATGTCATGTTATATAGAATCCATACTGTATGTCATGTCATATAGAATCCATACTGTATATCATGTCATATAGAATCCATACTGTATGTCATGTCATATAGAATCCATACTGTATGTCATATCATTTATAGTAATCTTTGTGGACAGAATACCTATGTAAGAAGAACACAAGTAACATGTCACAAACCTTGTTGGTAGCCTGAAAGTACAAGGAGTGGCGTGTTAGCACCAAACAGGTCTGGATTTCAGGCTACCTGCTTTCTATGAAGTGATCAATATAAGTAGAAGATTGAAAACAAAGGAAGGGAAGGCTAGTTCCCATAAGGAGAGGTAATGATTTGACAGGAAGGGAAGGCTAGTTCCCATAAGGAGAGGTAATGATTTGACAGGAAGGGAAGGCTAGTTCCCATAAGGAGAGGTAATGATTTGACAGGAAGGGAAGGCCAGTCTTATAAGGAGAGGTAATGATTTGACAAGAAGGGAAGGCTAGTTCCCATAAGGAATCCATATGTATGTCATGACATATAGAAGGCTAGTTCCCATAAGGAGAGGTAATGATTTGACAGGAAGGGAAGGTCAGTCCCATAAGGAGAGGTAATGATTTGACAGGAAGGGAAGTCTAGATCCCATAAGGAGAGGTAATGATTTGACAGGAACAGAAGTAACATAGTTCTTATAAGGAGAGGTAATGATTTGACAGGAAGGGAAGGCTAGTTCCCATAAGGAGAGGTAATGATTTGACAGGAAGTGAAGGCCAGTTCTTATAAGGAGAGGTAATGATTTGACAGGAAGGGAAGGCCAGTCTTATAAGGAGAGGTAATGATTTGACAGGAAGGGAAGGCTAGTTCCCATAAGGAGAGGTAATGATTTGACAGGAAGGGAAGGCTAGTTCCCATAAGGAGAGGTAATGATTTGACAGGAAGGGAAGGCCAGTCTTATAAGGAGAGGTAATGATTTGACAGGAAGAGAAGGCTAGTTCCCATAAGGAGAGGTAATGATTTGACAGGAAGGGAAGGCCCATAAGGAGAGGTAATGATTTGACAGGAAGGGAAGGCCAGTCCCATAAGGAGAGGTAATGATTTGACAGGAAGGGAAGGCTAGTCTTATAAGGAGAGGTAATGATTTGACAGGAAGGGAAGGCTAGTTCCCATAAGGAGAGGTAATGATTTGACAGGAAGGGAAGGCTAGTCTCATAAGGAGAGGTAATGATTTGACAGGAAGGGAAGGCTAGTTCCCATAAGGAGAGGTAATGATTTGACAGGAAGGGAAGGCCAGTCTTATAAGGAGAGGTAATGATTTGACAGGAAGGGAAGGCTAGTTCCCATAAGGAGAGGTAATGATTTGACAGGAAGGGAAGGCTAGTTCCCATAAGGAGAGGTAATGATTTGACAGGAAGGGAAGGCTAGTTCCCATAAGGAGAGGTAATGATTTGACAGGAAGGGAAGGCTAGTTCCCATAAGGAGAGGTAATGATTTGACAGGAAGGGAAGGCTAGTCCCATAAGGAGAGGTAATGATTTGACAGGAAGGGAAGGCTAGATCCCATAAGGAGAGGTAATGATTTGACAGGAAGGGAAGGCTAGTTCCCATAAGGAGAGGTAATGATTTGACAGGAAGGGAAGGCTAGTTCCCATAAGGAGAGGTAATGATTTGACAGGAAGGGAAGGCCAGTCTTATAAGGAGAGGTAATGATTTGACAGGAAGGGAAGGCTAGTTCCCATAAGGAGAGGTAATGATTTGACAGGAAGGGAAGGCTAGTCTCATAAGGAGAGGTAATGATTTGACAGGAAGTGAAGGCTAGTTCCCATAAGGAGAGGTAATGATTTGACAGGAAGGGAAGGCCAGTCTTATAAGGAGAGGTAATGATTTGACAGGGAGGGAAGGCTAGTTCCCATAAGGAGAGGTAATGATTTGACAGGGAGGGAAGGCTAGTTCCCATAAGGAGAGGTAATGATTTGACAGGGAGGGAAGGCCAGTCTTATAAGGAGAGGTAATGATTTGACAGGAAGGGAAGGCTAGTTCCCATAAGGAGAGGTAATGATTTGACAGGAAGGGAAGGCCAGTCTTATAAGGAGAGGTAATGATTTGACAGGAAGGGAAGGCCAGTCTTATAAGGAGAGGTAATGATTTGACAGGAAGGGAAGGCCAGTCTTATAAGGAGAGGTAATGATTTGACAGGAAGGGAAGGCTAGTTCCCATAAGGAGAGGTAATGATTTGACAGGAAGGGAAGGCCAGTCTTATAAGGAGAGGTAATGATTTGACAGGAAGGGAAGGCCAGTCTTATAAGGAGAGGTAATGATTTGACAGGAAGGGAAGGCCTGTCTTATAAGGAGAGGTAATGATTTGACAGGAAGGGAAGGCCAGTCTTATAAGGAGAGGTAATGATTTGACAGGGAGGGAAGGCTCGTTCCCATAAGGAGAGGTAATGATTTGACAGGGAGGGAAGGCCAGTCTTATAAGGAGAGGTAATGATTTGACAGGAAGGGAAGGCCAGTCTTATAAGGAGAGGTAATGATTTGACAGGAAGGGAAGGCCAGTCTTATAAGGAGAGGTAATGATTTGACAGGAAGGGAAGGCTAGATCCCATAAGGAGAGGTAATGATTTGACAGGAAGGGAAGGCCAGTCTTATAAGGAGAGGTAATGATTTGACAGGAAGGGAAGGCCAGTCTTATAAGGAGAGGTAATGATTTGACAGGGAGGGAAGGCCAGTCTTATAAGGAGAGGTAATGATTTGACAGGAAGGGAAGGCCAGTCTTATAAGGAGAGGTAATGATTTGACAGTAAGGGAAGGCCAGTCTTATAAGGAGAGGTAATGATTTGACAGGAAGGGAAGGCCAGTCTTATAAGGAGAGGTAATGATTTGACAGGAAGGGAAGGCCAGTCTTATAAGGAGAGGTAATGATTTGACAGGAAGGGAAGGCCAGTCTTATAAGGAGAGGTAATGATTTGACAGGAAGGGAAGGCCAGTCTTATAAGGAGAGGTAATGATTTGACAGGAAGGGAAGGCCAGTCTTATAAGGAGAGGTAATGATTTGACAGGAAGGGAAGGCCAGTCTTATAAGGAGAGGTAATGATTTGACAGGAAGGGAAGGCCAGTCTTATAAGGAGAGGTAATGATTTGACAGGAAGGGAAGGCCAGTCTTATAAGGAGAGGTAATGATTTGACAGGAAGGGAAGGCTAGATCCCATAAGGAGAGGTAATGATTTGACAGGAAGGGAAGGCCAGTCTTATAAGGAGAGGTAATGATTTGACAGGGAGGGAAGGCCAGTCTTATAAGGAGAGGTAATGATTTGACAGGAAGGGAAGGCCAGTCTTATAAGGAGAGGTAATGATTTGACAGTAAGGGAAGGCCAGTCTTATAAGGAGAGGTAATGATTTGACAGGAAGGGAAGGCCAGTCTTATAAGGAGAGGTAATGATTTGACAGGAAGGGAAGGCCAGTCTTATAAGGAGAGGTAATGATTTGACAGGAAGGGAAGGCTAGTTCCCATAAGGAGAGGTAATGATTTGACAGGAAGGGAAGGCCAGTCTTATAAGGAGAGGTAATGATTTGACAGGAAGGGAAGGCCAGTCTTATAAGGAGAGGTAATGATTTGACAGGAAGGGAAGGCCAGTCTTATAAGGAGAGGTAATGATTTGACAGGAAGGGAAGGCCAGTCTTATAAGGAGAGGTAATGATTTGACAGGAAGGGAAGGCTAGATCCCATAAGGAGAGGTAATGATTTGACAGGAAGGGAAGGCCAGTCTTATAAGGAGAGGTAATGATTTGACAGGAGGAAGGCCAGTCTTATAAGGAGAGGTAATGATTTGACAGGAAGGGAAGGCTAGTCTTATAAGGAGAGGTAATGATTTGACAGGGAGGGAAGGGTAGTTCTTATAAGGAGAGGTAATGATTTGACAGGAAGGGAAGGCCAGTTCTTATAAGGAGAGGTAATGATTTGACAGGAAGGTAATGATTTGACAGGAAGGGAAGGCTAGTTCCCATAAGGAGAGGTAATGATTTGACAGGAAGGGAAGGGAAGGCCAGTCTTATAAGGAGAGGTAATGATTTGACAGGAAGGGAAGGCCAGTCTTATAAGGAGAGGTAATGATTTGACAGGAAGGGAAGGCTAGTTCCCATAAGGAGAGGTAATGATTTGACAGGAAGGGAAGGCTAGTTCCCATAAGGAGAGGTAATGATTTGACAGGAAGGGAAGGGAAGGCTAGATCCCATAAGGAGAGGTAATGATTTGACAGGAAGGCAATTATATGACCAGGAGATATAGCTACCATGATTTGACAGGAAGATAATCCACCATTATAAGGAGAGATATATCTACCATTACAGTTGACCAGAGATATATCTAGTCATTATGTTGACCAGTAATGATTTGACATTATGTTGACCAGGAGTATATCTACCATTATGTTGAGGAAGAAGGCTATATCTACCATTATGTTGACAGAGATATATCTACCATTATGTATGAAGGAGTGATATATCTACCATTATGTTGACCAGGAATATATCTACCATTATGTTGACATAAGGAGATATATCTACCATTATGTTGACCAGAGATATATCTACCATAAGTTGACCAGAGTAATGATTTGACATTATGGACCAGAGATATAGCTACCACTAAGTTGACCAGAGGTAATAGCTACCACTATGGTTGACCAGAGATATATCTACCATTATGTTGACCAGAGATATATCTACCATATTTGACAGAGATATATCTACCATTAGTGACCAGAGGTATATCTACCATTATGTTGACCAGAGGTATATCTACCATTATGTTGACCAGAGATATATCTAATTATTTGACCAGAGGGATATATCGTTACCATTATGTTGACCAGAGATATATCTACCATTATGTTGACCAGAGATATATCTACCATTATGTTGACCAGAGATATATCTACCATTATGTTATTATGAAACAGAGATATATCTACCATTAAATTGACCAGTATCATATATCTACCATTATGGTTGACCAGTAGTGATATATCTACCATTATGTTGACCAGTAGTGATATATCTACCATTATGTTGACCAGAGATATATCTACCATTATGGTTGACCAGAGATATATCTACCATTATGTTGACCAGAGATATATCTACCATTATGTTGACCAGAGATATATCTACCATTATGTTGACCAGAGATATATCTACCATTATGTTGACCAGAGATATATCTACCATTATGTTGACCAGAGATATATCTACCATTATGTTGACCAGAGATATATCTACCATTATGTTGACCAGAGATATATCTACCATTATGTTGACCAGAGATATATCTACCATTATGTTGACCAGTAGTGATATATCTACCATTATGGTTGACCAGTAGTGATATATCTACCATTATGGTTGACCAGTAGTGCTATTTCTACCATTATGGTTGACCAGTAGTGATATATCTACCATTATGGTTGACCAGTAGTGATATATCTACCATTATGGTTGACCAGTAGTGATATTTCTACCATTATGGTTGACCAGTAGTGATATTTCTACCATTATGGTTGACCAGTAGTGATATATCTACCATTATGGTTGACCAGTAGTGATATATCTACCATTATGGTTGACCAGTAGTGATATTTCTACCATTATGGTTGACCAGTAGTGATATTTCTACCATTATGGTTGACCAGTAGTGATATATCTACCATTATGGTTGACCAGTAGTGATATGTCTACCATTATGGTTGACCAGTAGTGATATGTCTACCATTATGTCTACCAGTAGTGATATATCTACCATTATGGTTGACCAGTAGTGATATATCTACCATTATGGTTGACCAGTAGTGATATATCTACCATTATGGTTGACCAGTATTGACATATCTACCATTATGGTTGACCAGTAGTGATATATCTACCATTATGGTTGACCAGTAGTGATATATCTACCATTATGGTTGACCAGAGGTATAGCTACCACTATGGTTGACCAGAGATATAGCTACAACTATGGTTGACCAGAGATCTATCTACCATTATGTTGACCAGAGATATATCTACCATTATGTTGACCAGAGATATATCTACCATTATGTTGACCAGAGATATATCTACCATTATGTTGACCAGAGATATATCTACCATTATGGTTGACCAGAGATATATCTACCACTATGGTTGACCAGAGATATTTCTACCATTATGGTTGACCAGAGATATAGCTACCATTATGTTGACCAGAGATATAGCTACCATTATCTTGACCAGTAGTGATATATCTACCATTATGTCTACCAGTAGTGATATATCTACCATTATGGTTGACCAGTAGTGCTATTTCTACCATTATGGTTGACCAGTAGTGATATTTCTACCATTATGGTTGACCAGTAGTGATATATCTACCATTATGGTTGACCAGTAGTGATATTTCTACCATTATGGTTGACCAGTAGTGATATTTCTACCATTATGGTTGACCAGTAGTGATATATCTACCATTATGGTTGACCAGTAGTGATATATCTACCATTATGGTTGACCAGTAGTGATATTTCTACCATTATGGTTGACCAGTAGTGATATTTCTACCATTATGGTTGACCAGTAGTGATATATCTACCATTATGGTTGACCAGTAGTGATATGTCTACCATTATGGTTGACCAGTAGTGATATGTCTACCATTATGTCTACCAGTAGTGATATATCTACCATTATGGTTGACCAGTAGTGATATATCTACCATTATGGTTGACCAGTAGTGATATATCTACCATTATGGTTGACCAGTATTGACATATCTACCATTATGGTTGACCAGTAGTGATATGTCTACCATTATGGTTGACCAGTAGTGATATGTCTACCATTATGTCTACCAGTAGTGATATATCTACCATTATGGTTGACCAGTAGTGATATGTCTACCATTATGTCTACCAGTAGTGATATATCTACCATTATGGTTGACCAGTAGTGATATGTCTACCATTATGGTTGACCAGTAGTGATATGTCTACCATTATGTCTACCAGTAGTGATATGTCTACCATTATGGTTGACCAGTAGTGATATGTCTACCATTATGTCTACCAGTAGTGATATATCTACCATTATGGTTGACCAGTAGTGATATGTCTACCATTATGGTTGACCAGTAGTGATATGTCTACCATTATGTCTACCAGTAGTGATATATCTACAACTGTGTATGACTGTTACTAGGGTGACTAAGTCACTAGGTTACTACATTCACACTCTGATACGCATCACTTCATGTACTTCAAATGGAGCAGAACAACTTGTTCTTGTTAATAACGTGATAAGATGATAACGTTGTTATTTACATAATAAACCATCTCGACTCAAATGACAGCAGATATGTATGAATAAAGGTAATGAACCATTTAAACTCAATTGACAGTAGATATTGTAAGTATGAATAAAGATATTGATCCATTTAAACTCAAATGACAGCAGATACGTATGAATCACTGTAGATACTGTATAGATACTGTATAGGTACTGTATAGATACTGTATAGGTACTGTATAGATACTGTATAGATACTGTATAGGCTCGTGCCCAGTGACACGAGCCTACCACATGAGCTAAATGCCTTTTATGCTCGCTTCGAGGCAAGCAACACTGAAGCATGCACGAGAGCACCAGCTGTTCTGGATGACTGTGTGATAACGCTCTTGGTAGCCGATGTGAACAAAACCTTTAAACAGGTCAACATTCAAAAAGCAGCTGGGCCAGACGGATTAGCAGGACGTGTACTCAAAGCATGCGCGGACCAACTGTCAAGTGTCTTGACATTTTCAACCTCTTCCTGACCGAGTCTGTAATACATACATATCTACACCACCAGACCATCCCCAGTGGCCAAACACGACTCCAACACCATCGTTAATTTTGCCAACAACACAACAGTGGTCACCGACAGACCCTTGATGTGTTGGTCATTTAGCAGACCCTTTTCCCATTGATGTGTTGGTCATTTAGCAGACCCTTTTCCCATTGATGTGTTGGTCAATTAGCAGACCCTTTTCCCATTGATGTGTTGGTCATTTAGCAGACCCTTGATGTGTTGGTCATTTAGCAGACCCTTTTCCCATTGATGTGTTGGTCATGTAGCTGACACTCTTATCCGGAGTGACTTACATTCAAGTAAGGC
Organism: Oncorhynchus masou masou; assembly: GCF_036934945.1. NCBI lineage: Eukaryota > Metazoa > Chordata > Actinopteri > Salmoniformes > Salmonidae > Oncorhynchus > Oncorhynchus masou. The sequence continues at coordinate 97,184,846 of NC_088224.1, forward strand.
AGGTCAAAAACAACACAAGTAAGGCAGGTCAAAAACAACACAGGTAAGGCAGGTCAAAAACAACGCAGGTAAGGCAGGTCAAAAACAACACAAGTAAGGCAGGTCAAAAACAACACAGGTAAGGAAGGTCAAAAACAACACAAGTAAGGCAGGTCAAAAACAACACAAGTAAGGCAGGTCAAAAACAACACAGGTAAGGAAGGTCAAAAACAACACAAGTAAGGCAGGTCAAAAACAACACAAGTAAGGCAGGTCAAAAACAACACAGGTAAGGCAGGTCAAAAACAACACAGGTAAGGCAGGTCAAAAACAACACAAGTAAGGCAGGTCAAAAACAACACAAGTAAGGCAGGTCAAAAACAACACAGGTAAGGCAGGTCAAAAACAACACAAATAAGGCAGGTCAAAAACAACACAAGTAAGGCAGGTCAAAAACAACACAGGTAAGGCAGGTCAAAAACAACACAGGTGAGGCAGGGCAAAAACAACACAAGTAAGGCAGATCAAAAACAACACACGTAAGACAGGTCAAAAACAACACAAGTAAGGCAGGTCAAAAACAACACAGGTAAGGCAGATCAAAAACAACACAGGTAAGGCAGGTCAAAAACAACACAGGTAAGGCAGGTCAAAAACAACACAAATAAGGCAGGTCAAAAACAACACAAGTAAGGCAGGTCAAAAACAACACAGGTAAGGCAGGTCAAAAACAACACAGGTAAGGCAGGGCAAAAACAACACAAGTAAGGCAGATCAAAAACAACACAGGTAAGACAGGTCAAAAACAACACAAGTAAGGCAGGTCAAAAACAACACAGGTAAGGCAGGTCAAAAACAACACACGTAAGGCAGGTCAAAAACAACACAGGTAAGGCAGGTCAAAAACAACACAAATAAGGCAGGTCAAAAACAACACAAGTAAGGCAGGTCAAAAACAACCACATATCACGGTCATTGCAAGTAAAACAAGCTTTCTTGAAAACATTCACATATTGTTTTCTCTGGTTTGTTGACAGGGTTCCGTAGCCTCCACATCAACGACCAGATGACACTCATCCAATACTCCTGGATGAACCTAATGGTGTTCTCTCTGGGCTGGAGATCTTTCCAGAATGTCACCAGTGAATATTTATACTTCGCTCCTGATCTTATCCTTAGCCAGTAAGTTGTGTTAATGTTCTATATTTAAAATCTGCATTAAATAAAACAATATTTTTTTCACTTATCCAACTATTTAATTAAAAACAATTAAAACCCACTATGATATATCTCAATATTAATATTGTAATTGTCTCCCAGGGATCGTATGAGGAGATCTCCCATATATGATCTGTGTCTGGCCATGCAGTTCATTCCTCAGGAGTTTACCAGCCTCCAAGTAACCAAAGAGGAGTTCCTCTGTATGAAAGCCATCATGATTCTCAACACTGGTAAACACAACACAGTACCACTTCCTCTTTAAAACATTACATTGACTGATGAACCCTACGCTACCTTTTCTGGCCCACAGACTTCTGTTAGGATCAAATAAGAACAAACAGAAGACATCTGAAGCAGTTGGTAATGTCTTGGTTACACTATTGTCTCTGTCCTAAATGGTGCCCTGTATGGCTCTGGTCAGAAGTAACATACTATATAGAGAACAGAGTTCCATCTGGGACACATATATTGCCACCAGATGTAGAAATATACAGTGTTTCATAATGTGTTGTTGAACTGGGAAAAAGGTGAACTGGGACAAGGCAGGATTTATGAAGCAGCTGTTATTAAGTAACAGTTTTACATTGACCTTTACATGAACAGAGACTGAAGCCATGGAAAACAAGTTCATGGTCAGGTCTCAAGAAATCCAAAGGGACATCCACTTTAATTCTATAAAATGTAAAAACACATTTTATGAGAGTAGTTGATATATCCACACAGTTATTAAATTAAAGTAAAATCAAGATTAAGATAAAGATGAAGTTAAACACATGGTACACAGACAAGCCTAAAAAAACAAAAACAAATTGTCACTATTTATCTTACTGTCTCTCTAACTTTCTCCCTGGTACTTCAGGAGAACACATAGTAGGCCTTTGTGACTGCATATTTACACTGTATCTTCACACTGCATAATTACACCGCATATTTCACACTGCATAATTACACTGCATATTTACACTACATATTTCACACTGCATAATTACACTGCATATTTACACTACATATTTCACACTGCATAATTACACTGCATATTTCACACTGCATAATTACACTGCATATTTACACTACATATTTCACACTGCATAATTACACTGCATATTTCACACTGTATATTTACACTGCATATTTACACTGGATATTTCACACTGTATATTTACACTGCATATTTACACTGCATATTTGCTCACTCATGTGGAAAATAAAATTACCTCAAGAAATATAATGTAATTCTTAGTCTAATGGTCCATTTATATTGAAATGATGCGAGACTATTAAAGGCCCAGTGCAGTCAAACATGTGATTTATCTGTGTTTTATGTATATGTTAACACTATGATGTTGGAATAATACTGTGAAATTGTGAACATGATAATAATGCCCATGTAGGGAAGGAGCGGTTTGAAAAGACTGCCTGAAATTCATGCCTGTTTTGATGGGATGAATTATTGGCCCACCATGTTGACATCGCCGTGTGGTAAATTAGTTCATTTTAAGATTGAAAACAATCACGGTAGAGAACTTAATTGTTACCCAGAAATGACTTGATGTTCAGATAAAAACAGCTGCATTGGGCCTACAGTAACATCTCTGTGAATTAGAGTTCAGAGCAGTCTGACCTTCCATGTCTAAAATATAGGATATATCCCAAATGGCACCCTATTCCCTATATAGTGCACTACTTTGGACCGAAGGCCTATGGACCCTGATTAAAAGTAGTGCTCAATACAGGGAATAGGGTGCCATTTGGACGAAGACATTTTGTTTCCGGGTTGATGATCCATTGTCCCTTGACTCTCTCTCTCTCCGTAGTTCCATTGGAGGGTTTAAAGAGCCAGGCCCAGTTTGAGGAGATGAGACAGAACTACATTCGGGAGCTGACCAAGGCTATCCATCTGAAGGAGAGAGGCATGGTGGCCTCCTCTCAACGCTTCTATCATCTCACCAAGCTCATGGATGCCATGCATGAGGTACTGGACAGGACAGGAAGTCACTGCTCTATCATAAGCCCTGTTTATACCTGCGTCCATTGTCCTGATCTTGTCCACATTGTGATTGTGTACACATTTTTAAGCCGGTGTAGACAACCAAAAGACGCATTGTGATCTGATTTTGATGACATCTTCCTGGCCGTCTCCGGAGGTGGACAGATATCTTTAAAGTGCAAACGAATCCGGTCAACCAAAGCGTATAAATTTGGCCAACATCACGGGCCCAGTACCTTTAGATCTAGGTGTCATGTGGAAGTTTAATATTACCCAGTTCCTTTAGATCTAGGTGTAATGTGGAAGTTTAATATTCCCCAGTTGCTTTAGATCAAGGTGTCATGTGGTATAATGAACCAATCTGATATAGGCTTCAATATGAAGGTCTCTCTAGGTGACTTGCAGGTGTTTTTTCTTTATAAAGCCATCTGCTTTACATCCTCAGCACTTTTGATCGATTGCCGCTTTAATCCGTTTCCATAATTAGACCATATGTCTTGCTACAGGCTTTCTAATTGAGGTTATGATAGCGGCATAGTAACCTATTGCACCGACTCGTAAATCATTGGATAAAAGTTTCATGAACTTGTTTTCGATGACCATGATTTGTTGAGGACAAAACGCTGACATGCTTGCCCCTCCCCCATCTCTGCTCCCTCCCCCATCTTTCCCTCCTCCCCCATCTCTCCCTCCTCCCCCATCTCTCCCTCCTCCCCATCTCTCCCTCCTCCCCATCTCTCCCTCCTCCCCCATCTTTCCCTCCTCCCCCATCTCTCCCTCCTCCCCATCTCTCCCTCCTCCCCCATCTTTCCCTCCTCCCCATCTCTCTCTCCTCCCCCATCTCTCCCTCCTCCCCCATCTCTCCCTCATCCCCCATCTCTCCCTCATCCCCCATCTCTCCCTCCTCCCCCATCTCTCTCCTCCCTCCTCCCCATCTCTCCCTCCTCCCCCATCTCTCCCTCCTCCCCATCTCTCCCTCCTCCCCATCTCTCCCTCCTCCCCATCTCTCCCTCCTCCCCCATCTCTCCCTCCTCCCCCATCTCTCTCTCCTCCCTCCTCCCCATCTCTCCCTTCTCCCCCATCTCTCCCTCCTCCCCCATCTCTCCCTCCTCCCCCATCTCTCCCCCCTCCACCAGATTGTGAAGAAAGTGAACCTGTACTGTCTTAGTACCTACATCCAGGCTGACGCCATGAAGGTTGAGTTCCCTGAAATGATGTCAGAGGTCATCTCCTCCCAGCTCCCCAAGGTCCTGGCCGGCATGGTCAAGACCCTCCTCTTCCACGCCAAGTGACCAATCACAGGAGACAACCAAACCTGCACCGCGCAAAGCACCATGGAAGAAATTAAATACCCAAAGAGCAAGAGTTGAATAAATATTTTATAAACGTCATCATATATCAAATCAAATATCGGCCAAAATGTTATGTTGATTTGAAAATAGGTCTTTGTCCGTTGGGTGTATCATATCTTTGAAACTAAGAAAATGTAAGTTAAACGTGAAGGTTTTGGGGAGGTGATATTTGGACCAAGTTTAACATGAAGGTTTTGGGGAGGTGATATTTGGACCAAGTTAAACATGAAGGTTTTGGGGAGGTGATATTTGGACCAAGTTAAACATGAAGGTTTTGGGGAGGTGATATTTGGACCAAGTTAAACATGAAGGTTTTGGGGAGGTGATATTTGGACCAAGTTAAACATGAAGGTTTTGGGGAGGTGATATTTGGCCCAAGTTAAACATGAAGGTTTTGGGGAGGTGATATTTGGACCAAGTTAAACATGAAGGTTTTGGGGAGGTGATATTTGGACCAAGTTAAATGTGAAGGTTTTGAGGAGGTGATATTTGGACCAAGTTAAATGTGAAGGTTTTGGGGAGGTGATATTTGGACCAAGTTAAATGTGAAGGTTTTGGGGAGGTGATATTTGGACCAAGTTAAACGTGAAGGTTTTGGGGAGGTGATATTTGGACCAAGTTAAACATGAAGGTTTTGGGGAGGTGATATTTGGACCAAGTTAAATGTGAAGGTTTTGGGGAGGTGATATTTGGACCAAGTTAAACATGAAGGTTTTGGGGAGGTGATATTTGGACCAAGTTAAACATGAAGGTTTTGAGGAGGTGATATTTGGACCAAGTTAAACATGAAGGTTTTGGGGAGGTGATATTTGGACCAAGTTAAACATGAAGGTTTTGGGGAGGTGATATTTGGACCAAGTTAAACGTGAAGGTTTTGGGGAGGTGATATTTGGACCAAGTTAAACATGAAGGTTTTGAGTGATATTTGGACCAAGTTAAACATGAAGGTTTTGGGGAGGTGATATTTGGACCAAGTTAAACATGAAGGTTTTGGGGAGGTGATATTTGGACCAAGTTAAACATGAAGGGTATTTGGACCAAGTTAAACATGAAGGTTTTGGGGAGGTGATATTTGGACCAAGTTAAACATGAAGGTTTTGGGGAGGTGATATTTGGACCAAGTTAAACATGAAGGTTTTGGGGAGGTGATATTTGGACCAAGTTAAACATGAAGGTTTTGGGGAGGTGATATTTGGACCAAGTTAAACGTGAAGGTTTTGGGGAGGTGATATTTGGACCAAGTTAAACATGAAGGTTTTGGGGAGGTGATATTTGGACCAAGTTAAACATGAAGGTTTTGGGGAGGTGATATTTGGGCCAAGTTAAACATGAAGGTTTTGGGGAGGAATGATTTGGGTTTATGTTTGTGGCAGAATGATTCCTTCTCCAAGGTCTGTTTGCGCTGTTTGAAGTCCAATAGTCCAGATATGTCCTCCAGTCAGACCTCTGTGGTGAATCCATCAAAGATACTGTAACGGTGCCTCACTTCAATTCACTCTTATCTTTTGAGGTGGTGGAATTTTATATATAGAAGTTGTGTTAGCATTTTTAATTTGTGAGAATTACTGTTTTGCTAGACTTGTAAGAGAGCTAGGTTACGTCCCAAATTGCACCCTATTCCCAACAGTGCACTGCTTTTGACCAGAGTGCCATGGGCTCTGGTTGAAAGTAGTGCACTATGTAGGGAATGGGGTGCTGTTTGAGACGCAACCTTAAAACTGGTGTACCAACTTTTGCTTTTTGCGTTTGTTTTCAGTTACATACATGTCACACTCCCTGCTTCATGGCTGCTTCATGGCTGGGCAGGCATTTATATATCTCATGTTCCGCAAGTTACATTTTCATACAAAATACACAATACACATGTACCAGTAAATTACAGAACCACTGTATTTTTTTATCTCATTGAGTTAAAATATATTTTAAAAGAGAGACCTGTAAAGGGAACACAAGGAGAATGATGTTATCTCAATGCCATTGCTATTCGCAGAAATGTGGAAAAATAAATGTTCCATTGCTCTGCGATAAGGAAATACCAACCTCCTCCCCAATCCTCAAGATAAAGACATATAGAGCGAGAGAGAGATAAAAAGAGAGAAAGAGGAGAGGAGAACTAAAGAGGGAGGAGAACGATAGCGGGAGGAAAAAGAGAGAGAGGAGAGAGATAAAGGGAGGAAAAAGAGAGAGAGATGCGAGAGATAAAGGGAGGAAAAAGAGAGAGGAGAGAGATGAGAGAGATAAAGGGAGGAAAAAGAGAGAGAGGAGAGAGAGAGGAGAGAGATAAAGGGAGGAAAAAGAGAGAGAGAGGAGAGAGATAAAGGGAGGAAAAAGAGAGAGAGGAGAGAGATAAAGGGAGGAAAAATAGAGAGGGGAGGGGGAGGGAGGAGAGAGATAAAAGGAGGAAAAAGAGAGAGAGGAGAGAGATAAAGGGAGGAAAGAGAGATGAGAGAGATAAAGGGAGAGAGATGAGAGAGATAAAGGGAGGAAAAAGAGAGAGGAGAGCGATAGTGGGAGGAAAAAGAGAGAGATGAGAGAGAGGAGCGAGATAAAGGGAGGAAAAAGAGAGATAAAGGGAAGAAAAAGAGAGAGAGGAGAGAGATAAAGGGTGGAAAAAGAGAGAGGAGAGATATAAAGGGAGGAAAAAGAGAGATGAGAGAGATAAAGGGAGGATGAAGAGAGATGAGAGAGATAAAGGGAGGAAAAAGAGAGATGGGAGGGAGGAGAGAGATAAAGAGAGAGACGGTGGAGGAGAGAGATCAATAGAGAGTAGAGGCGAAATAGAGAGGAAGGAAAGGAGAGAGAGGGAGGGAGGAGATAGAAAAAGAGAGCGAGGGGAGAGAGAGAGAAAGGAATGGAGCGAGAGAGAAGGAGGGAGGAAAGGAGAAAGAGAGGAAATGAGAGAGCGAGAGAGAGAGGAAAGAAGAGAGAGTAAGGGAGGAAAGGAGAGAGAGAAAGAAAGAGTGGAGAGGAGAAAGAGACAGAAAGAGAGAGACAGAAAAAGAGAGAGAGGAAAGGAGAGAGAGAGTGAGAAAGAGGGAGAGAGAAAGAGATACAGAGAAAGAAGAGAGAGGGAGAGAATGGAGAGAGAGAGTGAGAGAGAAAGGGAAAGGAGAGAGAAAGAGAAAGGAGAGAGAAAGTGATACAGAGAAAGGAGAGAGAGGGAGAGAATGGAGAGAGAGAGTGAGAGAGAAGGGGAAAGGAGAGAGAAAGAGAAAGGAGAGAGAAAGTGATACAGAGGAGAGAGAGGTAGATAAGGGGGAAGGAAAGAAAGGAGAGAGAGAGAGGGAAAGGAGAGAGAGAGAGGGAAAGGAAAGAGAGAGAGAGGGAAAGGAGAAAGAGAGAGAGAGAGAAAGGAGAGAGAGAGAGGGAAAGGAGAGAGAGAGATAGAAAGGAGAGAGAGGGAGAGAATGGAGAGAGAGAGAGAGAAGGGGAAAGGAGAGAGAAAGAGAAAGGAGAGAGAAAGTGATACAGAGGAGAGAGAGGTAGATAAGGGGGAAGGAAAGAAAGGAGAGAGAGAGAGAGACAGGAGAGACAGAAAGGAAAGATAGAGAGAGGGAGAAAGGAGAGAGAGAGAGGGAAAGGAAAGAGAGAGAGAGGGAAAGGAGAGAGAGAGAGGGAAAGGAAAGAGAGAGAGGGAAAGGAGAGAGAGAGAAAGAGAGACAGAGAGAAAGGAGAGAGAGAGATAGAGAGAGAGAGAAAGGAAAGAGAGAGAGGAGAAAGAGAGACAGAGAGAAAGGAGAGAGAGAGAGAGAGGGAAAGGAGTGAGAGAGAAAGGAAAAAAGGGAAGGAGAGAGAGAGATAGGGAAAGGAGAGAGAGAGGGAAAGGAGAGAGAGAGAGAGAGAGGGAAAGGAGAAAGAGAGAGAGAGAGAAAGAGAGACAGAGAGAAAGGAGAGAGAGAGATAGAGAGAGAGAAAGGAGAGACAGAGAGAGAGAAAGGAAAGAGGGAAAGGAGAAAGAGAGAGAAAGAGAGACAGAGAGAAAGGAGAGAGAGAGACAGAGAGAGAGAAAGGAAAGAGAGAGAGGAGAAAGAGAGACAGAGAGAAAGGAGAGAGAGAGAGAGGGAAAGGAGTGAGAGAGAAAGGAAAGAGAGAGAGAGAGGAGAAAGAGAGACAGAGAGAAAGGAGAGAGAGAAAGAGGGAGGAGAGGAGACTTTGTACCTGTTGGATTTATAGTAAAATATGTCTGGTGAGATCTATCAACATCAGATCACAACTGTCTATCCTGGACCTAGTTTTAGTAGTGTAGTGTAAAGAGGCCCTAACTTCATGGCCAGGTCTCCTTGCTATCCTTGACCTTAAACCTCCATTAATTTATTATGACATCCACGGTACTACGTCAGCTGATGACGTGCTATCAAACACATTGATACGGTTGGCACTGACATCAAACCATCCTGGTTTTAATGACGTATTACAGTCGGGGTCAAATATATTGGCACTCTTGCATGATTCACTATTTCGTCTGGAATAAGTTGAAGTTTTAGAAATGTAAAATTCATTTGAATTTGGTTGGAGGCAATGATTGTCATTTAGTGTGCAAATGATCTAAGCTGTGGTACGTTGCAGGTTCCTACAGGGTAAAAGGAGCCCTTCAACCAGTTTTAAAAAGAGGAAACTGAACATTATGCCAATATATCAGACGTAACCTGTTTATGTTAAACTGCAGCCAGCGTAAAGGTAGAATTATTAAAGGGTGCATCCCAACTGGCACCCCATTCCCTTTATAGGGCACTACACTATGGGTTGTGGTCAAAAGTAGTGCACTATGTAGGGAATTGTCAAGTCGTGTTGTGTGTCCAGTATCCAGTACAACGACAGAAATGTGTTTGTTTTGTTGTATTGGTGATTTTCTTCTCAACATATACTATACTGTAGATGTTAAATTAATACAACACATTTCCACTCATTCCATGTGCTTTCTTTTATTTTGTTCTTAATTATACAATGGGTGGTTAGAATCCTGAATGCTGATTGGTTAAAACCGCATTCCAGCTGGTGTCTATTCCACAAGTTACCACTGGCTAAATCTATGATGTTAAAATGCCTATTTACTCTGTTCCATCTGACTGTAATCCACTGTCTCATCAGCCCAGCCAGGCAATGTATAAACTGCATCTCCACTATAGAAAGCATCTAGAAATTATCTCATATTTCTTTTAGACTAACATTTAGTTTTCAACAGTAGAGATTTGTTTAAACGTTGCTGTCTGTCTCCGACATTTGCAACATTGTTTCAATATTCAAATTCGATCTCCAGCTGTCCCATAGTAATGAACGTGTCGGTTGTCGGGACAACAGGCAGGCAGCTTTTCTCATGAATCAGCATAATGTTTATGGATACAAAGAAATATCAATACAAAACAGGTAAAACGAAACAAAGTGCAGCTAGTTTGCAGTCTTTCCCGGTTCAGTTTGAAGTGATTGTGTTAGCTGTGTTTTTGGCTAGCTCCTCTGAACAACAATGTCCTGACGAGGGAGCACATTTTCTATGTCAGGCGAAATCGTAGCTCATTGTTATGGATGTATCCTAATAAATAATCACTAGAAAACAACGTAAAAAATGCAGCTACTTTGCTGTTATCCTGGCTGCATTGTTTGACGTGACTGTAAGTTAGCGGTAGTTGGCTAGCTAGCAAACAAGGGTTAACAATGTTGCCAGCCAGTATGGAACATTGAGAACGAACGACTGGTTCTCATCCATAGATGCAGAACAAAATGACTGAACGACAGGCCATCGAACCGATAGAACGAACAACCAAACGGCTTGGGTATCAACCCTAGATTTGTGTCAGAACTATATCTTATATCTATATGAGTTAATCAAAATCAAGGATTTATTAAATATGTAAATCATTATTTAAATATGTTGGTAACCTGTTGAATCAAACTGATAATATGCCCTCGAAGCCAGTGATTGGAGGATATGATGGCACAGTTTGTGGGCCCTCTTGGGACAAACAACACCCGTACCTATATATTCCTCGAAGCCAGTGATTGGAGGATATGATGGCACAGTTTGCGGGCCCTCTTGGGACAAACAACACCCGTGCCTATATATTCCTCGAAGCCTGTGATTGGAGGATATGATGGCACAGTTTGCGGGCCCTCTTGGGACAAACAACACCCGTGCGTATATATTTTCCAAACACCGGCGTCAAGGGCATTATCATTTAAGCAACAGATGGCCTGACCAGAGGACGAGACAGTGGGTTAGTATCAGTTAGCCTGACTAGAGGACTAGACAGTGGGTTAGTATAACTTAGCCTGACTAGAGGACTAGACAGTGGGTTAGTATCAGTTAGCCTGACTAGAGGACTAGACATTGGGTTATTAAAAGGTATCAGTTAGCCTGACTAGAGGACTAGACAGTGGGTTATTAAAAGGTAACAGTTAGCCTGACTAGAGGACTAGACAGTGGGTTATTTAAAGGTAACAGTTAGCCTGACTAGAGGACTAGACAGTGGGTTATTTAAAGGTAACAGTTAGCCTGACTAGAGGACTAGACAGTGGGTTATTAAAAGGTATCAGTTAGCCTGACTAGAGGACTAGACAGTGGGTTAGTATCAGTTAGCCTGACTAGAGGACTAGACAGTGGGTTATTAAAAGGTATCAGTTAGCCTGACGAGACAGTGGGTTATTAAAAGGTATCAGTTAGCCTGACGAGACAGTGGGTTATTAAAAGGTATCAGTTGGCCTGACTAGAGGACTAGACAGTGGGTTAGTATCAGTTAGCCTGACTAGAGGACTAGACATTGGGTTAGTATCAGTTAGCCTGACTAGAGGACTAGACAGTGGGTTAGTATCAGTTGGCCTGACTAGAGGACTAGACAGTGGGTTACTAAAAGGTAACAGTTAGCCTGACTAGAGGACTAGACAGTGGGTTATTAAAAGGTAACAGTTAGCCTGACTAGAGGACTAGACAGTGGGTTAGTATCAGTTGGCCTGACTAGAGGACTAGACAGTGGGTTACTAAAAGGTAACAGTTAGCCTGACTAGAGGACTAGACAGTGGGTTATTAAAAGGTAACAGTTAGCCTGACTAGAGGACTAGACAGTGGGTTATTTAAAGGTAACAGTTAGCCTGACTAGAGGACTAGACAGTGGGTTATTAAAATGTAACAGTTAGCCTGACCAGAGGACGAGACAGTGGGTTAGTATCAGTTAGCCTGACTAGAGGACTAGACAGTGGGTTAGTATCAGTTAGCCTGACTAGAGGACTAGACAGTGGGTTAGTATCAGTTAGCCTGACTAGAGGACTAGACAGTGGGTTATTTAAAGGTAACAGTTAGCCTGACTAGAGGACTAGACAGTGGGTTATTTAAAGGTAACAGTTAGCCTGACTAGAGGACTAGACAGTGGGTTATTAAAAGGTATCAGTTAACCTGACTAGAGGACTAGACAGTGGGTTAGTATCAGTTAGCCTGACTAGAGGACTAGACAGTGGGTTATTAAAAGGTATCAGTTAGCCTGACGAGACAGTGGGTTATTAAAAGGTATCAGTTAGCCTGACGAGACAGTGGGTTATTAAAAGGTATCAGTTGGCCTGACTAGAGGACTAGACAGTGGGTTAGTATCAGTTAGCCTGACTAGAGGACTAGACATTGGGTTAGTATCAGTTAGCCTGACTAGAGGACTAGACAGTGGGTTATTTAAAGGTAACAGTTAGCCTGACTAGAGGACTAGACAGTGGGTTATTTAAAGGTAACAGTTAGCCTGACTAGAGGACTAGACAGTGGATTATTTAAAGGTAACAGTTAGCCTGACTAGAGAACTAGACAGTGGGTTATTAAAAGGTATCAGTTAGCCTGACTAGAGGACTAGACAGTGGGTTATTTAAAGGTAACAGTTAGCCTGACTAGTGGCCTAGACAGTGGGTTATTTAAAGGTAACAATTAGCCTGACTAGTGGACTAGACAGTGGGTTATTTAAAGGTAACAGTTAGCCTGACTAGAGAACTAGACAGTGGGTTATTAAAAGGTATCAGTTAGCCTGACTAGAGGACTAGACAGTGGGTTATTAAAAGGTAACAGTTAGCCTGACTAGAGGACAAGACAGTGGGTTAGTATCAGTTGGCCTGACTAGAGGACTAGACAGTGGGTTATTAAAAGGTAACAGTTAGCCTGACTAGAGGACTAGACAGTGGGCTATTTAAAGGTAACAGTTAGCCTGACTAGAGGACTAGACAGTGGGTTATTTAAAGGTAACAGTTAGCCTGACTAGAGGACTAGACAGTGGGTTAGTATCAGTTAGCCTGACTAGAGGACTAGACAGTGGGTTAGTATCAGTTGGCCTGACTAGAGGACTAGACAGTGGGTTATTTAAAGGTAACAGTTAGCCTGACTAGAGGACTAGACAGTGGGTTATTTAAAGGTAACAGTTAGCCTGACTAGAGGACTAGACAGTGGGTTATTTAAAGGTAACTGTTAGCCTGACTAGAGGACTAGACAGTGGGTTATTTAAAGGTAACAGTTAGCCTGACTAGAGGACTAGACAGTGGGTTAGTATCAGTTAGCCTGACTAGAGGACTAGACAGTGGGTTAGTATCAGTTGGCCTGACTAGAGGACTAGACAGTGGGTTATTAAAAGGTAACAATTAGCCTGAATCGAGGACTAGACAGTGGGTTATTTAAAGGTAACAGTTAGCCTGACTAGAGGACTAGACAGTGGGTTATTTAAAGGTAACAGTTAGCCTGACTAGAGGACTAGACAGTGGGTTATTTAAAGGTAACAGTTAGCCTGACTAGAGGACTAGACAGTGGGTTATTTAAAGGTAACAGTTAGCCTGACTAGAGGACCAAACAGTGGGTTAGTATCAGTTAGCCTGACTAGAGGACTAGACAGTGGGTTATTATCAGTTGGCCTGATTAGAGGACTAGACAGTGGGTAAGTATCAGTTGGCCTGACTCGAGGACTAGACAGTGGGTTATTTAAAGGTAACAGTTAGCCTGACTAGAGGACTAGACAGTGGGTTATTTAAAGGTAACAGTTAGCCTGACTAGAGGACTAGACAGTGGGTTATTTAAAGGTAACAGGTAGCCTGACTAGAGGACTAGACATTGGGTTATTTAAAGGTAACTGTTAGCCTGACTAGAGGACTAGACAGTGGGTTATTTAAAGGTAACAGTTAGCCTGACTAGAGGACTAGACAGTGGGTTAGTATCAGTTAGCCTGACTAGAGGACTAGACAGTGGGTTAGTATCAGTTGGCCTGACTAGAGGACTAGACAGTGGGTTATTAAAAGGTAACAATTAGCCTGACTTGAGGACTAGACAGTGGGTTATTTAAAGGTAACAGTTAGCCTGACTAGAGGACTAGACTGTGGGTTATTTAAAGGTAACAGTTAGCCTGACTAGAGGACTAGACAGTGGGTTATTTAAAGGTAACAGTTAGCCTGACTAGAGGACTAGACAGTGGGTTATTTAAAGGTAACAGTTAGCCTGACTAGAGGACTAGACAGTGGGTTATTTAAAGGTAACAGTTAGCCTGACTAGAGGACTAGACAGTGGGTTAGTATCAGTTAGCCTGACTAGAGGACAAGACAGTGGGTTAGTATCAGTTGGCCTGACTAGAGGACTAGACAGTGGGTTATTAAAAGGTAACAATTAGCCTGACTAGAGGACTAGACAGTGGGTTATTTAAAGGTAACAGTTAGCCTGACAAGAGGACTAGACAGTGGGTTATTTAAAGGTAACAGTTAGCCTGACTAGAGGACTAGACAGTGGGTTATTAAAAGGTAACAGTTAGCCTGACTAGAGGACTAGACAGTGGGTTAGTATCTGTTAGCCTGACTAGAGGACTAGACAGTGGGTTAGTATCAGTTGGCCTGACTAGAGGACTAGACAGTGGGTTATTAAAAGGTAACAATTAGACTGACTAGAGGACTAGACAGTGGGTTATTTAAAGGTAACAGTTAGCCTGACAAGAGGACTAGACAGTGGGTTATTTAAAGGTAACAGTTAGCCTGACTAGAGGACTAGACAGTGGGTTATTAAAAGGTATCAGTTAGCCTGACTAGAGGACTAGACAGTGGGTTATTAAAAGGTATCAGTTGGCCTGACTAGAGGACTAGACAGTGGGTTATTTAAAGGTAACAGTTAGCCTGACTAGAGGACTAGACAGTGGGTTATTTAAAGGTAACAGTTAGCCTGACTAGAGGACTAGACAGTGGGTTATTTAAAGGTAACAGTTAGCCTGACTAGAGGACTAGACAGTGGGTTATTTAAAGGTAACTGTTAGCCTGACTAGAGGACTAGACAGTGGGTTATTTAAAGGTAACAGTTAGCCTGACTAGAGGACTAGACAGTGGGTTAGTATCAGTTGGCCTGACTAGAGGACTAGACAGTGGGTTATTAAAAGGTAACAATTAGCCTGACTAGAGGACTAGACAGTGGGTTATTTAAAGGTAACTGTTAGCCTGACTAGAGGACTAGACAGTGGGTTATTTAAAGGTAACAGTTAGCCTGACTAGAGGACTAGACAGTGGGTTAGTATCAGTTGGCCTGACTAGAGGACTAGACAGTGGGTTATTAAAAGGTAACAATTAGCCTGACTAGAGGACTAGACAGTGGGTTATTTAAAGGTAACAGTTAGCCTGACTAGAGGACTAGACAGTGGGTTAGTATCAGTTAGCCTGACTAGAGGACTAGACAGTGGGTTATTATCAGTTGGCCTTACTAGAGGACTAGACAGTGGGTAAGTATCAGTTGGCCTGACTAGAGGACTAGAAAGTGGGTTATTTAAAGGTAACAGTTAGCCTGACTAGAGGTCTAGACAGTGGGTTAGTATCAGTTGGCCTGACTAGAGGACTAGACAGTGGGTTATTAAAAGGTAACAGTTAGCCTGACAAGAGGACTAGACAGTGGGTTATTTAAAGGTAACAGTTAGCCTGACTAGAGGACTAGAGAGTGGGTTATTTAAAGGTAACTGTTAGCCTGACTAGAGGACTAGACAGTGGGTTATTTAAAGGTAACAGTTAGCCTGACTAGAGGACTAGACAGTGGGTTAGTATCAGTTGGCCTGACTAGAGGACTAGACAGTGGGTTATTAAAAGGTAACACGTAGTCTGACTAGAGGACTAGACAGTGGGTTATTTAAAGGTAACTGTTAGCCTGACTAGAGGACTAGACAGTGGGTTATTTAAAGGTAACAGTTAGCCTGACTAGAGGACTAGACAGTGGGTTAGTATCAGTTGGCCTGACTAGAGGACTAGACAGTGGGTTATTAAAAGGTAACAATTAGCCTGACTAGAGGACTAGACAGTGGGTTATTTAAAGGTAACAGTTAGCCTGACTAGAGGACTAGACAGTGGGTTAGTATCAGTTAGCCTGACTAGAGGACTAGACAGTGGGTTATTATCAGTTGGCCTGACTAGAGGACTAGACAGTGGGTAAGTATCAGTTGGCCTGACTAGAGGACTAGACAGTGGGTTATTTAAAGGTAACAGTTAGCCTGACTAGAGGTCTAGACAGTGGGTTAGTATCAGTTGGCCTGACTAGAGGACTAGACAGTGGGTTATTAAAAGGTAACAGTTAGCCTGACAAGAGGACTAGACAGTGGGTTATTTAAAGGTAACAGTTATCCTGACTAAAGGACTAGACAGTGGGATAGTATCAGTTAGCCTGACTAGAGGACTAGACAGTGGGTTATTTAAAGGTAACAGTTAGCCTGACTAGAGAACTAGACAGTGGGTTATTAAAAGGTATCAGTTAGCCTGACTAGAGGACTAGACAGAGGGTTATTTAAAGGTAACAGTTAGCCTGACTAGAGGACTAGACAGTGGGTTATTAAAAGGTAACAGTTAGCCTGACTAGAGGACTAGACAGTGGGTTATTTAAAGGTATCAGTTAGCCTGACTAGTGGACTAGACAGTGGGTTATTTAAAGGTAACAATTAGCCTGACTAGTGGACTAGACAGTGGGTTATTTAAAGGTAACAGTTAGCCTGACTAGAGGACTAGACAGTGGGTTAGTATCAGTTGGCCTGACTAGAGGACTAGACAGTGGGTTACTAAAAGGTAACAGTTAGCCTGACTAGAGGACTAGACAGTGGGTTATTAAAAGGTAACAGTTAGCCTGACTAGAGGACTAGACAGTGGGTTAGTATCAGTTGGCCTGACTAGAGGACTAGACAGTGGGTTACTAAAAGGTAACAGTTAGCCTGACTAGAGGACTAGACAGTGGGTTATTAAAAGGTAACAGTTAGCCTGACTAGAGGACTAGACAGTGGGTTATTTAAAGGTAACAGTTAGCCTGACTAGAGGACTAGACAGTGGGTTATTAAAATGTAACAGTTAGCCTGACCAGAGGACGAGACAGTGGGTTAGTATCAGTTAGCCTGACTAGAGGACTAGACAGTGGGTTAGTATCAGTTAGCCTGACTAGAGGACTAGACAGTGGGTTAGTATCAGTTAGCCTGACTAGAGGACTAGACAGTGGGTTATTTAAAGGTAACAGTTAGCCTGACTAGAGGACTAGACAGTGGGTTATTTAAAGGTAACAGTTAGCCTGACTAGAGGACTAGACAGTGGGTTATTAAAAGGTATCAGTTAACCTGACTAGAGGACTAGACAGTGGGTTAGTATCAGTTAGCCTGACTAGAGGACTAGACAGTGGGTTATTAAAAGGTATCAGTTAGCCTGACGAGACAGTGGGTTATTAAAAGGTATCAGTTAGCCTGACGAGACAGTGGGTTATTAAAAGGTATCAGTTGGCCTGACTAGAGGACTAGACAGTGGGTTAGTATCAGTTAGCCTGACTAGAGGACTAGACATTGGGTTAGTATCAGTTAGCCTGACTAGAGGACTAGACAGTGGGTTATTTAAAGGTAACAGTTAGCCTGACTAGAGGACTAGACAGTGGGTTATTTAAAGGTAACAGTTAGCCTGACTAGAGGACTAGACAGTGGATTATTTAAAGGTAACAGTTAGCCTGACTAGAGAACTAGACAGTGGGTTATTAAAAGGTATCAGTTAGCCTGACTAGAGGACTAGACAGTGGGTTATTTAAAGGTAACAGTTAGCCTGACTAGTGGCCTAGACAGTGGGTTATTTAAAGGTAACAATTAGCCTGACTAGTGGACTAGACAGTGGGTTATTTAAAGGTAACAGTTAGCCTGACTAGAGAACTAGACAGTGGGTTATTAAAAGGTATCAGTTAGCCTGACTAGAGGACTAGACAGTGGGTTATTAAAAGGTAACAGTTAGCCTGACTAGAGGACAAGACAGTGGGTTAGTATCAGTTGGCCTGACTAGAGGACTAGACAGTGGGTTATTAAAAGGTAACAGTTAGCCTGACTAGAGGACTAGACAGTGGGCTATTTAAAGGTAACAGTTAGCCTGACTAGAGGACTAGACAGTGGGTTATTTAAAGGTAACAGTTAGCCTGACTAGAGGACTAGACAGTGGGTTAGTATCAGTTAGCCTGACTAGAGGACTAGACAGTGGGTTAGTATCAGTTGGCCTGACTAGAGGACTAGACAGTGGGTTATTTAAAGGTAACAGTTAGCCTGACTAGAGGACTAGACAGTGGGTTATTTAAAGGTAACAGTTAGCCTGACTAGAGGACTAGACAGTGGGTTATTTAAAGGTAACTGTTAGCCTGACTAGAGGACTAGACAGTGGGTTATTTAAAGGTAACAGTTAGCCTGACTAGAGGACTAGACAGTGGGTTAGTATCAGTTAGCCTGACTAGAGGACTAGACAGTGGGTTAGTATCAGTTGGCCTGACTAGAGGACTAGACAGTGGGTTATTAAAAGGTAACAATTAGCCTGAATCGAGGACTAGACAGTGGGTTATTTAAAGGTAACAGTTAGCCTGACTAGAGGACTAGACAGTGGGTTATTTAAAGGTAACAGTTAGCCTGACTAGAGGACTAGACAGTGGGTTATTTAAAGGTAACAGTTAGCCTGACTAGAGGACTAGACAGTGGGTTATTTAAAGGTAACAGTTAGCCTGACTAGAGGACCAGACAGTGGGTTAGTATCAGTTAGCCTGACTAGAGGACTAGACAGTGGGTTATTATCAGTTGGCCTGATTAGAGGACTAGACAGTGGGTAAGTATCAGTTGGCCTGACTCGAGGACTAGACAGTGGGTTATTTAAAGGTAACAGTTAGCCTGACTAGAGGACTAGACAGTGGGTTATTTAAAGGTAACAGTTAGCCTGACTAGAGGACTAGACAGTGGGTTATTTAAAGGTAACAGGTAGCCTGACTAGAGGACTAGACATTGGGTTATTTAAAGGTAACTGTTAGCCTGACTAGAGGACTAGACAGTGGGTTATTTAAAGGTAACAGTTAGCCTGACTAGAGGACTAGACAGTGGGTTAGTATCAGTTAGCCTGACTAGAGGACTAGACAGTGGGTTAGTATCAGTTGGCCTGACTAGAGGACTAGACAGTGGGTTATTAAAAGGTAACAATTAGCCTGACTTGAGGACTAGACAGTGGGTTATTTAAAGGTAACAGTTAGCCTGACTAGAGGACTAGACTGTGGGTTATTTAAAGGTAACAGTTAGCCTGACTAGAGGACTAGACAGTGGGTTATTTAAAGGTAACAGTTAGCCTGACTAGAGGACTAGACAGTGGGTTATTTAAAGGTAACA
Source organism: Oncorhynchus masou masou (assembly GCF_036934945.1). NCBI lineage: Eukaryota > Metazoa > Chordata > Actinopteri > Salmoniformes > Salmonidae > Oncorhynchus > Oncorhynchus masou. The sequence continues at coordinate 97,203,982 of NC_088224.1, forward strand.
GTTAGCCTGACTAGAGGACTAGACAGTGGGTTATTTAAAGGTAACAGTTAGCCTGACTAGAGGACTAGACAGTGGGTTAGTATCAGTTAGCCTGACTAGAGGACAAGACAGTGGGTTAGTATCAGTTGGCCTGACTAGAGGACTAGACAGTGGGTTATTAAAAGGTAACAATTAGCCTGACTAGAGGACTAGACAGTGGGTTATTTAAAGGTAACAGTTAGCCTGACAAGAGGACTAGACAGTGGGTTATTTAAAGGTAACAGTTAGCCTGACTAGAGGACTAGACAGTGGGTTATTAAAAGGTAACAGTTAGCCTGACTAGAGGACTAGACAGTGGGTTAGTATCTGTTAGCCTGACTAGAGGACTAGACAGTGGGTTAGTATCAGTTGGCCTGACTAGAGGACTAGACAGTGGGTTATTAAAAGGTAACAATTAGACTGACTAGAGGACTAGACAGTGGGTTATTTAAAGGTAACAGTTAGCCTGACAAGAGGACTAGACAGTGGGTTATTTAAAGGTAACAGTTAGCCTGACTAGAGGACTAGACAGTGGGTTATTAAAAGGTATCAGTTAGCCTGACTAGAGGACTAGACAGTGGGTTATTAAAAGGTATCAGTTGGCCTGACTAGAGGACTAGACAGTGGGTTATTTAAAGGTAACAGTTAGCCTGACTAGAGGACTAGACAGTGGGTTATTTAAAGGTAACAGTTAGCCTGACTAGAGGACTAGACAGTGGGTTATTTAAAGGTAACAGTTAGCCTGACTAGAGGACTAGACAGTGGGTTATTTAAAGGTAACTGTTAGCCTGACTAGAGGACTAGACAGTGGGTTATTTAAAGGTAACAGTTAGCCTGACTAGAGGACTAGACAGTGGGTTAGTATCAGTTGGCCTGACTAGAGGACTAGACAGTGGGTTATTAAAAGGTAACAATTAGCCTGACTAGAGGACTAGACAGTGGGTTATTTAAAGGTAACTGTTAGCCTGACTAGAGGACTAGACAGTGGGTTATTTAAAGGTAACAGTTAGCCTGACTAGAGGACTAGACAGTGGGTTAGTATCAGTTGGCCTGACTAGAGGACTAGACAGTGGGTTATTAAAAGGTAACAATTAGCCTGACTAGAGGACTAGACAGTGGGTTATTTAAAGGTAACAGTTAGCCTGACTAGAGGACTAGACAGTGGGTTAGTATCAGTTAGCCTGACTAGAGGACTAGACAGTGGGTTATTATCAGTTGGCCTTACTAGAGGACTAGACAGTGGGTAAGTATCAGTTGGCCTGACTAGAGGACTAGAAAGTGGGTTATTTAAAGGTAACAGTTAGCCTGACTAGAGGTCTAGACAGTGGGTTAGTATCAGTTGGCCTGACTAGAGGACTAGACAGTGGGTTATTAAAAGGTAACAGTTAGCCTGACAAGAGGACTAGACAGTGGGTTATTTAAAGGTAACAGTTAGCCTGACTAGAGGACTAGAGAGTGGGTTATTTAAAGGTAACTGTTAGCCTGACTAGAGGACTAGACAGTGGGTTATTTAAAGGTAACAGTTAGCCTGACTAGAGGACTAGACAGTGGGTTAGTATCAGTTGGCCTGACTAGAGGATTAGACAGTGGGTTATTAAAAGGTAACACGTAGTCTGACTAGAGGACTAGACAGTGGGTTATTTAAAGGTAACTGTTAGCCTGACTAGAGGACTAGACAGTGGGTTATTTAAAGGTAACAGTTAGCCTGACTAGAGGACTAGACAGTGGGTTAGTATCAGTTGGCCTGACTAGAGGACTAGACAGTGGGTTATTAAAAGGTAACAATTAGCCTGACTAGAGGACTAGACAGTGGGTTATTTAAAGGTAACAGTTAGCCTGACTAGAGGACTAGACAGTGGGTTAGTATCAGTTAGCCTGACTAGAGGACTAGACAGTGGGTTATTATCAGTTGGCCTGACTAGAGGACTAGACAGTGGGTAAGTATCAGTTGGCCTGACTAGAGGACTAGACAGTGGGTTATTTAAAGGTAACAGTTAGCCTGACTAGAGGTCTAGACAGTGGGTTAGTATCAGTTGGCCTGACTAGAGGACTAGACAGTGGGTTATTAAAAGGTAACAGTTAGCCTGACAAGAGGACTAGACAGTGGGTTATTTAAAGGTAACAGTTATCCTGACTAAAGGACTAGACAGTGGGATAGTATCAGTTAGCCTGACTAGAGGACTAGACAGTGGGTTATTTAAAGGTAACAGTTAGCCTGACTAGAGGACTAGACAGAGGGTTATTTAAAGGTAACAGTTAGCCTGACTAGAGGACTAGACAGTGGGTTATTAAAAGGTAACAGTTAGCCTGACTAGAGGACTAGACAGTGGGTTATTTAAAGGTATCAGTTAGCCTGACTAGTGGACTAGACAGTGGGTTATTTAAAGGTAACAATTAGCCTGACTAGTGGACTAGACAGTGGGTTATTTAAAGGTAACAGTTAGCCTGACTAGAGTACTAGACAGTGGGTTAGTATCAGTTGGCCTGACTAGAGGACTAGACAGTGGGTTACTAAAAGGTAACAGTTAGCCTGACTAGAGGACTAGACAGTGGGTTATTAAAAGGTAACAGTTAGCCTGACTAGAGGACTAGACAGTGGGTTAGTATCAGTTGGCCTGACTAGAGGACTAGACAGTGGGTTACTAAAAGGTAACAGTTAGCCTGACTAGAGGACTAGACAGTGGGTTATTAAAAGGTAACAGTTAGCCTGACTAGAGGACTAGACAGTGGGTTATTTAAAGGTAACAGTTAGCCTGACTAGAGGACTAGACAGTGGGTTATTAAAATGTAACAGTTAGCCTGACCAGAGGACGAGACAGTGGGTTAGTATCAGTTAGCCTGACTAGAGGACTAGACAGTGGGTTAGTATCAGTTAGCCTGACTAGAGGACTAGACAGTGGGTTAGTATCAGTTAGCCTGACTAGAGGACTAGACAGTGGGTTATTTAAAGGTAACAGTTAGCCTGACTAGAGGACTAGACAGTGGGTTATTTAAAGGTAACAGTTAGCCTGACTAGAGGACTAGACAGTGGGTTATTAAAAGGTATCAGTTAACCTGACTAGAGGACTAGACAGTGGGTTAGTATCAGTTAGCCTGACTAGAGGACTAGACAGTGGGTTATTAAAAGGTATCAGTTAGCCTGACGAGACAGTGGGTTATTAAAAGGTATCAGTTAGCCTGACGAGACAGTGGGTTATTAAAAGGTATCAGTTGGCCTGACTAGAGGACTAGACAGTGGGTTAGTATCAGTTAGCCTGACTAGAGGACTAGACATTGGGTTAGTATCAGTTAGCCTGACTAGAGGACTAGACAGTGGGTTATTTAAAGGTAACAGTTAGCCTGACTAGAGGACTAGACAGTGGGTTATTTAAAGGTAACAGTTAGCCTGACTAGAGGACTAGACAGTGGATTATTTAAAGGTAACAGTTAGCCTGACTAGAGAACTAGACAGTGGGTTATTAAAAGGTATCAGTTAGCCTGACTAGAGGACTAGACAGTGGGTTATTTAAAGGTAACAGTTAGCCTGACTAGTGGCCTAGACAGTGGGTTATTTAAAGGTAACAATTAGCCTGACTAGTGGACTAGACAGTGGGTTATTTAAAGGTAACAGTTAGCCTGACTAGAGAACTAGACAGTGGGTTATTAAAAGGTATCAGTTAGCCTGACTAGAGGACTAGACAGTGGGTTATTAAAAGGTAACAGTTAGCCTGACTAGAGGACAAGACAGTGGGTTAGTATCAGTTGGCCTGACTAGAGGACTAGACAGTGGGTTATTAAAAGGTAACAGTTAGCCTGACTAGAGGACTAGACAGTGGGCAATTTAAAGGTAACAGTTAGCCTGACTAGAGGACTAGACAGTGGGTTATTTAAAGGTAACAGTTAGCCTGACTAGAGGACTAGACAGTGGGTTAGTATCAGTTAGCCTGACTAGAGGACTAGACAGTGGGTTAGTATCAGTTGGCCTGACTAGAGGACTAGACAGTGGGTTATTTAAAGGTAACAGTTAGCCTGACTAGAGGACTAGACAGTGGGTTATTTACAGGTAACAGTTAGCCTGACTAGAGGTCTAGACAGTGGGTTAGTATCAGTTGGCCTGACTAGAGGACTAGACAGTGGGTTATTAAAAGGTAACAGTTAGCCTGACAAGAGGACTAGACAGTGGGTTATTTAAAGGTAACAGTTATCCTGACTAAAGGACTAGACAGTGGGATAGTATCAGTTAGCCTGACTAGAGGACTAGACAGTGGGTTATTTAAAGGTAACAGTTAGCCTGACTAGAGGACTAGACAGAGGGTTATTTAAAGGTAACAGTTAGCCTGACTAGAGGACTAGACAGTGGGTTATTAAAAGGTAACAGTTAGCCTGACTAGAGGACTAGACAGTGGGTTATTTAAAGGTATCAGTTAGCCTGACTAGTGGACTAGACAGTGGGTTATTTAAAGGTAACAATTAGCCTGACTAGTGGACTAGACAGTGGGTTATTTAAAGGTAACAGTTAGCCTGACTAGAGGACTAGACAGTGGGTTAGTATCAGTTGGCCTGACTAGAGGACTAGACAGTGGGTTACTAAAAGGTAACAGTTAGCCTGACTAGAGGACTAGACAGTGGGTTATTAAAAGGTAACAGTTAGCCTGACTAGAGGACTAGACAGTGGGTTAGTATCAGTTGGCCTGACTAGAGGACTAGACAGTGGGTTACTAAAAGGTAACAGTTAGCCTGACTAGAGGACTAGACAGTGGGTTATTAAAAGGTAACAGTTAGCCTGACTAGAGGACTAGACAGTGGGTTATTTAAAGGTAACAGTTAGCCTGACTAGAGGACTAGACAGTGGGTTATTAAAATGTAACAGTTAGCCTGACCAGAGGACGAGACAGTGGGTTAGTATCAGTTAGCCTGACTAGAGGACTAGACAGTGGGTTAGTATCAGTTAGCCTGACTAGAGGACTAGACAGTGGGTTAGTATCAGTTAGCCTGACTAGAGGACTAGACAGTGGGTTATTTAAAGGTAACAGTTAGCCTGACTAGAGGACTAGACAGTGGGTTATTTAAAGGTAACAGTTAGCCTGACTAGAGGACTAGACAGTGGGTTATTAAAAGGTATCAGTTAACCTGACTAGAGGACTAGACAGTGGGTTAGTATCAGTTAGCCTGACTAGAGGACTAGACAGTGGGTTATTAAAAGGTATCAGTTAGCCTGACGAGACAGTGGGTTATTAAAAGGTATCAGTTAGCCTGACGAGACAGTGGGTTATTAAAAGGTATCAGTTGGCCTGACTAGAGGACTAGACAGTGGGTTAGTATCAGTTAGCCTGACTAGAGGACTAGACATTGGGTTAGTATCAGTTAGCCTGACTAGAGGACTAGACAGTGGGTTATTTAAAGGTAACAGTTAGCCTGACTAGAGGACTAGACAGTGGGTTATTTAAAGGTAACAGTTAGCCTGACTAGAGGACTAGACAGTGGATTATTTAAAGGTAACAGTTAGCCTGACTAGAGAACTAGACAGTGGGTTATTAAAAGGTATCAGTTAGCCTGACTAGAGGACTAGACAGTGGGTTATTTAAAGGTAACAGTTAGCCTGACTAGTGGCCTAGACAGTGGGTTATTTAAAGGTAACAATTAGCCTGACTAGTGGACTAGACAGTGGGTTATTTAAAGGTAACAGTTAGCCTGACTAGAGAACTAGACAGTGGGTTATTAAAAGGTATCAGTTAGCCTGACTAGAGGACTAGACAGTGGGTTATTAAAAGGTAACAGTTAGCCTGACTAGAGGACAAGACAGTGGGTTAGTATCAGTTGGCCTGACTAGAGGACTAGACAGTGGGTTATTAAAAGGTAACAGTTAGCCTGACTAGAGGACTAGACAGTGGGCTATTTAAAGGTAACAGTTAGCCTGACTAGAGGACTAGACAGTGGGTTATTTAAAGGTAACAGTTAGCCTGACTAGAGGACTAGACAGTGGGTTAGTATCAGTTAGCCTGACTAGAGGACTAGACAGTGGGTTAGTATCAGTTGGCCTGACTAGAGGACTAGACAGTGGGTTATTTAAAGGTAACAGTTAGCCTGACTAGAGGACTAGACAGTGGGTTATTTAAAGGTAACAGTTAGCCTGACTAGAGGACTAGACAGTGGGTTATTTAAAGGTAACTGTTAGCCTGACTAGAGGACTAGACAGTGGGTTATTTAAAGGTAACAGTTAGCCTGACTAGAGGACTAGACAGTGGGTTAGTATCAGTTAGCCTGACTAGAGGACTAGACAGTGGGTTAGTATCAGTTGGCCTGACTAGAGGACTAGACAGTGGGTTATTAAAAGGTAACAATTAGCCTGAATCGAGGACTAGACAGTGGGTTATTTAAAGGTAACAGTTAGCCTGACTAGAGGACTAGACAGTGGGTTATTTAAAGGTAACAGTTAGCCTGACTAGAGGACTAGACAGTGGGTTATTTAAAGGTAACAGTTAGCCTGACTAGAGGACTAGACAGTGGGTTATTTAAAGGTAACAGTTAGCCTGACTAGAGGACCAGACAGTGGGTTAGTATCAGTTAGCCTGACTAGAGGACTAGACAGTGGGTTATTATCAGTTGGCCTGATTAGAGGACTAGACAGTGGGTAAGTATCAGTTGGCCTGACTCGAGGACTAGACAGTGGGTTATTTAAAGGTAACAGTTAGCCTGACTAGAGGACTAGACAGTGGGTTATTTAAAGGTAACAGTTAGCCTGACTAGAGGACTAGACAGTGGGTTATTTAAAGGTAACAGGTAGCCTGACTAGAGGACTAGACATTGGGTTATTTAAAGGTAACTGTTAGCCTGACTAGAGGACTAGACAGTGGGTTATTAAAAGGTATCAGTTAGCCTGACGAGACAGTGGGTTATTAAAAGGTATCAGTTAGCCTGACGAGACAGTGGGTTATTAAAAGGTATCAGTTGGCCTGACTAGAGGACTAGACAGTGGGTTAGTATCAGTTAGCCTGACTAGAGGACTAGACATTGGGTTAGTATCAGTTAGCCTGACTAGAGGACTAGACAGTGGGTTATTTAAAGGTAACAGTTAGCCTGACTAGAGGACTAGACAGTGGGTTATTTAAAGGTAACAGTTAGCCTGACTAGAGGACTAGACAGTGGATTATTTAAAGGTAACAGTTAGCCTGACTAGAGAACTAGACAGTGGGTTATTAAAAGGTAACAGTTAGCCTGACTAGAGGACTAGACAGTGGGTTATTTAAAGGTAACAGTTAGCCTGACTAGAGGACTAGACAGTGGGTTATTTAAAGGTAACAGGTAGCCTGACTAGAGGACTAGACATTGGGTTATTTAAAGGTAACTGTTAGCCTGACTAGAGGACTAGACAGTGGGTTATTTAAAGGTAACAGTTAGCCTGACTAGAGGACTAGACAGTGGGTTAGTATCAGTTAGCCTGACTAGAGGACTAGACAGTGGGTTAGTATCAGTTGGCCTGACTAGAGGACTAGACAGTGGGTTATTAAAAGGTAACAATTAGCCTGACTTGAGGACTAGACAGTGGGTTATTTAAAGGTAACAGTTAGCCTGACTAGAGGACTAGACTGTGGGTTATTTAAAGGTAACAGTTAGCCTGACTAGAGGACTAGACATTGGGTTATTTAAAGGTAACAGTTAGCCTGACTAGAGGACTAGACAGTGGGTTATTTAAAGGTAACAGTTAGCCTGACTAGAGGACTAGACAGTGGGTTATTTAAAGGTAACAGTTAGCCTGACTAGAGGACTAGACAGTGGGTTAGTATCAGTTAGCCTGACTAGAGGACAAGACAGTGGGTTAGTATCAGTTGGCCTGACTAGAGGACTAGACAGTGGGTTATTAAAAGGTAACAATTAGCCTGACTAGAGGACTAGACAGTGGGTTATTTAAAGGTAACAGTTAGCCTGACAAGAGGACTAGACAGTGGGTTATTTAAAGGTAACAGTTAGCCTGACTAGAGGACTAGACAGTGGGTTATTAAAAGGTAACAGTTAGCCTGACTAGAGGACTAGACAGTGGGTTAGTATCTGTTAGCCTGACTAGAGGACTAGACAGTGGGTTAGTATCAGTTGGCCTGACTAGAGGACTAGACAGTGGGTTATTAAAAGGTAACAATTAGACTGACTAGAGGACTAGACAGTGGGTTATTTAAAGGTAACAGTTAGCCTGACAAGAGGACTAGACAGTGGGTTATTTAAAGGTAACAGTTAGCCTGACTAGAGGACTAGACAGTGGGTTATTAAAAGGTATCAGTTAGCCTGACTAGAGGACTAGACAGTGGGTTATTAAAAGGTATCAGTTGGCCTGACTAGAGGACTAGACAGTGGGTTATTTAAAGGTAACAGTTAGCCTGACTAGAGGACTAGACAGTGGGTTATTTAAAGGTAACAGTTAGCCTGACTAGAGGACTAGACAGTGGGTTATTTAAAGGTAACAGTTAGCCTGACTAGAGGACTAGACAGTGGGTTATTTAAAGGTAACTGTTAGCCTGACTAGAGGACTAGACAGTGGGTTATTTAAAGGTAACAGTTAGCCTGACTAGAGGACTAGACAGTGGGTTAGTATCAGTTGGCCTGACTAGAGGACTAGACAGTGGGTTATTAAAAGGTAACAATTAGCCTGACTAGAGGACTAGACAGTGGGTTATTTAAAGGTAACTGTTAGCCTGACTAGAGGACTAGACAGTGGGTTATTTAAAGGTAACAGTTAGCCTGACTAGAGGACTAGACAGTGGGTTAGTATCAGTTGGCCTGACTAGAGGACTAGACAGTGGGTTATTAAAAGGTAACAATTAGCCTGACTAGAGGACTAGACAGTGGGTTATTTAAAGGTAACAGTTAGCCTGACTAGAGGACTAGACAGTGGGTTAGTATCAGTTAGCCTGACTAGAGGACTAGACAGTGGGTTATTATCAGTTGGCCTTACTAGAGGACTAGACAGTGGGTAAGTATCAGTTGGCCTGACTAGAGGACTAGAAAGTGGGTTATTTAAAGGTAACAGTTAGCCTGACTAGAGGTCTAGACAGTGGGTTAGTATCAGTTGGCCTGACTAGAGGACTAGACAGTGGGTTATTAAAAGGTAACAGTTAGCCTGACAAGAGGACTAGACAGTGGGTTATTTAAAGGTAACAGTTAGCCTGACTAGAGGACTAGAGAGTGGGTTATTTAAAGGTAACTGTTAGCCTGACTAGAGGACTAGACAGTGGGTTATTTAAAGGTAACAGTTAGCCTGACTAGAGGACTAGACAGTTGGGTTAGTATCAGTTGGCCTGACTAGAGGACTAGACAGTGGGTTATTAAAAGGTAACACGTAGTCTGACTAGAGGACTAGACAGTGGGTTATTTAAAGGTAACTGTTAGCCTGACTAGAGGACTAGACAGTGGGTTATTTAAAGGTAACAGTTAGCCTGACTAGAGGACTAGACAGTGGGTTAGTATCAGTTGGCCTGACTAGAGGACTAGACAGTGGGTTATTAAAAGGTAACAATTAGCCTGACTAGAGGACTAGACAGTGGGTTATTTAAAGGTAACAGTTAGCCTGACTAGAGGACTAGACAGTGGGTTAGTATCAGTTAGCCTGACTAGAGGACTAGACAGTGGGTTATTATCAGTTGGCCTGACTAGAGGACTAGACAGTGGGTAAGTATCAGTTGGCCTGACTAGAGGACTAGACAGTGGGTTATTTAAAGGTAACAGTTAGCCTGACTAGAGGTCTAGACAGTGGGTTAGTATCAGTTGGCCTGACTAGAGGACTAGACAGTGGGTTAGTATCAGTTAGCCTGACTAGAGGACTAGACAGTGGGTTAGTATCAGTTAGCCTGACTAGAGGACTAGACAGTGGGTTATTTAAAGGTAACAGTTAGCCTGACTAGAGGACTAGACAGTGGGTTATTTAAAGGTAACAGTTAGCCTGACTAGAGGACTAGACAGTGGGTTATTAAAAGGTATCAGTTAACCTGACTAGAGGACTAGACAGTGGGTTAGTATCAGTTAGCCTGACTAGAGGACTAGACAGTGGGTTACTAAAAGGTAACAGTTAGCCTGACTAGAGGACTAGACAGTGGGTTATTAAAAGGTAACAGTTAGCCTGACTAGAGGACTAGACAGTGGGTTATTTAAAGGTAACAGTTAGCCTGACTAGAGGACTAGACAGTGGGTTATTAAAATGTAACAGTTAGCCTGACCAGAGGACGAGACAGTGGGTTAGTATCAGTTAGCCTGACTAGAGGACTAGACAGTGGGTTAGTATCAGTTAGCCTGACTAGAGGACTAGACAGTGGGTTAGTATCAGTTAGCCTGACTAGAGGACTAGACAGTGGGTTATTTAAAGGTAACAGTTAGCCTGACTAGAGGACTAGACAGTGGGTTATTTAAAGGTAACAGTTAGCCTGACTAGAGGACTAGACAGTGGGTTATTAAAAGGTATCAGTTAACCTGACTAGAGGACTAGACAGTGGGTTAGTATCAGTTAGCCTGACTAGAGGACTAGACAGTGGGTTATTAAAAGGTATCAGTTAGCCTGACGAGACAGTGGGTTATTAAAAGGTATCAGTTAGCCTGACGAGACAGTGGGTTATTAAAAGGTATCAGTTGGCCTGACTAGAGGACTAGACAGTGGGTTAGTATCAGTTAGCCTGACTAGAGGACTAGACATTGGGTTAGTATCAGTTAGCCTGACTAGAGGACTAGACAGTGGGTTATTTAAAGGTAACAGTTAGCCTGACTAGAGGACTAGACAGTGGGTTATTTAAAGGTAACAGTTAGCCTGACTAGAGGACTAGACAGTGGATTATTTAAAGGTAACAGTTAGCCTGACTAGAGAACTAGACAGTGGGTTATTAAAAGGTATCAGTTAGCCTGACTAGAGGACTAGACAGTGGGTTATTTAAAGGTAACAGTTAGCCTGACTAGTGGCCTAGACAGTGGGTTATTTAAAGGTAACAATTAGCCTGACTAGAGGACTAGACAGTGGGTTATTTAAAGGTAACAGTTAGCCTGACTAGAGAACTAGACAGTGGGTTATTAAAAGGTATCAGTTAGCCTGACTAGAGGACTAGACAGTGGGTTATTAAAAGGTAACAGTTAGCCTGACTAGAGGACAAGACAGTGGGTTAGTATCAGTTGGCCTGACTAGAGGACTAGACAGTGGGTTATTAAAAGGTAACAGTTAGCCTGACTAGAGGACTAGACAGTGGGCTATTTAAAGGTAACAGTTAGCCTGACTAGAGGACTAGACAGTGGGTTATTTAAAGGTAACAGTTAGCCTGACTAGAGGACTAGACAGTGGGTTAGTATCAGTTAGCCTGACTAGAGGACTAGACAGTGGGTTAGTATCAGTTGGCCTGACTAGAGGACTAGACAGTGGGTTATTTAAAGGTAACAGTTAGCCTGACTAGAGGACTAGACAGTGGGTTATTTAAAGGTAACAGTTAGCCTGACTAGAGGACTAGACAGTGGGTTATTTAAAGGTAACTGTTAGCCTGACTAGAGGACTAGACAGTGGGTTATTTAAAGGTAACAGTTAGCCTGACTAGAGGACTAGACAGTGGGTTAGTATCAGTTAGCCTGACTAGAGGACTAGACAGTGGGTTAGTATCAGTTGGCCTGACTAGAGGACTAGACAGTGGGTTATTAAAAGGTAACAATTAGCCTGAATCGAGGACTAGACAGTGGGTTATTTAAAGGTAACAGTTAGCCTGACTAGAGGACTAGACAGTGGGTTATTTAAAGGTAACAGTTAGCCTGACTAGAGGACTAGACAGTGGGTTATTTAAAGGTAACAGTTAGCCTGACTAGAGGACTAGACAGTGGGTTATTTAAAGGTAACAGTTAGCCTGACTAGAGGACCAGACAGTGGGTTAGTATCAGTTAGCCTGACTAGAGGACTAGACAGTGGGTTATTATCAGTTGGCCTGATTAGAGGACTAGACAGTGGGTAAGTATCAGTTGGCCTGACTCGAGGACTAGACAGTGGGTTATTTAAAGGTAACAGTTAGCCTGACTAGAGGACTAGACAGTGGGTTATTTAAAGGTAACAGTTAGCCTGACTAGAGGACTAGACAGTGGGTTATTTAAAGGTAACAGGTAGCCTGACTAGAGGACTAGACATTGGGTTATTTAAAGGTAACTGTTAGCCTGACTAGAGGACTAGACAGTGGGTTATTAAAAGGTATCAGTTAGCCTGACGAGACAGTGGGTTATTAAAAGGTATCAGTTAGCCTGACGAGACAGTGGGTTATTAAAAGGTATCAGTTGGCCTGACTAGAGGACTAGACAGTGGGTTAGTATCAGTTAGCCTGACTAGAGGACTAGACATTGGGTTAGTATCAGTTAGCCTGACTAGAGGACTAGACAGTGGGTTATTTAAAGGTAACAGTTAGCCTGACTAGAGGACTAGACAGTGGGTTATTTAAAGGTAACAGTTAGCCTGACTAGAGGACTAGACAGTGGATTATTTAAAGGTAACAGTTAGCCTGACTAGAGAACTAGACAGTGGGTTATTAAAAGGTAACAGTTAGCCTGACTAGAGGACTAGACAGTGGGTTATTTAAAGGTAACAGTTAGCCTGACTAGAGGACTAGACAGTGGGTTATTTAAAGGTAACAGGTAGCCTGACTAGAGGACTAGACATTGGGTTATTTAAAGGTAACTGTTAGCCTGACTAGAGGACTAGACAGTGGGTTATTTAAAGGTAACAGTTAGCCTGACTAGAGGACTAGACAGTGGGTTAGTATCAGTTAGCCTGACTAGAGGACTAGACAGTGGGTTAGTATCAGTTGGCCTGACTAGAGGACTAGACAGTGGGTTATTAAAAGGTAACAATTAGCCTGACTTGAGGACTAGACAGTGGGTTATTTAAAGGTAACAGTTAGCCTGACTAGAGGACTAGACTGTGGGTTATTTAAAGGTAACAGTTAGCCTGACTAGAGGACTAGACAGTGGGTTATTTAAAGGTAACAGTTAGCCTGACTAGAGGACTAGACAGTGGGTTATTTAAAGGTAACAGTTAGCCTGACTAGAGGACTAGACAGTGGGTTATTTAAAGGTAACAGTTAGCCTGACTAGAGGACTAGACAGTGGGTTAGTATCAGTTAGCCTGACTAGAGGACAAGACAGTGGGTTAGTATCAGTTGGCCTGACTAGAGGACTAGACAGTGGGTTATTAAAAGGTAACAATTAGCCTGACTAGAGGACTAGACAGTGGGTTATTTAAAGGTAACAGTTAGCCTGACAAGAGGACTAGACAGTGGGTTATTTAAAGGTAACAGTTAGCCTGACTAGAGGACTAGACAGTGGGTTATTAAAAGGTAACAGTTAGCCTGACTAGAGGACTAGACAGTGGGTTAGTATCTGTTAGCCTGACTAGAGGACTAGACAGTGGGTTAGTATCAGTTGGCCTGACTAGAGGACTAGACAGTGGGTTATTAAAAGGTAACAATTAGACTGACTAGAGGACTAGACAGTGGGTTATTTAAAGGTAACAGTTAGCCTGACAAGAGGACTAGACAGTGGGTTATTTAAAGGTAACAGTTAGCCTGACTAGAGGACTAGACAGTGGGTTATTAAAAGGTATCAGTTAGCCTGACTAGAGGACTAGACAGTGGGTTATTAAAAGGTATCAGTTGGCCTGACTAGAGGACTAGACAGTGGGTTATTTAAAGGTAACAGTTAGCCTGACTAGAGGACTAGACAGTGGGTTATTTAAAGGTAACAGTTAGCCTGACTAGAGGACTAGACAGTGGGTTATTTAAAGGTAACAGTTAGCCTGACTAGAGGACTAGACAGTGGGTTATTTAAAGGTAACTGTTAGCCTGACTAGAGGACTAGACAGTGGGTTATTTAAAGGTAACAGTTAGCCTGACTAGAGGACTAGACAGTGGGTTAGTATCAGTTGGCCTGACTAGAGGACTAGACAGTGGGTTATTAAAAGGTAACAATTAGCCTGACTAGAGGACTAGACAGTGGGTTATTTAAAGGTAACTGTTAGCCTGACTAGAGGACTAGACAGTGGGTTATTTAAAGGTAACAGTTAGCCTGACTAGAGGACTAGACAGTGGGTTAGTATCAGTTGGCCTGACTAGAGGACTAGACAGTGGGTTATTAAAAGGTAACAATTAGCCTGACTAGAGGACTAGACAGTGGGTTATTTAAAGGTAACAGTTAGCCTGACTAGAGGACTAGACAGTGGGTTAGTATCAGTTAGCCTGACTAGAGGACTAGACAGTGGGTTATTATCAGTTGGCCTTACTAGAGGACTAGACAGTGGGTAAGTATCAGTTGGCCTGACTAGAGGACTAGAAAGTGGGTTATTTAAAGTTAACAGTTAGCCTGACTAGAGGTCTAGACAGTGGGTTAGTATCAGTTGGCCTGACTAGAGGACTAGACAGTGGGTTATTAAAAGGTAACAGTTAGCCTGACAAGAGGACTAGACAGTGGGTTATTTAAAGGTAACAGTTAGCCTGACTAGAGGACTAGAGAGTGGGTTATTTAAAGGTAACTGTTAGCCTGACTAGAGGACTAGACAGTGGGTTATTTAAAGGTAACAGTTAGCCTGACTAGAGGACTAGACAGTTGGGTTAGTATCAGTTGGCCTGACTAGAGGACTAGACAGTGGGTTATTAAAAGGTAACACGTAGTCTGACTAGAGGACTAGACAGTGGGTTATTTAAAGGTAACTGTTAGCCTGACTAGAGGACTAGACAGTGGGTTATTTAAAGGTAACAGTTAGCCTGACTAGAGGACTAGACAGTGGGTTAGTATCAGTTGGCCTGACTAGAGGACTAGACAGTGGGTTATTAAAAGGTAACAATTAGCCTGACTAGAGGACTAGACAGTGGGTTATTTAAAGGTAACAGTTAGCCTGACTAGAGGACTAGACAGTGGGTTAGTATCAGTTAGCCTGACTAGAGGACTAGACAGTGGGTTATTATCAGTTGGCCTGACTAGAGGACTAGACAGTGGGTAAGTATCAGTTGGCCTGACTAGAGGACTAGACAGTGGGTTATTTAAAGGTAACAGTTAGCCTGACTAGAGGTCTAGACAGTGGGTTAGTATCAGTTGGCCTGACTAGAGGACTAGACAGTGGGTTATTAAAAGGTAACAGTTAGCCTGACAAGAGGACTAGACAGTGGGTTATTTAAAGGTAACAGTTATCCTGACTAAAGGACTAGACAGTGGGTTAGTATCAGTTAGCCTGACTAGAGGACTAGACAGTGGGTTATTTAAAGGTAACAGTTAGCCTGACTAGAGAACTAGACAGTGGGTTATTAAAAGGTATCAGTTAGCCTGACTAGAGGACTAGACAGAGGGTTATTTAAAGGTAACAGTTAGCCTGACTAGAGGACTAGACAGTGGGTTATTAAAAGGTAACAGTTAGCCTGACTAGAGGACTAGACAGTGGGTTATTTAAAGGTATCAGTTAGCCTGACTAGTGGACTAGACAGTGGGTTATTTAAAGGTAACAATTAGCCTGACTAGTGGACTAGACAGTGGGTTATTTAAAGGTAACAGTTAGCCTGACTAGAGGACTAGACAGTGGGTTAGTATCAGTTGGCCTGACTAGAGGACTAGACAGTGGGTTACTAAAAGGTAACAGTTAGCCTGACTAGAGGACTAGACAGTGGGTTATTAAAAGGTAACAGTTAGCCTGACTAGAGGACTAGACAGTGGGTTAGTATCAGTTGGCCTGACTAGAGGACTAGACAGTGGGTTACTAAAAGGTAACAGTTAGCCTGACTAGAGGACTAGACAGTGGGTTATTAAAAGGTAACAGTTAGCCTGACTAGAGGACTAGACAGTGGGTTATTTAAAGGTAACAGTTAGCCTGACTAGAGGACTAGACAGTGGGTTATTAAAATGTAACAGTTAGCCTGACCAGAGGACGAGACAGTGGGTTAGTATCAGTTAGCCTGACTAGAGGACTAGACAGTGGGTTAGTATCAGTTAGCCTGACTAGAGGACTAGACAGTGGGTTAGTATCAGTTAGCCTGACTAGAGGACTAGACAGTGGGTTATTTAAAGGTAACAGTTAGCCTGACTAGAGGACTAGACAGTGGGTTATTTAAAGGTAACAGTTAGCCTGACTAGAGGACTAGACAGTGGGTTAGTATCAGTTAGCCTGACTAGAGGACTAGACAGTGGGTTAGTATCAGTTGGCCTGACTAGAGGACTAGACAGTGGGTTATTTAAAGGTAACAGTTAGCCTGACTAGAGGACTAGACAGTGGGTTATTTAAAGGTAACAGTTAGCCTGACTAGAGGACTAGACAGTGGGTTATTTAAAGGTAACTGTTAGCCTGACTAGAGGACTAGACAGTGGGTTATTTAAAGGTAACAGTTAGCCTGACTAGAGGACTAGACAGTGGGTTAGTATCAGTTAGCCTGACTAGAGGACTAGACAGTGGGTTAGTATCAGTTGGCCTGACTAGAGGACTAGACAGTGGGTTATTAAAAGGTAACAATTAGCCTGAATCGAGGACTAGACAGTGGGTTATTTAAAGGTAACAGTTAGCCTGACTAGAGGACTAGACAGTGGGTTATTTAAAGGTAACAGTTAGCCTGACTAGAGGACTAGACAGTGGGTTATTTAAAGGTAACAGTTAGCCTGACTAGAGGACTAGACAGTGGGTTATTTAAAGGTAACAGTTAGCCTGACTAGAGGACCAGACAGTGGGTTAGTATCAGTTAGCCTGACTAGAGGACTAGACAGCGGGTTATTATCAGTTGGCCTGATTAGAGGACTAGACAGTGGGTAAGTATCAGTTGGCCTGACTCGAGGACTAGACAGTGGGTTATTTAAAGGTAACAGTTAGCCTGACTAGAGGACTAGACAGTGGGTTATTTAAAGGTAACAGTTAGCCTGACTAGAGGACTAGACAGTGGGTTATTTAAAGGTAACAGGTAGCCTGACTAGAGGACTAGACATTGGGTTATTTAAAGGTAACTGTTAGCCTGACTAGAGGACTAGACAGTGGGTTATTTAAAGGTAACAGTTAGCCTGACTAGAGGACTAGACAGTGGGTTAGTATCAGTTAGCCTGACTAGAGGACTAGACAGTGGGTTAGTATCAGTTGGCCTGACTAGAGGACTAGACAGTGGGTTATTAAAAGGTAACAATTAGCCTGACTTGAGGACTAGACAGTGGGTTATTTAAAGGTAACAGTTAGCCTGACTAGAGGACTAGACTGTGGGTTATTTAAAGGTAACAGTTAGCCTGACTAGAGGACTAGACAGTGGGTTATTTAAAGGTAACAGTTAGCCTGACTAGAGGACTAGACAGTGGGTTATTTAAAGGTAACAGTTAGCCTGACTAGAGGACTAGACAGTGGGTTATTTAAAGGTAACAGTTAGCCTGACTAGAGGACTAGACAGTGGGTTAGTATCAGTTAGCCTGACTAGAGGACAAGACAGTGGGTTAGTATCAGTTGGCCTGACTAGAGGACTAGACAGTGGGTTATTAAAAGGTAACAATTAGCCTGACTAGAGGACTAGACAGTGGGTTATTTAAAGGTAACAGTTAGCCTGACAAGAGGACTAGACAGTGGGTTATTTAAAGGTAACAGTTAGCCTGACTAGAGGACTAGACAGTGGGTTATTAAAAGGTAACAGTTAGCCTGACTAGAGGACTAGACAGTGGGTTAGTATCTGTTAGCCTGACTAGAGGACTAGACAGTGGGTTAGTATCAGTTGGCCTGACTAGAGGACTAGACAGTGGGTTATTAAAAGGTAACAATTAGACTGACTAGAGGACTAGACAGTGGGTTATTTAAAGGTAACAGTTAGCCTGACAAGAGGACTAGACAGTGGGTTATTTAAAGGTAACAGTTAGCCTGACTAGAGCACTAGACAGTGGGTTATTAAAAGGTATCAGTTAGCCTGACTAGAGGACTAGACAGTGGGTTATTAAAAGGTATCAGTTGGCCTGACTAGAGGACTAGACAGTGGGTTATTTAAAGGTAACAGTTAGCCTGACTAGAGGACTAGACAGTGGGTTATTTAAAGGTAACAGTTAGCCTGACTAGAGGACTAGACAGTGGGTTATTTAAAGGTAACAGTTAGCCTGACTAGTGACTAGACAGTGGGTTATTTAAAGGTAACTGTTAGCCTGACTAGAGGACTAGACAGTGGGGTATTTAAAGGTAACAGTTAGCCTGACTAGAGGACTAGACAGTGGGTTAGTATCAGTTGGCCTGACTAGAGGACTAGACAGTGGGTTATTAAAAGGTAACAATTAGCCTGACTAGAGGACTAGACAGTGGGTTATTTAAAGGTAACTGTTAGCCTGACTAGAGGACTAGACAGTGGGTTATTTAAAGGTAACAGTTAGCCTGACTAGAGGACTAGACAGTGGGTTAGTATCAGTTGGCCTGACTAGAGGACTAGACAGTGGGTTATTAAAAGGTAACAATTAGCCTGACTAGAGGACTAGACAGTGGGTTATTTAAAGGTAACAGTTAGCCTGACTAGAGGACTAGACAGTGGGTTAGTATCAGTTAGCCTGACTAGAGGACTAGACAGTGGGTTATTATCAGTTGGCCTTACTAGAGGACTAGACAGTGGGTAAGTATCAGTTGGCCTGACTAGAGGACTAGAAAGTGGGTTATTTAAAGGTAACAGTTAGCCTGACTAGAGGTCTAGACAGTGGGTTAGTATCAGTTGGCCTGACTAGAGGACTAGACAGTGGGTTATTAAAAGGTAACAGTTAGCCTGACAAGAGGACTAGACAGTGGGTTATTTAAAGGTAACAGTTAGCCTGACTAGAGGACTAGAGAGTGGGTTATTTAAAGGTAACTGTTAGCCTGACTAGAGGACTAGACAGTGGGTTATTTAAAGGTAACAGTTAGCCTGACTAGAGGACTAGACAGTGGGTTAGTATCAGTTGGCCTGACTAGAGGACTAGACAGTGGGTTATTAAAAGGTAACACGTAGTCTGACTAGAGGACTAGACAGTGGGTTATTTAAAGGTAACTGTTAGCCTGACTAGAGGACTAGACAGTGGGTTATTTAAAGGTAACAGTTAGCCTGACTAGAGGACTAGACAGTGGGTTAGTATCAGTTGGCCTGACTAGAGGACTAGACAGTGGGTTATTAAAAGGTAACAATTAGCCTGACTAGAGGACTAGACAGTGGGTTATTTAAAGGTAACAGTTAGCCTGACTAGAGGACTAGACAGTGGGTTAGTATCAGTTAGCCTGACTAGAGGACTAGACAGTGGGTTATTATCAGTTGGCCTGACTAGAGGACTAGACAGTGGGTAAGTATCAGTTGGCCTGACTAGAGGACTAGACAGTGGGTTATTAAAAGGTAACAATTAGCCTGACTTGAGGACTAGACAGTGGGTTATTTAAAGGTAACAGTTAGCCTGACTAGAGGACTAGACTGTGGGTTATTTAAAGGTAACAGTTAGCCTGACTAGAGGACTAGACAGTGGGTTATTTAAAGGTAACAGTTAGCCTGACTAGAGGACTAGACAGTGGGTTATTTAAAGGTAACAGTTAGCCTGACTAGAGGACTAGACAGTGGGTTATTTAAAGGTAACAGTTAGCCTGACTAGAGGACTAGACAGTGGGTTAGTATCAGTTAGCCTGACTAGAGGACTAGACAGTGGGTTAGTATCAGTTGGCCTGACTAGAGGACTAGACAGTGGGTTATTAAAAGGTAACAATTAGCCTGACTAGAGGACTAGACAGTGGGTTATTTAAAGGTAACAGTTAGCCTGACAAGAGGACTAGACAGTGGGTTATTTAAAGGTAACAGTTAGCCTGACTAGAGGACTAGACAGTGGGTTATTAAAAGGTAACAGTTAGCCTGACTAGAGGACTAGACAGTGGGTTAGTATCTGTTAGCCTGACTAGAGGACTAGACAGTGGGTTAGTATCAGTTGGCCTGACTAGAGGACTAGACAGTGGGTTATTTAAAGGTAACAGTTAGCCTGACTAGAGGACTAGACAGTGGGTTATTTAAAGGTAACAGTTAGCCTGACTAGAGGACTAGACAGTGGGTTATTAAAAGGTATCAGTTAACCTGACTAGAGGACTAGACAGTGGGTTAGTATCAGTTAGCCTGACTAGAGGACTAGACAGTGGGTTATTAAAAGGTATCAGTTAGCCTGACGAGACAGTGGGTTATTAAAAGGTATCAGTTAGCCTGACGAGACAGTGGGTTATTAAAAGGTATCAGTTGGCCTGACTAGAGGACTAGACAGTGGGTTAGTATCAGTTAGCCTGACTAGAGGACTAGACATTGGGTTAGTATCAGTTAGCCTGACTAGAGGACTAGACAGTGGGTTATTTAAAGGTAACAGTTAGCCTGACTAGAGGACTAGACAGTGGGTTATTTAAAGGTAACAGTTAGCCTGACTAGAGGACTAGACAGTGGATTATTTAAAGGTAACAGTTAGCCTGACTAGAGAACTAGACAGTGGGTTATTAAAAGGTATCAGTTAGCCTGACTAGAGGACTAGACAGTGGGTTATTTAAAGGTAACAGTTAGCCTGACTAGTGGCCTAGACAGTGGGTTATTTAAAGGTAACAATTAGCCTGACTAGTGGACTAGACAGTGGGTTATTTAAAGGTAACAGTTAGCCTGACTAGAGAACTAGACAGTGGGTTATTAAAAGGTATCAGTTAGCCTGACTAGAGGACTAGACAGTGGGTTATTAAAAGGTAACAGTTAGCCTGACTAGAGGACAAGACAGTGGGTTAGTATCAGTTGGCCTGACTAGAGGACTAGACAGTGGGTTATTAAAAGGTAACAGTTAGCCTGACTAGAGGACTAGACAGTGGGCTATTTAAAGGTAACAGTTAGCCTGACTAGAGGACTAGACAGTGGGTTATTTAAAGGTAACAGTTAGCCTGACTAGAGGACTAGACAGTGGGTTAGTATCAGTTAGCCTGACTAGAGGACTAGACAGTGGGTTAGTATAAGTTGGCCTGACTAGAGGACTAGACAGTGGGTTATTTAAAGGTAACAGTTAGCCTGACTAGAGGACTAGACAGTGGGTTATTTAAAGGTAACAGGTAGCCTGACTAGAGGACTAGACATTGGGTTATTTAAAGGTAACTGTTAGCCTGACTAGAGGACTAGACAGTGGGTTATTTAAAGGTAACAGTTAGCCTGACTAGAGGACTAGACAGTGGGTTAGTATCAGTTAGCCTGACTAGAGGACTAGACAGTGGGTTAGTATCAGTTGGCCTGACTAGAGGACTAGACAGTGGGTTATTAAAAGGTAACAATTAGCCTGACTTGAGGACTAGACAGTGGGTTATTTAAAGGTAACAGTTAGCCTGACTAGAGGACTAGACTGTGGGTTATTTAAAGGTAACAGTTAGCCTGACTAGAGGACTAGACAGTGGGTTATTTAAAGGTAACAGTTAGCCTGACTAGAGGACTAGACAGTGGGTTATTTAAAGGTAACAGTTAGCCTGACTAGAGGACTAGACAGTGGGTTATTTAAAGGTAACAGTTAGCCTGACTAGAGGACTAGACAGTGGGTTAGTATCAGTTAGCCTGACTAGAGGACTAGACAGTGGGTTAGTATCAGTTGGCCTGACTAGAGGACTAGACAGTGGGTTATTAAAAGGTAACAATTAGCCTGACTAGAGGACTAGACAGTGGGTTATTTAAAGGTAACAGTTAGCCTGACAAGAGGACTAGACAGTGGGTTATTTAAAGGTAACAGTTAGCCTGACTAGAGGACTAGACAGTGGGTTATTAAAAGGTAACAGTTAGCCTGACTAGAGGACTAGACAGTGGGTTAGTATCTGTTAGCCTGACTAGAGGACTAGACAGTGGGTTAGTATCAGTTGGCCTGACTAGAGGACT
The DNA here is from genome assembly GCF_036934945.1 of Oncorhynchus masou masou. NCBI lineage: Eukaryota > Metazoa > Chordata > Actinopteri > Salmoniformes > Salmonidae > Oncorhynchus > Oncorhynchus masou. Next base: position 97,225,818 of record NC_088224.1, read on the forward strand.
AGACAGTGGGTTATTTAAAGGTAACAGTTAGCCTGACTAGAGGACTAGACAGTGGGTTATTTAAAGGTAACAGTTAGCCTGACTAGAGGACTAGACAGTGGGTTATTAAAAGGTATCAGTTAACCTGACTAGAGGACTAGACAGTGGGTTAGTATCAGTTAGCCTGACTAGAGGACTAGACAGTGGGTTATTAAAAGGTATCAGTTAGCCTGACGAGACAGTGGGTTATTAAAAGGTATCAGTTAGCCTGACGAGACAGTGGGTTATTAAAAGGTATCAGTTGGCCTGACTAGAGGACTAGACAGTGGGTTAGTATCAGTTAGCCTGACTAGAGGACTAGACATTGGGTTAGTATCAGTTAGCCTGACTAGAGGACTAGACAGTGGGTTATTTAAAGGTAACAGTTAGCCTGACTAGAGGACTAGACAGTGGGTTATTTAAAGGTAACAGTTAGCCTGACTAGAGGACTAGACAGTGGATTATTTAAAGGTAACAGTTAGCCTGACTAGAGAACTAGACAGTGGGTTATTAAAAGGTATCAGTTAGCCTGACTAGAGGACTAGACAGTGGGTTATTTAAAGGTAACAGTTAGCCTGACTAGTGGCCTAGACAGTGGGTTATTTAAAGGTAACAATTAGCCTGACTAGTGGACTAGACAGTGGGTTATTTAAAGGTAACAGTTAGCCTGACTAGAGAACTAGACAGTGGGTTATTAAAAGGTATCAGTTAGCCTGACTAGAGGACTAGACAGTGGGTTATTAAAAGGTAACAGTTAGCCTGACTAGAGGACAAGACAGTGGGTTAGTATCAGTTGGCCTGACTAGAGGACTAGACAGTGGGTTATTAAAAGGTAACAGTTAGCCTGACTAGAGGACTAGACAGTGGGCTATTTAAAGGTAACAGTTAGCCTGACTAGAGGACTAGACAGTGGGTTATTTAAAGGTAACAGTTAGCCTGACTAGAGGACTAGACAGTGGGTTAGTATCAGTTAGCCTGACTAGAGGACTAGACAGTGGGTTAGTATCAGTTGGCCTGACTAGAGGACTAGACAGTGGGTTATTAAAAGGTAACAATTAGCCTGACTTGAGGACTAGACAGTGGGTTATTTAAAGGTAACAGTTAGCCTGACTAGAGGACTAGACTGTGGGTTATTTAAAGGTAACAGTTAGCCTGACTAGAGGACTAGACAGTGGGTTATTTAAAGGTAACAGTTAGCCTGACTAGAGGACTAGACAGTGGGTTATTTAAAGGTAACAGTTAGCCTGACTAGAGGACTAGACAGTGGGTTATTTAAAGGTAACAGTTAGCCTGACTAGAGGACTAGACAGTGGGTTAGTATCAGTTAGCCTGACTAGAGGACTAGACAGTGGGTTAGTATCAGTTGGCCTGACTAGAGGACTAGACAGTGGGTTATTAAAAGGTAACAATTAGCCTGACTAGAGGACTAGACAGTGGGTTATTTAAAGGTAACAGTTAGCCTGACAAGAGGACTAGACAGTGGGTTATTTAAAGGTAACAGTTAGCCTGACTAGAGGACTAGACAGTGGGTTATTAAAAGGTAACAGTTAGCCTGACTAGAGGACTAGACAGTGGGTTAGTATCTGTTAGCCTGACTAGAGGACTAGACAGTGGGTTAGTATCAGTTGGCCTGACTAGAGGACTAGACAGTGGGTTATTTAAAGGTAACAGTTAGCCTGACTAGAGGACTAGACAGTGGGTTATTTAAAGGTAACAGTTAGCCTGACTAGAGGACTAGACAGTGGGTTATTAAAAGGTATCAGTTAACCTGACTAGAGGACTAGACAGTGGGTTAGTATCAGTTAGCCTGACTAGAGGACTAGACAGTGGGTTATTAAAAGGTATCAGTTAGCCTGACGAGACAGTGGGTTATTAAAAGGTATCAGTTAGCCTGACGAGACAGTGGGTTATTAAAAGGTATCAGTTGGCCTGACTAGAGGACTAGACAGTGGGTTAGTATCAGTTAGCCTGACTAGAGGACTAGACATTGGGTTAGTATCAGTTAGCCTGACTAGAGGACTAGACAGTGGGTTATTTAAAGGTAACAGTTAGCCTGACTAGAGGACTAGACAGTGGGTTATTTAAAGGTAACAGTTAGCCTGACTAGAGGACTAGACAGTGGATTATTTAAAGGTAACAGTTAGCCTGACTAGAGAACTAGACAGTGGGTTATTAAAAGGTATCAGTTAGCCTGACTAGAGGACTAGACAGTGGGTTATTTAAAGGTAACAGTTAGCCTGACTAGTGGCCTAGACAGTGGGTTATTTAAAGGTAACAATTAGCCTGACTAGTGGACTAGACAGTGGGTTATTTAAAGGTAACAGTTAGCCTGACTAGAGAACTAGACAGTGGGTTATTAAAAGGTATCAGTTAGCCTGACTAGAGGACTAGACAGTGGGTTATTAAAAGGTAACAGTTAGCCTGACTAGAGGACAAGACAGTGGGTTAGTATCAGTTGGCCTGACTAGAGGACTAGACAGTGGGTTATTAAAAGGTAACAGTTAGCCTGACTAGAGGACTAGACAGTGGGCTATTTAAAGGTAACAGTTAGCCTGACTAGAGGACTAGACAGTGGGTTATTTAAAGGTAACAGTTAGCCTGACTAGAGGACTAGACAGTGGGTTAGTATCAGTTAGCCTGACTAGAGGACTAGACAGTGGGTTAGTATCAGTTGGCCTGACTAGAGGACTAGACAGTGGGTTATTTAAAGGTAACAGTTAGCCTGACTAGAGGACTAGACAGTGGGTTATTTAAAGGTAACAGTTAGCCTGACTAGAGGACTAGACAGTGGGTTATTTAAAGGTAACAGTTAGCCTGACTAGAGGACTAGACAGTGGGTTAGTATCAGTTAGCCTGACTAGAGGACTAGACAGTGGGTTAGTATCAGTTGGCCTGACTAGAGGACTAGACAGTGGGTTATTAAAAGGTAACAATTAGCCTGAATCGAGGACTAGACAGTGGGTTATTTAAAGGTAACAGTTAGCCTGACTAGAGGACTAGACAGTGGGTTATTAAAAGGTAACAATTAGCCTGAATCGAGGACTAGACAGTGGGTTATTTAAAGGTAACAGTTAGCCTGACTAGAGGACTAGACAGTGGGTTATTTAAAGGTAACAGTTAGCCTGACTAGAGGACTAGACAGTGGGTTATTTAAAGGTAACAGTTAGCCTGACTAGAGGACCAGACAGTGGGTTAGTATCAGTTAGCCTGACTAGAGGACTAGACAGTGGGTTATTATCAGTTGGCCTGATTAGAGGACTAGACAGTGGGTAAGTATCAGTTGGCCTGACTCGAGGACTAGACAGTGGGTTATTTAAAGGTAACAGTTAGCCTGACTAGAGGACTAGACAGTGGGTTATTTAAAGGTAACAGTTAGCCTGACTAGAGGACTAGACAGTGGGTTATTTAAAGGTAACAGGTAGCCTGACTAGAGGACTAGACATTGGGTTATTTAAAGGTAACTGTTAGCCTGACTAGAGGACTAGACAGTGGGTTATTTAAAGGTAACAGTTAGCCTGACTAGAGGACTAGACAGTGGGTTAGTATCAGTTGGCCTGACTAGAGGACTAGACAGTGGGTTATTTAAAGGTAACAGTTAGCCTGACTAGAGGACTAGACAGTGGGTTATTTAAAGGTAACTGTTAGCCTGACTAGAGGACTAGACAGTGGGTTATTTAAAGGTAACAGTTAGCCTGACTAGAGGACTAGACAGTGGGTTAGTATCAGTTGGCCTGACTAGAGGACTAGACAGTGGGTTATTAAAAGGTAACAATTAGCCTGACTAGAGGACTAGACAGTGGGTTATTTAAAGGTAACTGTTAGCCTGACTAGAGGACTAGACAGTGGGTTATTTAAAGGTAACAGTTAGCCTGACTAGAGGACTAGACAGTGGGTTAGTATCAGTTGGCCTGACTAGAGGACTAGACAGTGGGTTATTAAAAGGTAACAATTAGCCTGACTAGAGGACTAGACAGTGGGTTATTTAAAGGTAACAGTTAGCCTGACTAGAGGACTAGACAGTGGGTTAGTATCAGTTAGCCTGACTAGAGGACTAGACAGTGGGTTATTATCAGTTGAACTTACTAGAGGACTAGACAGTGGGTAAGTATCAGTTGGCCTGACTAGAGGACTAGACAGTGGGTTATTTAAAGGTAACAGTTAGCCTGACTAGAGGTCTAGACAGTGGGTTAGTATCAGTTGGCCTGACTAGAGGACTAGACAGTGGGTTATTAAAAGGTAACAGTTAGCCTGACAAGAGGACTAGACAGTGGGTTATTTAAAGGTAACAGTTAGCCTGACTAGAGGACTAGACAGTGGGTTATTTAAAGGTAACTGTTAGCCTGACTAGAGGACTAGACAGTGGGTTATTTAAAGGTAACAGTTAGCCTGACTAGAGGACTAGACAGTGGGTTAGTATCAGTTGGCCTGACTAGAGGACTAGACAGTGGGTTATTAAAAGGTAACAATTAGCCTGACTAGAGGACTAGACAGTGGGTTATTTAAAGGTAACTGTTAGCCTGACTAGAGGACTAGACAGTGGGTTATTTAAAGGTAACAGTTAGCCTGACTAGAGGACTAGACAGTGGGTTAGTATCAGTTGGCCTGACTAGAGGACTAGACAGTGGGTTATTAAAAGGTAACAATTAGCCTGACTAGAGGACTAGACAGTGGGTTATTTAAAGGTAACAGTTAGCCTGACTAGAGGACTAGACAGTGGGTTAGTATCAGTTAGCCTGACTAGAGGACTAGACAGTGGGTTATTATCAGTTGGCCTGACTAGAGGACTAGACAGTGGGTAAGTATCAGTTGGCCTGACTAGAGGACTAGACAGTGGGTTATTTAAAGGTAACAGTTAGCCTGACTAGAGGTCTAGACAGTGGGTTAGTATCAGTTGGCCTGACTAGAGGACTAGACAGTGGGTTATTAAAAGGTAACAGTTAGCCTGACAAGAGGACTAGACAGTGGGTTATTTAAAGGTAACAGTTAGCCTGACTAGAGGACTAGACAGTGGGTTATTTAAAGGTAACAGTTAGCCTGACTAAAGGACTAGACAGTGGGTTAGTATCAGTTAGCCTGACTAGAGGACTAGACAGTGGGTTAGTATCAGTTGGCCTGACTAGAGGACTAGACATTGGGTTAGTATCAGTTAGCCTGACTAGAGGACTAGACAGTGGGTTATTTAAAGGTAACAGTTACCCTGACTAGAGGACTAGACAGTGGGTTATTTAAAGGTAACAGTTAGCCTGACTAGAGGACTAGACAGTGGGTTATTTAAAGGTAACAGTTAGCCTGACTAGAGAACTAGACAGTGGGTTATTAAAAGGTATCAGTTAGCCTGACTAGAGGACTAGACAGTGGGTTATTTAAAGGTAACAGTTAGCCTGACTAGTGGACTAGACAGTGGGTTATTTAAAGGTAACAATTAGCCTGACTAGTGGACTAGACAGTGGGTTATTTAAAGGTAACAGTTAGCCTGACTAGAGAACTAGACAGTGGGTTTTTAAAAGGTATCAGTTAGCCTGACTAGAGGACTAGACAGTGGGTTATTAAAAGGTAACAGTTAGCCTGACTAGAGGACTAGACAGTGGGTTTACATTTTACATTACATTTAAGTCATTTAGCAGACACTCTTATCCAGAGCGACTTACAAATTGGTGAATTCACCTTCTGACATCCAGTGGAACAGCCACTTTACAATAGTGCATCTAAATCATTAAGGGGGGGGGGGGGGGGGGTGAGAAGGATTACTTATCCTATCCTAGGTATTCCTTGAAGAGGTGGGGTTTCAGGTGTCTCCGGAAGGTGGTGATTTACTCCGCTGTCCTGGCGTCGTGAGGGACTAGACAGTGGGTTAGTATCAGTTGGCCTGACTAGAGGACTAGACAGTGGGTTATTAAAAGGTAACAGTTAGCCTGACTAGAGGACTAGACAGTGGGTTATTTAAAGGTAACAGTTAGCCTGACTAGAGGACTAGACAGTGGGTTATTTAAAGGTAACAGTTAGCCTGACTAGAGGACTAGACAGTGGGTTAGTATCAGTTGGCCTGACTCGAGGACTAGACAGTGGGTTATTTTAAGGTAACAGTTAGCCTGACTAGAGGACTAGACAGTGGGTTATTTAAAGGTAACAGTTAGCCTGACTAGAGGACTAGACAGTGGGTTATTTAAAGGTAACTGTTAGCCTGACTAGAGGACTAGACAGTGGGTTATTTAAAGGTAACAGTTAGCCTGACTAGAGGACTAGACAGTGGGTTAGTATCAGTTGGCCTGACTAGAGGACTAGACAGTGGGTTATTAAAAGGTAACAATTAGCCTGACTAGAGGACTAGACAGTGGGTTATTTAAAGGTAACTGTTAGCCTGACTAGAGGACTAGACAGTGGTTTATTTAAAGGTAACAGTTAGCCTGACTAGAGGACTAGACAGTGGGTTATTTAAAGGTAACAGTTAGCCTGACTAAAGGACTAGACAGTGGGTTAGTATCAGTTGGCCTGACTAGAGGACTAGACAGTGGGTAAGTATCAGTTGGCCTGACTAGAGGACTAGACAGTGGGTTATTTAAAGGTAACAGTTAGCCTGACTAGAGGTCTAGACAGTGGGTTAGTATCAGTTGGCCTGACTAGAGGACTAGACAGTGGGTTATTAAAAGGTAACAGTTAGCCTGACAAGAGGACTAGACAGTGGGTTATTTAAAGGTAACAGTTATCCTGACTAAAGGACTAGACAGTGGGATAGTATCAGTTAGCCTGACTAGAGGACTAGACAGTGGGTTATTAAAAGGTAACAGTTAGCCTGACTAGAGGACTAGACAGTGGGTTATTTAAAGGTAACAGTTAGCCTGACTAGAGGACTAGACAGTGGGTTATTTAAAGGTAACAGTTAGCCTGACTAGAGGACTAGACAGTGGGTTATTTAAAGGTAACAGTTAGCCTGACTAAAGGACTAGACAGTGGGTTAGTATCAGTTAGCCTGACTAGAGGACTAGACAGTGGGTTAGTATCAGTTGGCCTGACTAGAGGACTAGACATTGGGTTAGTATCAGTTAGCCTGACTAGAGGACTAGACAGTGGGTTATTTAAAGGTAACAGTTACCCTGACTAGAGGACTAGACAGTGGGTTATTTAAAGGTAACAGTTAGCCTGACTAGAGGACTAGACAGTGGGTTATTTAAAGGTAACAGTTAGCCTGACTAGAGAACTAGACAGTGGGTTATTAAAAGGTATCAGTTAGCCTGACTAGAGGACTAGACAGTGGGTTATTTAAAGGTAACAGTTAGCCTGACTAGTGGACTAGACAGTGGGTTATTTAAAGGTAACAATTAGCCTGACTAGTGGACTAGACAGTGGGTTATTTAAAGGTAACAGTTAGCCTGACTAGAGAACTAGACAGTGGGTTTTTAAAAGGTATCAGTTAGCCTGACTAGAGGACTAGACAGTGGGTTATTAAAAGGTAACAGTTAGCCTGACTAGAGGACTAGACAGTGGGTTTACATTTTACATTACATTTAAGTCATTTAGCAGACACTCTTATCCAGAGCGACTTACAAATTGGTGAATTCACCTTCTGACATCCAGTGGAACAGCCACTTTACAATAGTGCATCTAAATCATTAAGGGGGGGGGAGGGGGGGGGGTGAGAAGGATTACTTATCCTATCCTAGGTATTCCTTGAAGAGGTGGGGTTTCAGGTGTCTCCGGAAGGTGGTGATTTACTCCGCTGTCCTGGCGTCGTGAGGGACTAGACAGTGGGTTAGTATCAGTTGGCCTGACTAGAGGACTAGACAGTGGGTTATTAAAAGGTAACAGTTAGCCTGACTAGAGGACTAGACAGTGGGTTATTTAAAGGTAACAGTTAGCCTGACTAGAGGACTAGACAGTGGGTTATTTAAAGGTAACAGTTAGCCTGACTAGAGGACTAGACAGTGGGTTAGTATCAGTTGGCCTGACTCGAGGACTAGACAGTGGGTTATTTTAAGGTAACAGTTAGCCTGACTAGAGGACTAGACAGTGGGTTATTTAAAGGTAACAGTTAGCCTGACTAGAGGACTAGACAGTGGGTTATTTAAAGGTAACAGTTAGCCTGACCAGAGGACTAGACAGTGGGTTATTTAAAGGTAACTGTTAGCCTGACTAGAGGACTAGACAGTGGGTTATTTAAAGGTAACAGTTAGCCTGACTAGAGGACTAGACAGTGGGTTAGTATCAGTTAGCCTGACTAGAGGACTAGACAGTGGGTTATTATCAGTTGGACTGATTAGAGGACTAGACAGTGGGTAAGTATCAGTTGGCCTGACTCGAGGACTAGACAGTGGGTTATTTAAAGGTAACAGTTAGCCTGACTAGAGGACTAGACAGTGGGTTATTTAAAGGTAACAGTTAGCCTGACTAGAGGACTAGACATTGGGTTATTTAAAGGTAACTGTTAGCCTGACTAGAGGACTAGACAGTGGGTTATTTAAAGGTAACAGTTAGCCTGACTAGAGGACTAGACAGTGGGTTAGTATCAGTTAGCCTGACTAGAGGACTAGACAGTGGGTTAGTATCAGTTGGCCTGACTAGAGGACTAGACAGTGGGTTATTAAAAGGTAACAATTAGCCTGACTCAAGGACTAGACAGTGGGTTATTTAAAGGTAACAGTTAGCCTGACTAGAGGACTAGACAGTGGGTTATTTAAAGGTAACAGTTAGCCTGACTAGAGGACTAGACAGTGGGTTATTTAAAGGTAACAGTTAGCCTGACTAGAGGACTAGACAGTGGGTTATTTAAAGGTAACAGTTAGTCTGACTAGAGGACTAGACAGTGGGTTAGTATCAGTTAGCCTGACTAGAGGACTAGACAGTGGGTTATTATCAGTTGGCCTGACTAGAGGACTAGACAGTGGGTAAGTATCAGTTGGCCTGACTAGAGGACTAGACAGTGGGTTATTTAAAGGTAACAGTTAGCCTGACTAGAGGACTAGACAGTGGGTTAGTATCAGTTGGCCTGAATAGAGGACTAGACAGTGGGTTATTAAAAGGTAACAGTTAGCCTGACTAGAGGACTAGACAGTGGGTTATTTAAAGGTAACAGTTAGCCTGACTAGAGGACTAGACAGTGGGTTATTTAAAGGTAACAGTTAGCCTGACTAGAGGACTAGACAGTGGGTTATTTAAAGGTAACAGTTAGCCTGACTAGAGGACTAGACAGTGGGTTAGTATCAGTTAGCCTGACTAGAGGACTAGACAGTGGGTTATTATCAGTTGGCCTGACTAGAGGACTAGACAGTGGGTAAGTATCAGTTGGCCTGACTAGAGGACTAGACAGTGGGTTATTTAAAGGTAACAGTTAGCCTGACTAGAGGACTAGACAGTGGGTTAGTATCAGTTGGCCTGAATAGAGGACTAGACAGTGGGTTATTAAAAGGTAACAGTTAGCCTGACTAGAGGACTAGACAGTGGGTTATTTAAAGGTAACTGTTAGCCTGACTAGAGGACTAGACAGTGGGTTATTTAAAGGTAACAGTTAGCCTGACTAGAGGACTAGACAGTGGGTTATTTAAAGGTAACAGTTAGCCTGACTAGAGGACTAGACAGTGGGTTATTAAAAGGTAACAGTTAGCCTGACTAGAGCACTAGACAGTGGGTTATTTAAAGGTAACAGTTAGCCTGACTAGAGGACTAGACAGTGGGTTATTTAAAGGTAACAGTTAGCCTGACTAGAGGACTAGACAGTGGGTTAGTATCAGTTGGCCTGACTCGAGGACTAGATAGTGGGTTATTTAAAGGTAACAGTTAGCCTGACTAGAGGACTAGACAGTGGGTTATTTAAAGGTAACAGTTAGCCTGACTAGAGGACTAGACAGTGGGTTATTTAAAGGTAACAGTTATCCTGACTAGAGGACTAGACAGTGGGTTAGTATCAGTTAGCCTGACTAGAGGACTAGACAGTGGGTTGGTATCAGTTGGCCTGACTAGAGGACTAGACAGTGGGTTATTAAAAGGTAACAATTAGCCTGACTAGAGGACTAGACAGTGGGTTATTTAAAGGTAACAGTTAGCCTGACTAGAGGACTAGACAGTGGGTTAGTATCAGTTAGCCTGACTAGAGGACTAGACAGTGGGTTATTATCAGTTGGACTGATTAGAGGACTAGACAGTGGGTAAGTATCAGTTGGCCTGACTCGAGGACTAGACAGTGGGTTATTTAAAGGTAACAGTTAGCCTGACTAGAGGACTAGACAGTGGGTTATTTAAAGGTAACAGTTAGCCTGACTAGAGGACTAGACATTGGGTTATTTAAAGGTAACTGTTAGCCTGACTAGAGGACTAGACAGTGGGTTATTTAAAGGTAACAGTTAGCCTGACTAGAGGACTAGACAGTGGGTTAGTATCAGTTAGCCTGACTAGAGGACTAGACAGTGGGTTAGTATCAGTTGGCCTGACTAGAGGACTAGACAGTGGGTTATTAAAAGGTAACAATTAGCCTGACTCAAGGACTAGACAGTGGGTTATTTAAAGGTAACAGTTAGCCTGACTAGAGGACTAGACAGTGGGTTATTTAAAGGTAACAGTTAGCCTGACTAGAGGACTAGACAGTGGGTTATTTAAAGGTAACAGTTAGCCTGACTAGAGGACTAGACAGTGGGTTATTTAAAGGTAACAGTTAGCCTGACTAGAGGACTAGACAGTGGGTTAGTATCAGTTAGCCTGACTAGAGGACTAGACAGTGGGTTATTATCAGTTGGCCTGACTAGAGGACTAGACAGTGGGTAAGTATCAGTTGGCCTGACTAGAGGACTAGACAGTGGGTTATTTAAAGGTAACAGTTAGCCTGACTAGAGGACTAGACAGTGGGTTAGTATCAGTTGGCCTGAATAGAGGACTAGACAGTGGGTTATTAAAAGGTAACAGTTAGCCTGACTAGAGGACTAGACAGTGGGTTATTTAAAGGTAACAGTTAGCCTGACTAGAGGACTAGACAGTGGGTTATTTAAAGGTAACAGTTAGCCTGACTAGAGGACTAGACAGTGGGTTATTTAAAGGTAACAGTTAGCCTGACTAGAGGACTAGACAGTGGGTTAGTATCAGTTAGCCTGACTAGAGGACTAGACAGTGGGTTATTATCAGTTGGCCTGACTAGAGGACTAGACAGTGGGTAAGTATCAGTTGGCCTGACTAGAGGACTAGACAGTGGGTTATTTAAAGGTAACAGTTAGCCTGACTAGAGGACTAGACAGTGGGTTAGTATCAGTTGGCCTGAATAGAGGACTAGACAGTGGGTTATTAAAAGGTAACAGTTAGCCTGACTAGAGGACTAGACAGTGGGTTATTTAAAGGTAACAGTTAGCCTGACAAGAGGACTAGACAGTGGGTTAGTATCAGTTAGCCTGACTAGATGACTAGACAGTGGGTTAGTATCAGTTGGCCTGACTAGAGGACTAGACAGTTGGTTATTAAAAGGGAACAATTAGCCTGACTAGAGGACTAGACAGTGGGTTATTTAAAGGTAACAGTTAGCCTGACAAGAGGACTAGACAGTGGGTTATTTAAAGGTAACAGTTAGCCTGACTAGAGGACTAGACAGTGGGTTATTAAAAGGTATCAGTTAGCCTGATTAGAGGACTAGACAGTGGGTTATTAAAAGGTATCAGTTGGCCTGACTAGAGGACTAGACAGTGGGTTATTTAAAGGTAACAGATAGCCTGACTAGAGGACTAGACAGTGGGTTATTTAAAGGTAACAGTTAGCCTGACTAGAGGACTAGACAGTGGGTTATTTAAAGGTAACAGTTAGCCTGACTAGAGGACTAGACAGTGGGTTATTTAAAGGTAACTGTTAGCCTGACTAGAGGACTAGACAGTGGGTTATTTAAAGGTAACAGTTAGCCTGACTAGAGGACTAGACAGTGGGTTAGTATCTGTTAGACTGACTAGAGGACTAGACAGTGGGTTAGTATCAGTTGGCCTGACTAGAGGACTAGACAGTGGGTTATTAAAAGGTAACAATTAGCCTGACTAGAGGACTAGACAGTGGGTTATTTAAAGGTAACAGTTAGCCTGACTAGAGGACTAGACAGTTGGTTATTTAAAGGTAACAGTTAGCCTGACTAGAGGACTAGACAGTGGGTTAGTATCAGTTAGCCTGACTAGAGGACTAGACAGTGGGTTATTATCAGTTGGCCTGACTAGAGGACTAGACAGTGGGTAAGTATCAGTTGGCCTGACTAGAGGACTAGACAGTGGGTTATTTAAAGGTAACAGTTAGCCTGACTAGAGGTCTAGACAGTGGGTTAGTATCAGTTGGCCTGACTAGAGGACTAGACAGTGGGTTATTAAAAGGTAACAGTTAGCCTGACAAGAGGACTAGACAGTGGGTTATTTAAAGGTAACAGTTAGCCTGACTAAAGGACTAGACAGTGGGTTAGTATCAGTTAGCCTGACTAGAGGACTAGACAGTGGGTTATTAAAAGGTAACAGTTAGCCTGACTAGAGGACTAGACAGTGGGTTATTTAAAGGTAACAGTTAGCCTGACTAAAGGACTAGACAGTGGGTTAGTATCAGTTAGCCTGACTAGAGGACTAGACAGTGGGTTAGTATCAGTTGGCCTGACTAGAGGACTAGACAGTGGGTTATTAAAAGGTAACAATTAGCCTGACTAGAGGACTAGACAGTGGGTTATTTAAAGGTAACAGTTAGCCTGACTAGAGGACTAGACAGTGGGTTATTTAAAGGTAACAGTTAGCCTGACTAGAGGACTAGACAGTGGGTTAGTATCAGTTAGCCTGACTAGAGGACTAGACAGTGGGTTAGTATCAGTTGGCCTGACTAGAGGACTAGACAGTGGGTTATTAAAAGTAACAGTTAGCCTGACTAGAGGACTAGACAGTGGGTTATTTAAAGGTAACAGTTAGCCTGACTAGAGGACTAGACAGTGGGTTGTTTAAAGGTAACAGTTAGCCTGACTAGAGGACTAGACAGTGGGTTATTTAAAGGTAACAGTTAGCCTGACTAGAGGACTAGACAGTGGGTTATTAAAAGGTAACAGTTAGCCTGACTAGAGGACTAGACAGTGGGTTATTTAAAGGTAACAGTTAGCCTGACTAGAGGACTAGACTGTGGGTTATTTAAAGGTAACAGTTAGCCTGACTAGAGGACTAGACAGTGGGTTATTTAAAGGTAACAGTTAGCCTGACTAGAGGACTAGACAGTGGGTTATTTAAAGGTAACAGTTAGCCTGACTAGAGGACTAGACAGTGGGTTATTTAAAGGTAACAGTTAGCCTGACTAGAGGACTAGACAGTGGGTTATTTAAAGGTAACAGTTAGCCTGACTAGAGGACTAGACAGTGGGTTATTTAAAGGTAACAGTTAGCCTGACTAGAGGACTAGACAGTGGGTTATTTAAAGGTAACAGTTAGCCTGACTAGAGGACTAGACAGTGGGTTATTAAAATGTAACATGAGTGTTCACTAGAGAATAGAGAAGTTCTCCGATCATTTCCTTGTCCTAACGTTAGGGAGTATCATTCCAGAACCATTGTTCAAGGTCACTGAACATCCTGATGGCTTTAAATGGAAAGGAACACCAAGATCTTGCCAACTGAACCACTCGAAGCCCAAATACCTCAGTGGTGAGTTCCTTCTTTTTTCCTCTTTTCTGTTCACTTTGACAAAGTCCTGTGTTGAATTTGAATCAATCTCCTCTTCTCTGTTTTCACTTCTTCAAAAACAGTTTTACTTTAGTAGATATTAGGTCAACAACGTCCCAATTGAAAATCTTTTATTTTCATGATTCCTATATTTATATCGCAGTGCAGTTAGACTGAAGAGAAATAATAAGACATTCTGTTGTACACAAGTTACAAATTTATTACTTTAGTCTTTAGTTTTTTGTGACAGTACAAAATTAAATATCAAACACCATCTTTAATAAAAAATAGAATCGGAGGATACGTCCCAAATGGCACCCTCTTCCCTTCATAGTGCACCTCTCTTCACCGGGGTCCTTAGGGCTCCTGTCTAAAGTAGTGCACCTCTCTTCACCGGGATCCATAGGGCTCCTATCTAAAATAGTGCACTATATAGGGCATAGGGTCCTTAGGGCTCCTGTCTAAAGTAGTGCACCTCTCTTCACCGGGGTCCTTAGGGCTCCTGTCTAAAGTAGTGCACCTCTCTTCACCGGGATCCATAGGGCTCCTATCTAAAATAGTGCACTATATAGGGCATAGGGTCCTTAGGGCTCCTGTCTAAAGTAGTGCACTATATAGGGCATAGGGTCCATAGGGCTCCTGTCTAAAGTAGTGCACTATATAGGGCATAGGGTCCATAGGGCTCATGTCTAAAGTAGTGCACTATATAGGGCATAGGGTCCATAGGGCTCCTGTCTAAAGTAGTGCACTATATAGGGCATAGGGTCCATAGGGCTCATGTCTAAAGTAGTGCACTATATAGGGCATAGGGTCCATAGGGCTCCTGTCTAAAGTAGTGCACTATATAGGGAATAGGGCTCTGATCTAAAGTAGTGCACTATATTGGGAATAGGGCTCTGGTCTAAAGTAGTGCACTATATAGGGAATAGGGCTCTGGTCTAAAGTAGTGCACTATATAGGGAATAGGGCTCTGATCTAAAGTAGTGCACTATATTGGGAATAGGGCTCTGGTCTAAAGTAGTGCACTATATAGGGAATAGGGCTCTGATCTAAAGTAGTGCACTATATTGGGAATAGGGCTCTGGTCTAAAGTAGTGCACTATATAGGCTAAAGGGTGCAATTTGGGACGTAACCTCATATTCTTCATGTTTAGTCTGAGTTGATATAATTCCCCGTTGACGTTGCTAGTACACCAGCGTACTAGACTAGAGAGGAATATATCGGACATTAGACAAACATTCAGTATTCTAATTCATCATTTAGACGATACATAAAACACGGCCGGGATTCGATCCGCTCGACGATATGGATCATGCGCCATTTAAAGGTAATGTCTCTAGGAACACAGGAACGTTGGCTTTAAAATGTGCATAGCTGACAAAGAAGGATCGGATCGAATCCTGGCATTTCAGTGATCATTTCTTTCAATACACAGTGAAAAGGGTAAATACGTTAATAACCAAATAGAGGAAGAGCTCCTGGATGTGTGACATGCAGGTACAATATATATCTAAACAAACGTGCACTTGGGTGATTTACTAGTAGAAAATAAATCCCCAATGAGTCCTGGACAAAAGTAGTCAGTTGGATCGAATCCCCAACTGGGTAAAACCACCTGTCGATGTGCCCTTGAAGCAAGGCGTTCTGGGTAAGAGCGGCCTGATAAAATGACATGATTCCATGTACATGCTGTTCTATGTTGGAACAATAACCACAGCTGGCGCACTGACTATTTCACATTAAATAACTGTTTATTGCCATAAACATTGAAATGTAGGAGATCTAAATTTTGTTTAGAGATTCAGAAAGATGTGTTGGTTTGATCTAAGAAGGGAATCTTACCTGTCATCTAAACGAGAGACGTACTGGAACTAAACAAGTACCATAACACTACAGACAGACAACCAGCAGGTCTATGGGTAACATACCTGTATATCTTTACACCTGTGGGTATTTATTAGTAGGATTTAGTCCACGCTATGCACCTTTTAAAGGCAATGTTCTTCCACTGAGATGGCATACACAGTAAACCTGTCAGCTCATTCAGATATTTTACTTCTATATGGTGCATAGCCGACAAAATCGCAATTGAATCCTGGACGTTTTGTCATATTATACTGAACAAAAATATAAACGCAACATGCAGTTCATATGAGGAAATCAATTAATTTAAATAAATCCATTAGGCCCTAATCTATGTATTTCACATGACTGGGAATACAGATATGCATCTGTTGGTTACAGATACCTTAAACAAAATGGGCCTCAGGTACTCGTCTCTGGATTTCTGTGCATTAAAATTGCCACCGATAAAATGCAATTGTGTTTGTTGTACATAGCTTATGCCTGCCCCATACCATAACCCCACTGCCACCATGGGGCGCTCTGTTCACGCTGACATCAGAAAACGCCAACATTCAATTCTCTGGCAACCGCTCTGGTGGACATTCCTGAAGTCAGCATGCCATTTGCATGCTCCCTCAAACATTTTGACATCTGTGGCATCTGTGGTGTGACAAAACTGCACAATTTAGAGTGGCCTTTTAATGTCCCCCAGCACAAGGTGCACCTGTGTAATATGCCATTTAATCAGCTTCTTGATATGCCACACCTGTCAGGTGGATGAATGATCATGGCAAAGGAGAAATGCTCAGGGATATAAACACATTTGTGCACAGAATGTGAGAGAAAGAGCTTTCTCTGCGTATGCAACATTTCAGGGATGTTTTTTATTTCAGCTCCTGAACCACGGGACTATAACACTCTACATGTTGAGTTTATATTTCTTCTTCAGTGTATATTATCAATCGTGCATGTTTTTACTGCATATCCCACCTGGAACATACAGTATTTCAACACTAACCTATAACAAAAGGACCAGCAGCCTGACATGACCAGAAGTATTCATCTTGATAAGGGTGTAGATACGGTAGGTAGGTAGGTAGGTAGGTAGGTAGGTAGGTAGGTAGGTAGAAAGGTAGGTAGGTAGAAAGGTAGGTAGGTAGGTAGGTAGAAAGGTAGGTAGGTAGGTAGGTAGGTAGGTAGAAAGGTAGGTAGGTAGGTAGGTAGTTAGGTAGGTAGGTAGAATGGTAGGTAGGTAGGTAGAAAGGTAGGTAAGTAGGTAGAAAGGTAGGTAGGTAGGTAGGTAGGTAGGGAGAAAGGTAGGCAGGCAGGCAGGCAGGCAGGTAGAAAGGCAGGTGGGTAGAAGGTAGGTAGGCAGGTGGGTAGAAGGTAGGCAGGCAGGTAGGTGGGTAGAAAGGCAGGCAGGCAGGTAGAAAGGCAGGCAGGCAGGTAGAAAGGCAGGCAGGTGGGTAGAAAGGCAGGCAGGCAGGCAGGCAGGCAGGCAGGCAGGCAGGCAGAAAGGCAGGCAGGCAGGCAGGCAGGTGGGTAGAAGGCAGGTGGGTAGAAGGCAGGTGGGTGAGAAGGCAGGCAGGTGGGTGAAAGGTGGGTATATGGGCAGAAGGTGGGTGGGTAGAAGGTAGGTGGGCAGAGATGGTGGGTGGGCAGGTGGGCAGAAAGGTGGGTAGAAGGCAGGCAGGTGGGCAGGTGGGCAGAAGGTGGGCAGAAGGTGGGTGGGCAGTTAGGTGGGTGGGCAGAAAGGTGGGTGGGCAGGTGGGCAGAAGGTGGGTGGGTGGGTGGGTGGGAGAAAGGTGGGCAGGTGGGTGAAGGCAGGTGGGCAGAAGGTGGGTAGAAAGGTGGGTGGGCAGAAAGGTGGGTGGGTGGGTAGAAAGGTGGGTGGGTGGGCAGAAAGGTGGGCAGGTGGGTGGGCAGAAGGTGGGTGGGTGGGTGGGTGAAGGCAGGCAGGCAGGCAGGTGGGCAGGTGGGCAGGTGGTGGGTGGGTGAAGGCAGGTGGGCAGGTGGGCAGGTGGGCAGAAAGGTGAAGGTGGGCAGGTGGGTGGGCAGGTGGGCAGATGGGTGGGTAGAAGGTGGGTGGGTGGGTGGGCAGAAAGGTGGGTGGGTGGGCAGAAAGGTGGGTATACAGGCAGAAAGGTGGGTGGGTGGGTAGAAAGGTGGGTGGGCAGAAAGGTGGGTGGGTGGGTAGAAGGTGGGTAGAAGGTGGGCAGGCAGGCAGGTGGGCAGGCAGGTGGGTGGGCAGGTGGGTAGAAGGCAGGTAGGTGGGTAGAAAGGTGGGCAGGTGGGCAGGTGGGCAGAAAGGCAGGTGGGTAGAAAGGTGGGCAGATGGGTAGAAGGTAGGTAGGTAGGTAGAAAGGTAGGTAGGTAGGTAGAAAGGTAGGTAGGTAGGTAGAAAGGTAGGTAGGTAGAAAGGTAGGTAGGTAGGTAGAAAGGTAGGTAGAAAGGTAGGTAGATAGGTAGAAAGGTAGGTAGGTAGGTAGAAAGGTAGGTAGGTAGGTAGAAAGGTAGGTAGAAAGGTAGGTAGGTAGGTAGGTAGGTAGGTATATCATTCAGGTGATTAAAAACACACATCTGCTCCTTCTACTGCATATGAACAATACTCAACTTTCCCATATCTACATTTCTGATCAATGGGGAAACTTGGCCTTCACAACAATCACATCAATCACGTTACAGATTATTGTTACCATGGATACCATGACATGATCAAGGTTTGTTTGGGATGTTTAGGTCTTGGAGCAGTCAGTTTGTTGTTAGAGATAAACCACATAGTTCTCAGGGATCAGGCCAGTCTTTCCCTGGAACGTTGCTTGGATCCAGCCAGGTTCAATAGATGGATACACTGAGGATGGAGAGACAAGGAGAGAGCATCTGTCAGTCAAAGAGAGGAGAGAGAGGAACGTTGCTTGGATCCAGCCAGGTTCAATGAAACATGGAGCGCAAACCCCACTAGGCTAGAATAATTAGCATTGATGACAGATAAAACCCCACTAGGCTAGAATAATTAGCATTAATGACAGATAAAACCCCACTAGGCTAGAATAATTAGCATTGACGACAGATAAAACCACACTAGGCTAGAATAATTAGCATTAATGACAGATAAAACCACACTAGGCTAGAATAATTAGCATTAATGACAGATAAAACACACTAGGCTAGAATAATTAGCATTAACGACAGATAAAACCCCACTAGGCTAGAATAATTAGCATTAATGACAGATAAAACCCCACTAGGCTAGAATAATTAGCATTAATGACAGATAAAACCCCACTAGGCTAGAATAATTAGCATTAATGACAGATAAAACCCCACTAGGCTAGAATAATTAGCATTAATGACAGATAAAACCCCACTAGGCTAGAATAATTAGCATTAATGACAGATAAAACCCCACTAGGCTAGAATAATTAACATTAATGACAGATAAAACCACACTAGGCTAGAATAATTAGCATTAACGACAGATAAAACCACACTAGGCTAGAATAATTAGCATTAATGACAGATAAAACCACACTAGGCTAGAATAATTAGCATTAATGACAGATAAAACACACTAGGCTAGAATAATTAGCATTAACGACAGATAAAACCACACTAGGCTAGAATAATTAGCATTAATGTCAGATAACTGACCTCGAGCCTGTGTGACCATACTGTCTGCCCTGACCTCGAGCCTGTGTGACCATACTGTCTCCCCCATCTCCCCTCAAGTTCACCCCTCTCCTCCCCTCTTCCCTCCGCCTCTCTCCTCCTTCCCCCCCCCCTCTTCCCTCCGCCTCTCTCCTCCTTCCCTCCCCCTCTTCCCTAAGCCTCTCTCCTCCTTCCCTCCCCCTCTTCCCTCAGCCTCTCTCCTCTCTTCCCTCAGCCTCTCTCCTCTCTTCCCCCCTCTCCCCCCTCAGCCTCTCTCCCCTCTTCCCTCAGCCTCCCCCTCTCTTCCCTCCCCCTCCCTTCCCTCAGCCTCCCCCTCTCTTCCCTCCCCCTCCCTTCCCTCAGCCTCCCCCTCTCTTCCCTCCCCCTCCCTTCCCTCAGCCTCCCCCTCTCTTCCCCTCCCCCTCTCTTCCCTCCCCCTCTCTTCCCTCAGCCTCCCCCTCTCTTCCCTCCCCCTCTCTTCCCTCCCCCTCCCTTCCCTCCGCCTCCCCCTCTCTTCCCTCCCTTCCCTCAGCCTCCCCCTCTCTTCCCTCCCCCTCTCTTCCCCCCCTCTCTTCCCTCAGCCTCCCCCTCTCTTCCCTCAGCCTCCCCTCTCTTCCCTCCCCCTCCCTTCCCTCAGCCTCCCCTCTCTTCCCTCCCCCTCTCTTCCCTCAGCCTCCCCCTCTCTTCCCTCCCCCTCTCTTCCCTCAGCCTCCCCCTCTCTTCCCTCCCCCTCTCTTCCCTCAGCCTCCCCCTCTCTTCCCTCCCCCTCTCTTCCCTCCCCCTCTCTTCCCTCCCCCTCTCTTCCCTCAGCCTCCCCCTCTCTTCCCTCCCCCTCTCTTCCCTCAGCCCCCCCCCCTCCTCCCCATAATACTCTATAGGGAATAGGAACGGATCCTCTTACACAGTAAAATAACTGCTGCAGAGGATGTGAATGTTACCCTTATCTCTGCTGGCGACTGCTAGTGTATGCTGGCTCTGTCAGCTGAACGGATGAGATCCAGCTAAGCTGCTCCACAGCTTTCCTTCACTACGAGGTTACTGTGACCTGCTGTAAGGATGCTGCCCTGGGACTGAGCCAAACACATGGCAAGAGGCAAAATAACATCCCCCTGAAGCTGGCTATCTGGGTGTTTAGAGAGAGGATAGGTAATAACATCCCCCTGAGGCTAGGCTATCTGGGTGTTTAGAGAGAGGATAGGTAATAACATCCCTCTGAGGCTAGGCTATCTGGGTGTTTAGAGAGAGGATAGGTAATAACATCCCCCTGAGGCTAGGCTATCTGGGTGTTTAGAGAGAGGATAGGTAATAACATCCCTCTGAGGCTAGGCTATCTGGGTGTTTAGAGAGAGGATAGGTAATAACATCCCCCTGAGGCTAGGCTATCTGGGTGTTTAGAGAGAGGATAGGTAATAACATCCCTCTGAGGCTAGGCTATCTGGGTGTTTAGAGAGAGGATAGGTAGTAACATCCCCCTGAGGCTAGGCTATAGAGAGAGGATAGGTAGTAACATCCCCCTGAGGCTAGGCTATCTGGGTGTTTAGAGAGAGGATAGGTAATAACATCCCCCTGAGGCTAGGCTATCTGGGTGTTTAGAGAGAGGATAGGTAATAACATCCCCCTGAGGCTAGGCTATCTGGGTGTTTAGAGAGAGGATAGGTAATAACATCCCTCTGAGGCTAGGCTATCTGGGTGTTTAGAGAGAGGATAGGTAATAACATCCCTCTGAGGCTAGGCTATCTGGGTGTTTAGAGAGAGGATAGGTAATAACATCCCTCTGAGGCTAGGCTATCTGGGTGTTTAGAGAGAGGATAGGTAATAACATCTCTCTGAGGCTAGGTTGGCTATCTGGGTGTTTAGAGAGATGATAGTGTCAAGCTAAAAGCAAGGTCGCTATGCTTCCACTCTCTGTACACACAACACTGGGAAAGTGCCAAGTCATTACTGAGGCCTACCAAGTTGGGGTGGCCCCTGTCTGTATGCAGGACAACCTACAGATGGTTCCTTCTATAGACCAGACCTGGGCAAAATACATAGCTGAGGAATATCTGCTGTATACAGGAGCAGATGGACCCATTCAGTTTAACAGCAGATACACCGCATTAGCTGTCTGTCTGTGTGTGTGTGTGTGTGTGTGTGTGTGTGTGCGTGTCTCACCGTTTGAGAAGAGAGCCCCCTGTGGGAAGCTGAGCTCATGGCTGTGTTCTGCCTCACAGGAGTACATGGCCTTGGCGTCTCTGGAACACAGGAGACATTACAAAGTCAACAGACATACTGTACGTCTATGGCATTGGTGCCTCTATGGATATGGATGGACAGAGAGACAGACAGATACATCTCTATAAAGAGGGATAAAGACAGACAGATGCATCTCTATAAAGATGGACAGAGGGATAAAGACAGACAGATACATCTCTATAAAGAGGGACAGAGGGATAAAGACAGACACATACATCTCTATAATGATGAATAAAGACAGACAGATACATCTCTATAAAGAGGGATAAAGACAGACAGATATATCTCTATAAAGATGAATAAAGACAGACAGATACATCTCTATAAAGAGGGATAAAGACAGACAGATACATCTCTATAAAGATGAATAAAGACAGACAGATACATCTCTATAAAGAGGGAAAATGACAGACAGATGCATCTCTATAAAGACGGACAGAGGGATGAAGACAGACAGATACATCTCTATAAAGAGGGATAAAGACAGACAGATACATCTCTATAAAGATGGACAGAGGGATAAAGAAAGACAGATACATCTCTAAAAAGAGGGACAGAGGGATAAAGACAGACAGATACATCTCTATAAAGATGGATAAAGACAGACAGATAAATCTCTATAAAGATGGACAGAGAGATAAAGACAGACAGATAAATCTCTATAAAGATGGACAGAGAGATAAAGACAGACAGATACATCTCTATAAAGAGGGATAAAGACAGACAAATACATTTCTATAAAGATGGATAAAGACACACAGATATATCTCTATAAAGAGGGATAAAGACAGACAGATACATCGCTATAAAGATGGACAGAGAGATAAAGACAGACAGATACATCTCTATAAAGATGGATAAAGACAGACAGATACATCTCTATAAAGATGGACAGAGAGATAAAGACAGACAGATACATCTCTATAAAGATGGACAGAGGGATAAAGACAGACAGATACATCTCTATAAAGATGGATAAAGACAGACAGATAAATCTCTATAAAGATGGACAGAGAGATAAAGACAGACAGATACATCTCTATAAAGATGGACAGAGAGATAAAGACAGACAGATACATCTCTATAAAGATGGACAGAGGGATAAAGACAGACAGATACATCTCTATAAAGAGAGATAAAGACAGACAGATACATCTCCATAGAGATGGACAGAGAGATAAAGACATACAGATACATATCTATAAAGAGAGATAAAGACAGACAGATACATCTCTATAAAGATGGACAGAGAGATAAAGACAGCCAGATACATCTCTATAAAGATGGACAGAGGGATAAAGACAGACAGATACATCTCTATAAAGAGAGATAAAGACAGACACATACATCTCTATAAAGATGAATAAAGACAGGTGACCAACAGGTGACTAACAGTCGACTAACAGGTGACCAACAGGTGACCAACAGGTGAATAACAGGTAAATAACAGGTGACTAACAGGTGAATAAGAGGTGAATAACAGGTGAATAACAGGTGACTAACAGGTAAATAACAGGTGAATAACAGGTGAATAACAGGTGACTAACAGGTAAATAACAGGTGACTAACAGGTGAATAACAGGTGAATAACAGGTGAATAACAGGTGAATAACAGGTAAATAACAGGTGACTAACAGGTGAATAACAGGTGACTAACAGGTAAATAACAGGTGACTAACAGGTGAATAACAGGTGAATAACAGGTGACTAACAGGTGAATAACAGGTGAATAACAGGTGAATAACAGGTGACTAACAGGTAAATAACAGGTGACTAACAGGTGAATAACAGGTGAATAACAGGTGACTAACAGGTAAATAACAGGTAAATAACAGGTGAATAACAGGTAAATAACAGGTAAATAACAGGTAAATAACAGGTAAATAACAGGTAAATAACAGGTGAATAACAGGTGAATAACAGGTAAATAACAGGTGAATAAGAGGTGAATAAAAGTTAAATAACAGGTGAATAACAGGTACATAACAGGTGACAAACAGGTGACAAACAGGTGACTAACAGGTAAATAACAGGTAAATAACAGGTAAATAACAGGTAAATAACAGGTAAATAACAGGTGAATAACAGGTAAATAACAGGTAAATAACAGGTGAATAACAGGTAAATAACAGTTAAATAACAGGTGAATAACAGGTACATAACAGGTGACAAACAGGTGACAAACAGGTGACTAACAGGTAAATAACAGGTAAATAACAGGTAAATAACAGGTAAATAACAGGTGAATAACAGGTAAATAACAGGTAAATAACAGGTGAATAACAGGTAAATAACAGGTGAATAAGAGGTGAATAACAGGTGAATAACAGGTAAATAACAGGTGAATAAGAGGTGAATAACAGTTAAATAACAGGTGACTAACAGGTAAATAACAGGTGACAAACAGGTGACTAACAGGTGACTAACAGGTGACTAACAGGTGAATAACAGGTGACTAACAGGTGACTAACGGGTAAATAACAGGTGACTAACAGGTGAATAACAGGTAAATAACAGGTGAATAAGAGGTGAATAACAGTTAAATAACAGGTGAATAACAGGTGACTAACAGGTGACTAACAGGTGACTAACAGGTAAATAACAGGTGACTAACAGGTGACTAACAGGTAAATAACAGGTGACTAACAGGTAAATAACAGGTGAATAACAGGTGAATAACAGGTAAATAACAGGTGAATAACAGGTAAAAAATAGGTGACTAACAGGTAAATAACAGGTGAATAACAGGTGAATAACAGGTGAATAACAGGTGACTAACAGGTGAATAACAGGTGAATAACATGTAAATAACAGGTGACTAACAGGCGAATAACAGGTGAATAACAGGTGACTAACAGGTAAATAACATTTGAATAACAGGTAAATAACAGGTGAATAACAGGTGAATAACAGGTGAATAACAGGTGACTAACAGGTGAATAACAGGTGAATAACAGGTGAATAACAGGTGAATAACATGTAAATAACAGGTGACTAACAGGTGACTAACAGGTGAATAACAGGTGAATAACATGTAAATAACAGGTGAATAACAGGTGAATAACAGGTGAATAACAGGTGAATAACATGTAAATAACAGGTGACTAACAGGCAAATAACAGGTGAATAACAGGTGACCAACAGGTGAATAACAGGTGAATAACAGGTGACTAACAGGTAAATAACAGGTAAATAACATGTGAATAACAGGTAAATAACATGTAAATAACAGGAAAATAACAGGTGAATAACATGTAAATAACAGGTGACTAACAGGTGAATAACAGGTGAATAACAGGTGAATAACATTTAAATAACAGGTGACTAACAGGCAAATAACAGGTGAATAACAGGTAAATAACATGTAAATAACAGGAAAATAACAGGTGAATAACATGTAAATAACAGGTGACTAACAGGCAAATAACAGGTGACTAACAGGCAAATAACAGGTGAATAACAGGTGACTAACAGGTAAATAACATGTAAATAACAGGTAAATAACAGGTGAATAACAGGTAAATAACAGGTGAATAACAGGTGACTAACAGGTGAATAACAGGTGAATAACAGGTGAATAACAGGTGAATAACAGGTGAATAACATTTAAATAACAGGTGACTAACAGGCAAATAACAGGTGACTAACAGGCAAATAACAGGTGAATAACAGGTGAATAACAGGTGAATAACATTTAAATAACAGGTGACTAACAGGCAAATAACAGGTGAATAACAGGTAAATAACATGTAAATAACAGGAAAATAACAGGTGACTAACAGGTAAATAACATGTAAATAACAGGTAAATAACAGGTGAATAACAGGTAAATAACAGGTGAATAACAGGTGAATAACAGGTGAATAACAGGTGAATAACAGGTGAATAACAGGTAAATAACAGGCAATAACACAATGAACAGATTGAAGAATGAGGAATCAGAAGTTTAACATGTTTTAAAGGTAGGTTACACCACCAAATGGAGGAGAGAGCAGGCTGCATATAGAGTAGGTCAGACATTTGGGAAAAAAGACATTCTGACATTCTACCTTCCAACAGGTGTGGTCTGCGCCGCTGAAGGGCAGTTTTCGAACAGCATGGCTCTTGCAGCAACCCTGAAATACAGACAGGAACAATTCAGTCCCATTTGCCTATTATCTCTCAAATCTATATACCAATGGCCTGAAATCTCATGCTAATTACATGCAAGGGTGTGAATGATTTTATGTTCAAAAGGTTGTCTTGAGTCATTTTGACCCTGCACACAGGGGTAAGTGCACTTTCATTCAGAGCGGCCAGTGTTCCTCATTTCTGAGTGTGAAGTCACAGCATGTCTTATTATTAAGTGTGAAGTCAGTGAAACGGCTTCAGCTACACAATAAGACACACAATAGAGGAGGCTTCCTTCCCTTCCGTTACCAGGCAGGCAAGAGGCCAGCCTTCCCCTTCCTTCCCCCTCCTCTGCCTTCCCCTCCAAGGTGAGGGACCAGCTCTTGACCCACTGACGACACAGGATAGGAGGCTTTACCCTACAGGACAACTGTAGACACAGGAGAGGAGGCTTTACCCTACAGGAGAGGAGGCTTTACCCTACAGGACAACTGTAGATACAGGAGAGGAGGCTTTACCCTACAGGACAACTGTAGATACAGGAGAGGAGGCTTTACCCTATAGGACAACTGTAGACACAGGAGAGGAGACTTTACCCTACAGGACAACTGTAGATACAGGAGAGGAGGCTTTACCCTACAGGACAACTGTAGATACAGGAGAGGAGGCTTTACCCTACAGGACAACTGTAGATACAGGAGAGGAGGCTTTACCCTACAGGACAACTGTAGACACAGGAGAGGAGGCTTTACCCTACAGGACAACTGTAGATACAGGAGAGGAGGCTTTACCCTACAGGACAACTGTAGATACAGGAGAGGAGGCTTTACCCTACAGGAGAGGAGGCTTTACCCTACAGGACAACTGTAGATACAGGAGAGGAGGCTTTACCCTACAGGAGAGGAGGCTTTACCCTACAGGACAACTGTAGATACAGGAGAGGAGGCTTTACCCTCCAGGAGAGGAGGCTTTACCCTACAGGACAACTGTATATACAGGAGAGGAGGCCCTGAGGAGGTGCCTGAGGAAGGCCCACAGCATCATCAGGGATGCCAACCACCTCAGCCAGGAGCTGGTCTCTCCCTTACCATGGGACAGACGGTACCGGAGCAAGAGGTTTGATGCCAACCACCTCAGCCAGGAGCTGTTCTCTCCCTTACCATGGGACAGACGGTACCGGAGCAAGAGGTTTGATGCCAACCACCTCAGCCACGAGCTGTCCTCTCCCTTACCATGGGACAGACGGTACCGGAGCAAGAGGTTTGATGCCAACCACCTCAGCCACGAGCTGGTCTCTCCCTTACCATGGGACAGACGGTACCGGAGCATGAGGTTTGATGCCAACCACCTCAGCCAGGAGCTGGTCTCTCCCTTACCATGGGACAGACGGTACCGGAGCAAGAGGTTTGATGCCAACCACCTCAGCCACGAGCTGTTCTCTCCCTTACCATGGGACAGACGGTACCGGAGCAAGAGGTTTGATGCCAACCACCTCAGCCACGAGCTGGTCTCTCCCTTACCATGGGACAGACGGTACCGGAGCAAGAGGTTTGATGCCAACCACCTCAGCCACGAGCTGTCCTCTCCCTTACCATGGGACAGACGGTACCGGAGCAAGAGGTTTGATGCCAACCACCTCAGCCAGGAGCTGTTCTCTCTCTTACCATGGGACAGACGGTACCGGAGCAAGAGGTTTGATGCCAACCACCTCAGCCACGAGCTGTCCTCTCCCTTACCATGGGACAGACGGTACCGGAGCATGAGGTTTGATGCCAACCACCTCAACCACGAGCTGTTCTCTCCCTTACCATGGGACAGACGGTACCGGAGCAAGAGGTTTGATGCCAACCACCTCAACCACGAGCTGTTCTCTCCCTTACCATGGGACAGACGGTACCGGAGCAAGAGGTTTGATGCCAACCACCTCAACCACGAGCTGTTCTCTCCCTTACCATGGGACAGACGGTACCGGAGCAAGAGGTTTGATGCCAACCACCTCAGCCACGAGCTGTTCTCTCTCTTACCATGGGACAGACGGTACCGGAGCAAGAGGTTTGATGCCAACCACCTCAGCCACGAGCTGGTCTCTCCCTTACCATGG
Organism: Oncorhynchus masou masou; assembly: GCF_036934945.1. Classification (NCBI taxonomy): domain Eukaryota; kingdom Metazoa; phylum Chordata; class Actinopteri; order Salmoniformes; family Salmonidae; genus Oncorhynchus; species Oncorhynchus masou. The sequence goes on from NC_088224.1 coordinate 97,253,399, forward strand.
GACAGACGGTACCGCAGCATGAGGTTTGATGTCAACAGGCTCAGACACAGTTTCAACGTATAAGGAGTCTCCCCATCAGACTGCTGAACACTTCCCAGTATCCCTCCCCGTGTCCCTCCCCGTGCCCCTCCCCGTGCCCCTCCCATGTCCCTCCCCGTGCCCCTCCCCGTGCCCCTCCCATGTCCCTCCCCGTGCCCCTCCCATGTCCCTCCCTGTGCCCCTCCCCGTGCCCCTCCCATGTCCCTCCCCGTGCCCCTCCCATGTCCCTCCCCGTGCCCCTCCCTGTGCCCCTCCCTGTGCCCCTCCCTGTGCCCCTCCCATGCCCCTCCCATGTCCCTCCCCGTGTCCCTCCCTGTGTCCCTCCCTGTGCCCCTCCCCGAGTCCCTCCCATGTCCCTCCCCGTGCCCCTCCCTGTGTACCTCCCTGTGCCCCTCCCCGAGTCCCTCCCCGAGTCCCTCCCTGTGCCCCTCCCTGTGCCCCTCCCTGTGTCCCTCCCTGTGTCCCTCCTTGTGCCCCTCCCTGTGTCCATCCTTGTGCCCCTCCCTGTGTCCCCCCCTGTGTCCTTCCAGTGTCCCTCCCTGTGTCCCTCCTTGTGCCCCTCCCTGTGTCCCTCCCCATGTTTCCTTCCTTGTGTCCCTCCCCATGTTTCCTTCCCTGTGTCCTTCCCCGTGAGAGAGAGAGAAAGAGGCAGAAGAAAGAGAGGGGGAGAGTGGAGAGAGAAGGATGGAGAGAGAGAGCTGGGTCACATCAACCCAGCAGCAGGCAGAGCGGAATAAAACCAGACTGACTCTCCAACTGATAGGAAAAACACATAAATCTCACAGCACGCACGCAGGCACACACGCACGCAGGCACACACACACGCACACACACACACACACACACACACACACACGCACACACACACACACACACACACACACACACACACACACACACACACACACACACACACAGCAGGAGGAAGGTTCACAGTAAGATCTGTCTCGCAGAGAAAAACTGTGTGTTTTAAGGGCTGTTTATTTTCTGTGTGTGTGTGTGTGTGTGTGTGTGTGTGTGTGTGTGTGTGTGTGTGTGTGTGTGTGTGTGTGTGTGTGTGTGTGTGTGTGTGTGTGTGTGTGTGTGTGCATTGTAGTAGCGTCATGTCCATTACACTGATCCTGGTCTCTGGTATCCGTTGCTGGAGGACTCCATCTTGTCCGGTCTGTCCAATCTCCGACGGGTGACTAGTTTAGGAGGGCGGTCTGGGGGGTCTGTAGACTCTACACTCTCCTTCCGATCCTTCTGTTGGTCTTTCTGTTCCAGCGTCACGGCAGATAGACTCTGGACTGAACCTGCCAGACTCCTTCGGCCTTGGGGAAGAGATAAGCACCTCAGTGAGTCCAAAATGGATCCCAATTCCCTATGGTGTAACACTACACTATTATAGGCCCTGTATACTACACTACTATAGGTCCTGTCTACTACACTATTATAGGTCCTGTCTACTACACTATTATAGGTCCTGTCTACTACACTACTATAGGCCCTGTCTACTACACTATTATAGGTCCTGTCTACTACACTACTATAGGCCCTGTCTACTACACTATTATAGGTCCTGTCTACTACACTACTATAGGTCCTGTCTACTACACTACTATAGGTCCTGTCTACTACACTACTATAGGCCCTGTCTACTACACTACTATAGGCCCTTTCTACTACACTACTATAGGTCCTGTCTACTACACTACTATAGGTCCTGTCTACTACACTACTATAGGTCCTGTCTACTACACTACTATAGGTCCTGTCTACTACACTATTTATAGGTCCTGTCTACTACACTACAATAGGTCCTGTCTACTACTGTCTACTACACTACTATAGGTCCTGTCTACTACACTACTATAGGTCCTGTCTACTACACTACTATAGGTCCTGTCTACTACATTACTATAGGCCCTGTCTACTACACTACTATAGGTCCTGTCTACTACACTACTATAGGGCCTGTCTACTACACTACTATAGGTCCTGTCTACTACATTACTATAGGCCCTGTCTACTACACTACTTTAGGTCCTGTCTACTACACTACTATAGGTCCTGTCTACTACACTACTATAGGCCCTGTCTACTACACTATTATAGGCCCTGTCTACTACACTATTATAGGTCCTGTCTACCACACTACTATAGGTCCTGTCTACTACACTACTATAGGTCCTGTCTACTACACTACTATAGGCCCAAGGTTTTTAACTGCCCTAATAGGGTGCAATTTGGGACACAAACAAGCACAAGACTGTCAAAGAAAGGTTAATCATATTGATCACGATGAGTATTCAATGGGAACACGACGGTCATCTTTATCTGTGGAGGAGTACAGTAATAACATAGGACCTCTGTCTCTGTCTCTGTTGTGAGGAGTACAGTAATAACATAGGACCTCTGTCTCTGTTGTGAGGAGTACAGTAATAACATAGGACCTCTGTCTCTGTTGTGAGGAGTACAGTAATAACATAGGACCTCTGTCTCTGTCTCTGTTGTGAGGAGTACAGTAATAACATAGGACCTCTGTCTCTGTTGTGAGGAGTACAGTAATAACGTAGGACCTCTGTCTCTGTCTCTGTTGTGAGGAGTACAGTAATAACATAGGACCTCTGTCTCTGTTGTGAGGAGTACAGTAATAACATAGGACCTCTGTCTCTGTCTCTGTTGTGAGGAGTACAGTAATAACATAGGACCTCTGTCTCTGTTGTGAGGAGTACAGTAATAACATAGGACCTCTGTCTCTGTTGTGAGGAGTACAGTAATAACATAGGACCTCTGTCTCTGTTGTGAGGAGTACAGTAATAACGTAGGACCTCTGTCTCTGTTGTGAGGAGTACAGTAATAACATAGGACCTCTGTCTCTGTTGTGAGGAGTACAGTAATAACGTAGGACCTCTGTCTCTGTTGTGAGGAGTACAGTAATAACGTAGGACCTCTGTCTCTGTTGTGAGGAGTACAGTAATAACGTAGGACCTCTGTCTCTGTTGTGAGGAGTACAGTAATAACGTAGGACCTCTGTCTCTGTTGTGAAGAGATTAATAGTTTTCCTTTGCTTTGGAATTTCATATATTTTTTTAACAGGACAGAAAAATAATCTTAGTGACTGCAAGCATGAATCCTCATGAGTCAAAGGAAGTGAAGAGAATGGAATGCTATAAAGGCGTTTTTCAAATAGTACTATTGCTCATGGTAATAGCATGTGAGGCTTAAAGATTTGACAATATTAAAACACTTGAATGAATAATGGAAAACAAAACTGTGAAATAAGTCAAAACCTCTGTATCTCAAAGGAGGAGTATAGAACTTCCACAGAGATATGTCCTACTTCAAAGAGTCACCGAGGGGCCACACTCGAGAACATTCAAAAAAAGATTCAACATGAACGATTAAAGTTGTTGACGTATAGTTGCACATGATCAAAGGCTACATGTTAGCTGTTCCCATGACATAACCTGGCACATTTAGCCCTATGCTAACCTCGCCAGGTGGCACTGATTCATTCCTGTTACAAATTCTGCATCAAAGATCTTAAACTTTTCTTTGCCCCCCTCTGGATTGCCGACCTCTGCCTTACCCTGGCCCTGTCAGGTACCATCCGGCACTAACTGACCCAGCAGACCCGGGCCAGCTGAGCAACACCATCTCCTCCCAAGCCGGGCCATCGGTTTGGACACTGTGTTAACACCCTGCCTTTCTAAGGTCTTCGAAAACCAAGGCAACAAACAGATTACAGACCATTTGGAATCCCACCATATCTTCTCCGCTATGCAATCTGGTTTCAGAGCTGGTCATGGGTACACCTCAGCCACGCTCAAGGTCCTAAACAATATCTTAACCGCCATCGATAAGAAACAATACTGTGCAGCCGTATTCATTGACCTGACCAAGGCTTTCGACTCTGTCAATCACCACATCCTCATCGGGAGACTCGACAGCCTTGGTTTCTCAAATGATTGCCTCGCCTGGTTCACCAACTACTTCTCTGATAGAGTTCAGTGTGTCAAATCGGAAGGTCTGTTGTCCGGGCCTCTGTCAGTCTCTATGGAGGTGCCACAGGGCTCAATTCTTGGACCAACCCTATTCTCTGTATGTTGTTACTCTTGCTGCTGGTGAGTCTCTGATCCACCTCTACGCAGACGACACCATTCTGTATACTTCTGGCCCTTCTTTGGACACTGTGTTAACCACTCTCCAGGCAAGCTTCAATGCCATACAACTCTCCTTCCGGTGGCCTCCAATTGCTCTTAAATAAAAGTAAATACATGCTCTTCAACCAATCGCTGCCTGCACCTGCCCGCCTGTCCAACATCACTACTCTGGATGGCTCTGACTTAGAATATGTGGACAACTACAAATACCTAGGTGTCTGGTTAGACTGTAAACTCTCCTTCCAGACTCACATCAAACATATCCAATCCAAAGTTAAATCTAGAATTGGCTTCCTATTTCGCAACAAAGCATCCTTCACTCATGCTACCAAACATACCCTTGTAAAACTGACCATCCTACCAATCCTCGACTTCGGCGATGTCATTTACAAAATAGCTTCCAATAACCTACTCAACAACCTGGATGCAGTCTATCACAGTGCCATCCGTTTTGTCACCAAAGCCCCATATACTACCCACCACTGCGACCTGCTCTCGTTGGCTGGCCCTCGCTTCATACTCGTCGCCAAACCAACTGGCTCTAGGTCATTTACAAGACCCTGCTAGGTAAAGTCCCCCCTTATCTCAGATCGCTGGTCACTATAGCATCTCCCACCTGTAGCACACGCTCCAGCAGGTATATCTCTCTAGTCACCCCCAAAACCATTTCTTCATTTTGGCCGCCTCTCCTTCCAGTTCTCTGCTGCCAATGCTGCCCACCTCTGGTTTACTGAGCCCTGCCTGTCGTCCCTTACCGTTGCCCAACTCTGGTTTACTGACCCCTGCCTGTCGTCCCTTACCGTTACCCCACCTCTGGTTTACTGACCCCTGCCTGTCGTCCCTTACCGTTGCCCACCTCTGGTTTACTGACCCCTGCCTGTCGTCCCTTACCGTTACCCCACCTCTGGTTTACTGACCCCTGCCTGTCGTCACTTACCGTTGCCCACCTCTGGTTTACTGACCCCTGCCTGTCGTCCCTTACCGTTGCCCACCTCTGGTTTACTGACCCCTGCATGTCGTCCCTTACCGTTGTCCACCTCTGGTTTACTGACCCCTGCCTGTCGTCAATTACGGTTGTCCACCTCTGGTTTACTGACCCCTGCCTGTCGTCCCTTACCGTTGCCCACCTCTGGTTTACTGACCCCTGCCTGTCGTCCCTTACCGTTGCCCACCTCTGGTTTACTGACCCCTGCCTGTCGTCCCTTACCGTTGCCCACCTCTGGTTTACTGACCCCTGTGTGTCGTCCCTTACCGTTGCCCACCTCTGGTTTACTGACCCCTGCCTGTCGTCCCTTACCGTTGCCCACCTCTGGTTTACTGACCCCTGCCTGTCGTCCCTTAGGGTTGCCCACCTCTGGTTTACTGACCCCTGCCTGTCGTCCCTTACCGTTGCCCACCTCTGGTTTACTGACCCCTGCCTGTCGTCCCTTACCGTTGCCCACCTCTGGTTTACTGACCCCTGCCTGTCGTCCCTTACCGTTGCCCCACCTCTGGTTTACTGACCCCTGCCTGTCGTCCCTTACCGTTGCCCACCTTTGGTTTACTGACCCTTGCCTGTCGTCCCTTACCATTGCCCACCTCTGGTTTACTGACCCCTGCATGTCGTCCCTTACCGTTGCCCACCTCTGGTTTACTGACCCCTGCCTGTCGTCCCTTACCGTTGCCCCACCTCTGGTTTACTGACCCATGCCTGTTGTCCCTTACCGTAGCCCCACCTCTGGTGTACTGACCCCTGCCTGTCGTCCCTTACCGTTGCCCACCTCTGGTTTACTGACCCCTGCCTGTCGTCCCTTACCGTTGTCCACCTCTGGTTTACTGACCCCTGCCTGTCGTCCCTTACCGTTGCCCACCTCTGGTTTACTGACCCCTGCCTGTCGTCCCTTACCGTTGCCCACCTCTGGTTTACTGACCCCTGCCTGTCGTCCCTTACCGTTGCCCACCTCTGGTTTACTGACCCCTGCCTGTCGTCCCTTACCGTTGCCCACCTCTGGTTTACTGACCCCTGCCTGTCGTCCCTTAGGGTTGCCCACCTCTGGTTTACTGACCCCTGCCTGTCGTCCCTTAACTTTGCCCACCTCTGGTTTACTGACCCCTGCCTGTCGTCCCTTACCGTTGCCCACCTCTGGTTTACTGACCCCTGCCTGTCGTCCCTTACCGTTGCCCCACCTCTGGTTTACTGACCCCTGCCTGTCGTCCCTTACCGTTGCCCACCTTTGGTTTACTGACGCTTGCCTGTCGTCCCTTACCATTGCCCACCTCTGGTTTACTGACCCCTGCATGTCGTCCCTTACCGTTGCCCACCTCTGGTTTACTGACCCCTGCCTGTCGTCCCTTACCGTTGCCCACCTCTGGTTTACTGACCCCTGCCTGTCGTCCCTTACCGTTGCCCACCTCTGGTATACACCCCTGCCTGTCGTCCCTTACCGTTGCCCACCTCTGGTTTACTGACCCCTGCCTGTCGTCCCTTACCGTTGCCCACCTCTGGTTTACTGACCCCTGCCTGTCGTCCCTTACCGTTGCCCACCTTTGGTTTACTGACCCCTGCCTGTCGTCCATTACCGTTGCCCCACCTCTGGTTTACTGACCCATGCCTGTCGTCCCTTACCGTAGCCCCACCTCTGGTGTACTGACCCCTGCCTGTCGTCCCTTACCGTTGCCCACCTCTGGTTTACTGACCCCTGCCTGTCGTCCCTTACCGTTGCCCACCTCTGGTTTACTGACCCCTGCCTGTCGTCCCTTACCGTTGCCCACCTCTGGTTTACTGACCCCTGCCTGTCGTCCCTTACCGTTGCCCACCTCTGGTTTACTGACCCCTGCCTGTCGTCCCTTACCGTTGCCCACCTCTGGTTTACTGACCCCTGCCTGTCGTCCCTTACCGTTGCCCACCTCTGGTTTACTGACCCCTGCCTGTCGTCCCTTACCGTTACCCACCTCTGGTTTACTGACCCCTGCCTGTCGTCCCTTACCGTTGCCAACCTCTGGTTTACTGACCCCTGCCTGTCATCGTTGCCCACCTTTGGTTTACTACCTCTGCCCGTTGCCCACCTCTGGTTTACTGACCCCTGCCTGTCATCCCTTACCGTTGCCCACCTCTGGTTTACTGACCCTGCCTGTCGTCCCTTACCGTTGCCCACCTCTGGTTTACTGACCCCTGCCTGTCGTCCCTTACCGGTGCCCCACCTCTGGTTTACTGACCCCTGCCTGTCGTCCCTTACCGTTGCCCACCTCTGGTTTACTGACCCCTGCCTGCCGTCCCTTACCGTTGCCCAACTCTGGTTTACTGACCCCTGCCTGTCGTCCCCCTTGCCCACCCTGGTACTGCCCCCTGCCTGTCGTTGCCCACCTCTGGTTTACTGACCCCTGCCTGTCGTCCCTTACAGTTGCCCACCTCTGGTTTACTGACCCCTGCCTGTCGTCCCTTACAGTTGCCCACCTCTGGTTTACTGACCCCTGCCTGTCGTCCCTTACCGTTGCCCACCTCTGGTTTACTGACCCCTGCCTGTCGTCCCTTACCGTTGCCCACCTCTGGTTTACTGACCCCTGCCTGTCGTCCCTTACCGTTGCCCACCTCTGGTTTACTGACCCCTGCCTGTCGCCCACCCTGGTTTACTGACCCCGTTGTCCCCCGTTGCCCACCTCTGGTTTACTGACCCCTGCCTGTCGTCCCTTACCGTTGCCCACCTCTGGTTTACTGACCCCTGCCTGTCGTCCCTTACCGTTGCCCACCTCTGGTTTACTGACCCTGCCTGTCGTCCCTTACCGTTGCCCACCTCTGGTTTACTGACCCCTGCATGTCGTCCCTTACCGTTGCCCACCTCTGGTTTACTGACCCCTGCCTGTCGTCCCTTACCGTTGCCCACCTCTGGTTTACTGACCCCTGCCTGTCGTCCCTTACCGTTGCCCACCTCTGGTTTACTGACCCCTGCCTGTCGTCCCTTACCGTTGCCCACCTCTGGTTTACTGACCCCTGCCTGTCGTCCCTTACCGTTGCCCACCTCTGGTTTACTGACCCCTGCCTGTCGTCCCTTACCGTTGCCCACCTCTGGTTTACTGACCCCTGCCTGTCGTCCCTTACCGTTACTGACCCCCCACCTCTGGTTTACTGACCCCTGCCTGTCGTCCCTTACCGTTGCCCCACCTCTGGTTTACTGACCCCTGCCTGTCGTCCCTTACCGTTGCCCACCTCTGGTTTACTGACCCCTGCCTGTCGTCCCTTACCGTTGCCCACCTCTGGTTTACTACTGACCCCTGCCTGTTTACTGACCCCTGCCGTCCCTTACCGTTGCCCACCTCTGGTTTACTGACCCCTGCCTGTCGTCCCTTACCGTTGCCCACCTCTGGTTTACTGACCCCTGCCTGTCGTCCCTTACCGTTGCCCACCTCTGGTTTACTGACCCCTGCCTGTCGTCCCTTACCGTTGCCCACCTCTGGTTTACTGACCCCTGCCTGTCGTCCCTTACCGTTGCCCACCTCTGGTTTACTGACCCCTGCCTGTCGTCCCTTACCGTTGCCCACCTCTGGTTTACTGACCCCTGCCTGTCGTCCCTTACCGTTGCCCACCTCTGGTTTACTGACCCCTGCCTGTCGTCCCTTACCGTTGCCCCACCTCTGGTTTACTGACCCCTGCCTGTCGTCCCTTACCGTTGCCCACCTCTGGTTTACTGACCCCTGCATGTCGTCCCTTACCGTTGCCCACCTCTGGTTTACTGACCCCTGCCTGTCGTCCCCGTTGCCCCACCTCTGGTTTACTGGACCCTTGTCCCACCGTTGCCCACCTCTGGTTTACTGACCCCTGCCTGTCGTCCCTTACCGTTGCCCACCTCTGGTTTACTGACCCCTGCCTGTCGTCCCTTACCGTTGCCCACCTCTGGTTTACTGACCCCTGCCTGTCGTCCCTTACCGTTGCCCACCTCTGGTTTACTGACCCCTGCCTGTCGTCCCTTACCGTTGCCCACCTCTGGTTTACTGACCCCTGCCTGTCGTCCCTTACCGTTGCCCACCTCTGGTTTACTGACCCCTGCCTGTCGTCCCTTACCGTTGCCCACCTCTGGTTTACTGACCCCTGCCTGTCGTCCCTTACCGTTGCCCACCTCTGGTTTACTGACCCCTGCCTGTCGTCCCTTACCGTTGCCCACCTCTGGTTTACTGACCCCTGCCTGTCGTCCCTTACCGTTGCCCACCTCTGGTTTACTGACCCCTGCCTGTCGTCCCTTACCGTTGCCCACCTCTGGTTTACTGACCCCTGCCTGTCGTCCCTTACCGTTGCCCACCTCTGGTTTACTGACCCCTGCCTGTCGTCCCCTTACCGTTGCCCACCTCTGGTTTACTGACCCCTGCCTGTCGTCCCTTACCGTTGCCCACCTCTGGTTTACTGACCCCTGCCTGTCGTCCCTTACCGTTGCCCACCTCTGGTTTACTGACCCCTGCATGTCGTCCTTACCGTTGCCCACCTCTGGTTTACTGACCCCTGCCTGTCGTCCCTTACCGTTGCCCACCTCTGGTTTACTGACCCCTGCCTGTCGTCCCTTACCGTTGCCCACCTCTGGTTTACTGACCCCTGCCTGTCGTCCCTTACCGTTGCCCACCTCTGGTTTACTGACCCCTGCCTGTCGTCCCTTACCGTTGCCCACCTCTGGTTTACTGACCCCTGCCTGTCGTCCCTTACCGTTGCCCACCTCTGGTTTACTGACCCCTGCCTGTCGTCCCTTACCGTTGCCCACCTCTGGTTTACTGACCCCTGCCTGTCGTCCCTTACCGTTGCCCACCTCTGGTTTACTGACCCCTGCCTGTCGTCCCTTACCGTTGCCCACCTCTGGTTTACTGACCCCTGCCTGTCGTCCCTTACCGTTGCCCACCTCTGGTTTACTGACCCCTGCCTGTCGTCCCTTACCGTTGCCCACCTCTGGTTTACTGACCCCTGCCTGTCGTCCCTTACCGTTGCCCACCTCTGGTTTACTGACCCCTGCCTGTCGTCCCTTACCGTTGCCCACCTCTGGTTTACTGACCCCTGCCTGTCGTCCCTTACCGTTGCCCACCTCTGGTTTACTGACCCCTGCCTGTCGTCCCTTACCGTTGCCCACCTCTGGTTTACTGACCCCTGCCTGTCGTCCCTTACCGTTGCCCACCTCTGGTTTACTGACCCCTGCCTGTCGTCCCTTACCGTTGCCCACCTCTGGTTTACTGACCCCTGCCTGTCGTCCCTTACCGTTGCCCACCTCTGGTTTACTGACCCCTGCCTGTCGTCCCTTACCGTTGCCCACCCACTGGTTTACTGACCCCTGCCTGTCGTCCCTTACCGTTGCCCACCTCTGGTTTACTGACCCCTGCCTGTCGTCCCTTACCGTTGCCCACCTCTGGTTTACTGACCCCTGCCTGTCGTCCCTTACCGTTGCCCACCTCTGGTTTACTGACCCCTGCCTGTCGTCCCTTACCGTTGCCCACCTCTGGTTTACTGACCCTGCCTGTCGTCCCTTACCGTTGCCCACCTCTGGTTTACTGACCCTGCCTGTCGTCCCTTACCGTTGCCCACCTCTGGTTTACTGACCCCTGCCTGTCGTCCCTTACCGTTGCCCACCTCTGGTTTACTGACCCCTGCCTGTCGTCCCTTACCGTTGCCCACCTCTGGTTTACTGACCCCTGCCTGTCGTCCCTTACCGTTGCCCACCTCTGGTTTACTGACCCCTGCCTGTCGTCCCTTACCGTTGCCCACCTCTGGTTTACTGACCCCTGCCTGTCGTCCCTTACCGTGGCCCACCGTCCTTACCGTGCCCACCTCTGGTTTACTGACCCCTGCCTGTCGTCCCTTACCGTAGCCCCACCTCTGGTGTACTGACCCCTGCCTGTCGTCCCTTACCGTTGCCCACCTCTGGTTTACTGACCCCTGCCTGTCGTCCCTTACCGTTGCCCAGCTCTGGTTTACTGACCCCTGCCTGTCGTCCCTTACCGTTGCCCACCTCTGGTTTACTGACCCCTGCATGTCGTCCCTTACCGTTGCCCACCTCTGGTTTACTGACCCCTGCCTGTCGTCACTTACCGTTGCCCACCTCTGGTTTACTGACCCCTCCCTGTCGTCCCTTACCGTTGCCCACTTCTGGTTTACTGACCCCTGCCTGTCGTCCCTTACCGTTGCCCACCTCTGGTTTACTGACCCCTGCCTGTCGTCCCTTACAGTTGCCCACCTCTGGTTTAATAACCCCTGCCTGTCGTCCCTTACCGTTGCCCACCTCTGGTTTACTGACCCTGCCTGTCGTCCCTTACCGTTGCCCACCTCTGGTTTACTGACCCCTGCCTGCCGTCCCTTACCGTTGCCCACCTCTGGTTTACTGACCCCTGCCTGTCGTCCCTTACCGTTGCCCACCACTGGTTTACTGACCCCTGCATGTCGTCCCTTACCGTTGCCCACCTCTGGTTTACTGACCCCTGCCTGTCGTCCCTTACCGTTTCCCACCTCTGGTTTACTGACCCCTGCCTGTCGTCCCTTACCGTTGCCCACCTTTGGTTTTCTGACCCCTGCCTGTCGTCCCTTACCGTTGCCCACCTCTGGTTTACTGACCCCTGCCTGTCGTCCCTTACCGTTGCCCACCTTTGGTGTACTGACCCCTGCCTGTCGTCCCTTACCGTTGCCCACCTCTGGTTTACTGACCCCTGCCTGTCGTCCCTTACCGTTGCCCACCTCTGGTTTACTGACCCCTGCATGTCGTCCCTTACCGTTGCCCACCTCTGGTTTACTGACCCCTGCCTGTCGTCCCTTACCGTTGCCCACCTTTGGTTTACTGACCCCTGCCTGTCGTCCCTTACCGTTGCCCACCTCTGGTTTACTGACCCCTGCCTGTCGTCCCTTACCGTTGCCCACCTCTGGTTTACTAACCCCTGCATGTCGTCCCTTACCGTTGCCCACCTCTGGTTTACTGAACCCTGCATGTCATCCCTTACCGTTGTCCACCTCTGGTTTACTGACCCCTGCCTGTCGTCCCTTACCGTTGCCAAACTCTGGTTTACTGACCCCTGCCTGTCGTCCCTTACCGTTGCCCACCTCTGGTTTACTGACCCCTGCCTGCCGACCCTTACCGTTGCCCACCTCTGGTTTACTGACCCCTGCCTGTCGTCCCTTACCGTTGCCCACCTCTGGTTTACTGACCCCTGCCTGTCGTCCCTTACCGTTGCCCAGCTCTGGTTTACTGACCCCTGCCTGTCGTCCCTTACCGTTGCCCACCTCTGGTTTACTGACCCCTGCATGTCGTCCCTTACCGTTGCCCACCTCTGGTTTACTGACCCCTGCCTGTCGTCACTTACCGTTGCCCACCTCTGGTATACTGACCCCTACCTGTCGTCCCTTACCATTGCCCACTTCTGGTTTACTGACCCCTGCCTGTCGTCCCTTACCGTTGCCCACCTCTGGTTTACTGACCCCTGCCTGTCGTCCCTTACAGTTGCCCACCTCTGGTTTAATAACCCCTGCCTGTCGTCCCTTACCGTTGCCCACCTCTGGTTTACTGACCCCTGCCTGTCGTCCCTTACCGTTGCCCACCTCTGGTTTACTGACCCCTGCCTGCCGTCCCTTACCGTTGCCCACCTCTGGTTTACTGACCCCTGCCTGTCGTCCCTTACCGTTGCCCACCACTGGTTTACTGACCCCTGCATGTCGTCCCTTACCGTTGCCCACCTCTGGTTTACTGACCCCTGCCTGTCGTCCGTTACCGTTTCCCACCTCTGGTTTACTGACCCCTGCCTGTCGTCCCTTACCGTTGCCCACCTTTGGTTTACTGACCCCTGCCTGTCGTCCCTTACCGTTGCCCACCTCTGGTTTACTGACCCCTGCCTGTCGTCCCTTACCGTTGCCCACCTTTGGTTTACTGACCCCTGCCTGTCGTCCCTTACCGTTGCCCACCTCTGGTTTACTGACCCCTGCCTGTCGTCCCTTACCGTTGCCCACCTCTGGTTTACTGACCCCTGCATGTCGTCCCTTACCGTTGCCCACCTCTGGTTTACTGACCCCTGCCTGTCGTCCCTTACCGTTGCCCACCTTTGGTTTACTGACCCCTGCCTGTCGTCCCTTACCGTTGCCCACCTCTGGTTTACTGACCCCTGCCTGTCGTCCCTTACCGTTGCCCACCTCTGGTTTACTAACCCCTGCATGTCGTCCCTTACCGTTGCCCACCTCTGGTTTACTGAACCCTGCCTGTCATCCCTTACCGTTGTCCACCTCTGGTTTACTGACCCCTGCCTGTCGTCCCTTACCGTTGCCAAACTCTGGTTTACTGACCCCTGCCTGTCGTCCCTTACCGTTGCCCACCTCTGGTTTACTGACCCCTGCCTGCCGACCCTTACCGTTGCCCACCTCTGGTTTACTGACCCCTGCCTGTCGTCCCTTACCGTTGCCCACCTCTGGTTTACTGACCCTGCCTGTCGTCCCTTACCGTTGCCCACCTCTGGTATACTGACCCCTGCCTGTCGTCCCTTACAGTTGCCCACCTCTGGTTTACTGACCCCTGCCTGCCGTCCCTTACCGTTGCCCCACCTCTGGTTTACTGACCCCTGCCTGTCGTCCTTACCGTTGCCCACCTCTGGTTTACTGAACCCTGCCTGTCGTCCCTTACCGTTGCCCACCTCTGGAATACTGACCCCTGCCTGTCGTCCCTTACCGTTGCCCACCTCTGGTTTACTGACCCCTGCCTGTCGTCCCTTACAGTTGCCCACCCCTGGTTTACTGACCCCTGCCTGTCGTCCCTTACCGTTGCCCACCTCTGGTTTACTGACCCCTGCCTGTCGTTCCTTACCGTTGCCCACCTCTGGTTTACTGACCCCTGCCTGTCGTCCCTTACCGTTGCCCACCTCTGGTATACTGACCCCTGCATGTCGTCCCTTACCGTTGCCCACCTCTGGTTTACTGACCCCTGCCTGTCATCCCTTACCGTTGCCCACCTTTGGTTTACTGACCCCTGCCTGTCGTCCCTTACCGTTGCCCACCTCTGGTTTACTGACCCCTGCCTGTCGTCCCTTACCGTTGCCCACCTCTGGTTTACTAACCCCTTCATGTCGTCCCTTACCATTGCCCACCTCTGGTTTACTGAACCCTGCCTGTCATCCCTTACCGTTGTCCACCTCTGGTTTACTGACCCCTGCCTGTCGTCCCTTACCGTTGCCAAACTCTGGTTTACTGACCCCTGCCTGTCGTCCCTTACCGTTGCCCACCTCTGGTTTACTGACCCCTGCCTGCCGACCCTTACCGTTGCCCACCTCTGGTTTACTGACCCCTGCCTGTCGTCCCTTACCGTTGCCCACCTCTGGTTTACTGACCCCTGCCTGTCGTCCCTTACCGTTGCCCACCTCTGGTATACTGACCCCTGCCTGTCGTCCCTTACAGTTGCCCACCTCTGGTTTACTGACCCCTGCCTGCCGTCCCTTACCGTTGCCCCACCTCTGGTTTACTGACCCCTGCCTGTCGTCCCTTACCGTTGCCCACCTCTGGTTTACTGAACCCTGCCTGTCGTCCCTTACCGTTGCCCACCTCTGGAATACTGACCCCTGCCTGTCGTCCCTTACCGTTGCCCACCTCTGGTTTACTGACCCCTGCCTGTCGTCCCTTACAGTTGCCCACCCCTGGTTTACTGACCCCTGCCTGTCGTCCCTTACCGTTGCCCACCTCTGGTTTACTGACCCCTGCCTGTCGTTCCTTACCGTTGCCCACCTCTGGTTTACTGACCCCTGCCTGTCGTCCCTTACCGTTGCCCACCTCTGGTATACTGACCCCTGCCTGTCGTCCCTTACCGTTGCCCACCTCTGGTTTACTGACCCCTGCCTGTCGTCCCTTACCGTTGCCCACCTCTGGTTTACTGACCCTGCCTGTCGTCCCTTACCGTTGCCCACCTCTGGTTTACTGACCCCTGCCTGTCGTCCCTTACCGTTGCCCCACCTCTGGTTTACTGACCCCTGCCTGTCGTCCCTTACCGTTGCCCACCTTTGGTTTACTGACCCCTGCCTGTCGTCCCTTACCGTTGCCCACCTCTGGTTTACTGACCCCTGCCTGCCGTCCCTTACCGTTGCCCAACTCTGGTTTACTGACCCCTGCCTGTCGTCCCTTACCGTTGCCCACCTCTGGTTTACTGACCCCTGCCTGTCGTCCCTTACCGTTGCCCACCTTTGGTTTACTGACCCCTGCCTGTCGTCCCTTACCGTTGCCCACCTCTGGTTTACTGACCCCTGCCTGTCGTCCCTTACCGTTGCCCACCTTTGGTTTACTGACCCCTGCCTGTCGGCCCTTACCGTTGCCCACCTCTGGTTTACTGACCCCTGCCTGTCGTCCCTTACCGTTGCCCACCTCTGGTTTACTGACCCCTGCCTGTCGTCCCTTACCGTTGCCCACCTCTGGTTTACTGACGCCTGCCTGTCGTCCCTTACCGTTGCCCACCTCTGGTATACTGACCCCTGCCTGTCGTCCCTTACCGTTGCCCACCTCTGGTTTACTGACCCCTGCCTGTCGTCCCTTACCGTTGCCCACCTCTGGTTTACTGACCCCTGCCTGTCGTCCCTTACCGTTGCCCACCTCTGGTATACTGACCCCTGCCTGTCGTCCCTTACAGTTGCCCACCTCTGGTTTACTGACCCCTGCCTGCCGTCCCTTACCGTTGCCCCACCTCTGGTTTACTGACCCCTGCCTGTCGTCCCTTACCGTTGCCCACCTCTGGTTTACTGAACCCTGCCTGTCGTCCCTTACCGTTGCCCACCTCTGGAATACTGACCCCTGCCTGTCGTCCCTTACCGTTGCCCACCTCTGGTTTACTGACCCCTGCCTGTCGTCCCTTACAGTTGCCCACCCCTGGTTTACTGACCCCTGCCTGTCGTCCCTTACCGTTGCCCACCTCTGGTTTACTGACCCCTGCCTGTCGTTCCTTACCGTTGCCCACCTCTGGTTTACTGACCCCTGCCTGTCGTCCCTTACCGTTGCCCACCTCTGGTATACTGACCCCTGCATGTCGTCCCTTACCGTTGCCCACCTCTGGTTTACTGACCCCTGCCTGTCATCCCTTACCGTTGCCCACCTTTGGTTTACTGACCCCTGCCTGTCGTCCCTTACCGTTGCCCACCTCTGGTTTACTGACCCCTGCCTGTCGTCCCTTACCGTTGCCCACCTCTGGTTTACTAACCCCTTCATGTCGTCCCTTACCATTGCCCACCTCTGGTTTACTGAACCCTGCCTGTCATCCCTTACCGTTGTCCACCTCTGGTTTACTGACCCCTGCCTGTCGTCCCTTACCGTTGCCAAACTCTGGTTTACTGACCCCTGCCTGTCGTCCCTTACCGTTGCCCACCTCTGGTTTACTGACCCCTGCCTGCCGACCCTTACCGTTGCCCACCTCTGGTTTACTGACCCCTGCCTGTCGTCCCTTACCGTTGCCCACCTCTGGTTTACTGACCCCTGCCTGTCGTCCCTTACCGTTGCCCACCTCTGGTATACTGACCCCTGCCTGTCGTCCCTTACAGTTGCCCACCTCTGGTTTACTGACCCCTGCCTGCCGTCCCTTACCGTTGCCCCACCTCTGGTTTACTGACCCCTGCCTGTCGTCCCTTACCGTTGCCCACCTCTGGTTTACTGAACCCTGCCTGTCGTCCCTTACCGTTGCCCACCTCTGGAATACTGACCCCTGCCTGTCGTCCCTTACCGTTGCCCACCTCTGGTTTACTGACCCCTGCCTGTCGTCCCTTACAGTTGCCCACCCCTGGTTTACTGAACCCTGCCTGTCGTCCCTTACCGTTGCCCACCTCTGGTTTACTGACCCCTGCCTGTCGTTCCTTACCGTTGCCCACCTCTGGTTTACTGACCCCTGCCTGTCGTCCCTTACCGTTGCCCACCTCTGGTATACTGACCCCTGCCTGTCGTCCCTTACCGTTGCCCACCTCTGGTTTACTGACCCCTGCCTGTCGTCCCTTACCGTTGCCCACCTCTGGTTTACTGACCCTGCCTGTCGTCCCTTACCGTTGCCCACCTCTGGTTTACTGACCCCTGCCTGTCGTCCCTTACCGTTGCCCCACATCTGGTTTACTGACCCCTGCCTGTCGTCCCTTACCGTTGCCCACCTTTGGTTTACTGACCCCTGCCTGTCGTCCCTTACCGTTGCCCACCTCTGGTTTACTGACCCCTGCCTGCCGTCCCTTACCGTTGCCCAACTCTGGTTTACTGACCCCTGCCTGTCGTCCCTTACCGTTGCCCACCTCTGGTTTACTGACCCCTGCCTGTCGTCCCTTACCGTTGCCCACCTTTGGTTTACTGACCCCTGCCTGTCGTCCCTTACCGTTGCCCACCTCTGGTTTACTGACCCCTGCCTGTCGTCCCTTACCGTTGCCCACCTTTGGTTTACTGACCCCTGCCTGTCGGCCCTTACCGTTGCCCACCTCTGGTTTACTGACCCCTGCCTGTCGTCCCTTACCGTTGCCCACCTCTGGTTTACTGACCCCTGCCTGTCGTCCCTTACCGTTGCCCACCTCTGGTTTACTGACGCCTGCCTGTCGTCCCTTACCGTTGCCCACCTCTGGTATACTGACCCCTGCCTGTCGTCCCTTACAGTTGCCCACCTCTGGTTTACTGACCCCTGCCTGCCGTCCCTTACCGTTGCCCCACCTCTGGTTTACTGACCCCTGCCTGTCGTCCCTTACCGTTGCCCACCTCTGGTTTACTGAACCCTGCCTGTCGTCCCTTACCGTTGCCCACCTCTGGTTTACTGACCCCTGCCTGTCGTTCCTTACCGTTGCCCACCTCTGGTTTACTGACCCCTGCCTGTCGTCCCTTACAGTTGCCCACCCCTGGTTTACTGACCCCTGCCTGTCGTCCCTTACCGTTGCCCACCTCTGGTTTACTGACCCCTGCCTGTCGTTCCTTACCGTTGCCCACCTCTGGTTTACTGACCCCTGCCTGTCGTCCCTTACCGTTGCCCACCTCTGGTATACTGACCCCTGCCTGTCGTCCCTTACCGTTGCCCACCTCTGGTTTACTGACCCCTGCCTGTCGTCCTTACCGTTGCCCACCTCTGGTTTACTGACCCTGCCTGTCGTCCCTTACCGTTGCCCACCTCTGGTTTACTGACCCCTGCCTGTCGTCCCTTACCGTTGCCCACCTCTGGTTTACTGACGCCTGCCTGTCGTCCCTTACCGTTGCCCACCTCTGGTATACTGACCCCTGCCTGTCGTCCCTTACAGTTGCCCACCTCTGGTTTACTGACCCCTGCCTGCCGTCCCTTACCGTTGCCCCACCTCTGGTTTACTGACCCCTGCCTGTCGTCCCTTACCGTTGCCCACCTCTGGTTTACTGAACCCTGCCTGTCGTCCCTTACCGTTGCCCACCTCTGGTTTACTGACCCCTGCCTGTCGTTCCTTACCGTTGCCCACCTCTGGTTTACTGACCCCTGCCTGTCGTCCCTTACAGTTGCCCACCCCTGGTTTACTGACCCCTGCCTGTCGTCCCTTACCGTTGCCCACCTCTGGTTTACTGACCCCTGCCTGTCGTTCCTTACCGTTGCCCACCTCTGGTTTACTGACCCCTGCCTGTCGTCCCTTACCGTTGCCCACCTCTGGTATACTGACCCCTGCCTGTCGTCCCTTACCGTTGCCCACCTCTGGTTTACTGACCCCTGCCTGTCGTCCCTTACCGTTGCCCACCTCTGGTTTACTGACCCTGCCTGTCGTCCCTTACCGTTGCCCACCTCTGGTTTACTGACCCCTGCCTGTCGTCCCTTACCGTTGCCCCACCTCTGGTTTACTGACCCCTGCCTGTCGTCCCTTACCGTTGCCCACCTTTGGTTTACTGACCCCTGCCTGTCGTCCCTTACCGTTGCCCACCTCTGGTTTACTGACCCCTGCCTGCCGTCCCTTACCGTTGCCCAACTCTGGTTTACTGACCCCTGCCTGTCGTCCCTTACCGTTGCCCACCTCTGGTTTACTGACCCCTGCCTGTCGTCCCTTACCGTTGCCCACCTTTGGTTTACTGACCCCTGCCTGTCGTCCCTTACCGTTGCCCACCTCTGGTTTACTGACCCCTGCCTGTCGTCCCTTACCGTTGCCCACCTTTGGTTTACTGACCCCTGCCTGTCGGCCCTTACCGTTGCCCACCTCTGGTTTACTGACCCCTGCCTGTCGTCCCTTACCGTTGCCCACCTCTGGTTTACTGACCCCTGCCTGTCGTCCCTTACCGTTGCCCACCTCTGGTTTACTGACGCCTGCCTGTCGTCCTTACCGTTGCCCACCTCTGGTATACTGACCCCTGCCTGTCGTCCCTTACAGTTGCCCACCTCTGGTTTACTGACCCCTGCCTGCCGTCCCTTACCGTTGCCCCACCTCTGGTTTACTGACCCCTGCCTGTCGTCCCTTACCGTTGCCCACCTCTGGTTTACTGAACCCTGCCTGTCGTCCCTTACCGTTGCCCCACCTCTGGTTTACTGACCCCTGCCTGTCGTCCCTTACCGTTGCCCACCTTTGGTTTACTGACCCCTGCCTGTCGTCCCTTACCGTTGCCCACCTCTGGTTTACTGACCCCTGCCTGCCGTCCCTTACCGTTGCCCAACTCTGGTTTACTGACCCCTGCCTGTCGTCCCTTACCGTTGCCCACCTCTGGTTTACTGACCCCTGCCTGTCGTCCCTTACCGTTGCCCACCTTTGGTTTACTGACCCCTGCCTGTCGTCCCTTACCGTTGCCCACCTCTGGTTTACTGACCCCTGCCTGTCGTCCCTTACCGTTGCCCACCTTTGGTTTACTGACCCCTGCCTGTCGGCCCTTACCGTTGCCCACCTCTGGTTTACTGACCCCTGCCTGTCGTCCCTTACCGTTGCCCACCTCTGGTTTACTGACCCCTGCCTGTCGTCCCTTACCGTTGCCCACCTCTGGTTTACTGACGCCTGCCTGTCGTCCCTTACCGTTGCCCACCTCTGGTATACTGACCCCTGCCTGTCGTCCCTTACAGTTGCCCACCTCTGGTTTACTGACCCCTGCCTGCCGTCCCTTACCGTTGCCCCACCTCTGGTTTACTGACCCCTGCCTGTCGTCCCTTACCGTTGCCCACCTCTGGTTTACTGAACCCTGCCTGTCGTCCCTTACCGTTGCCCACCTCTGGAATACTGACCCCTGCCTGTCGTCCCTTACCGTTGCCCACCTCTGGTTTACTGACCCCTGCCTGTCGTCCCTTACAGTTGCCCACCCCTGGTTTACTGACCCCTGCCTGTCGTCCCTTACCGTTGCCCACCTCTGGTTTACTGACCCCTGCCTGTCGTTCCTTACCGTTGCCCACCTCTGGTTTACTGACCCCTGCCTGTCGTCCCTTACCGTTGCCCACCTCTGGTATACTGACCCCTGCATGTCGTCCCTTACCGTTGCCCACCTCTGGTTTACTGACCCCTGCCTGTCGTCCCTTACCGTTGCCCACCTTTGGTTTACTGACCCCTGCCTGTCGTCCCTTACCGTTGCCCACCTCTGGTTTACTGACCCCTGCCTGTCGTCCCTTACCGTTGCCCACCTCTGGTTTACTAACCCCTGCATGTCGTCCCTTAACATTGCCCACCTCTGGTTTACTGAACCCTGCCTGTCATCCCTTACCGTTGTCCACCTCTGGTTTACTGACCCCTGCCTGTCGTCCCTTACCGTTGCCAAACTCTGGTTTACTGACCCCTGCCTGTCGTCCCTTACCGTTGCCCACCTCTGGTTTACTGACCCCTGCCTGTCGTCCCTTACCGTTGCCCACCTCTGGTTTACTGACCCCTGCCTGTCGTCCCTTACCGTTGCCCACCTCTGGTATACTGACCCCTGCCTGTCGTCCCTTACAGTTGCCCACCTCTGGTTTACTGACCCCTGCCTGCCGTCCCTTACCGTTGCCCCACCTCTGGTTTACTGACCCCTGCCTGTCGTCCCTTACCGTTGCCCACCTCTGGTTTACTGAACCCTGCCTGTCGTCCCTTACCGTTGCCCACCTCTGGAATACTGACCCCTGCCTGTCGTCCCTTACCGTTGCCCACCTCTGGTTTACTGACCCCTGCCTGTCGTCCCTTACAGTTGCCCACCCCTGGTTTACTGACCCCTGCCTGTCGTCCCTTACCGTTGCCCACCTCTGGTTTACTGACCCCTGCCTGTCGTCCCTTACCGTTGCCCACCTCTGGTATACTGACCCCTGCCTGTCGTCCCTTACCGTTGCCCACCTCTGGTTTACTGACCCCTGCCTGTCGTCCCTTACCGTTGCCCACCTCTGGTTTACTGACCCTGCCTGTCGTCCCTTACCGTTGCCCACCTCTGGTTTACTGACCCCTGCCTGTCGTCCTTACCGTTGCCCCACCTCTGGTTTACTGACCCCTGCCTGTCGTCCCTTACCGTAGCCCCACCTCTGGTGTACTGACCCCTGCCTGTCGTCCCTTACCGTTGCCCACCTCTGGTTTACTGACCCCTGCCTGTCGTCCCTTACCGTTGCCCAGCTCTGGTTTACTGTCCCCTGCCTGTCGTCCCTTACCGTTGCCCAACTCTGGTTTACTGACCCCTGCCTGTCGTCCCTTACCGTTGCCCACCTCTGGTTTACTGACCCCTGCCTGTCGTCCCTTACCGTTGCCCACCTCTGGTTTACTGACCCCTGCATGTCGTCCCTTACCGTTGCCCACCTCTGGTTTACTGACCCCTGCCTGTCGTCCCTTACCGTTGCCCACCTTTGGTTTACTGACCCCTGCCTGTCGTCCCTTACCGTTGCCCACCTCTGGTTTACTGACCGCTGCCTGTCGTCCCTTACCGTTGCCCACCTCTGGTTTACTGACCCCTGCCTGTCGTCCCTTACCGTTGCCCACCTCTGGTTTACTGACCCCTGCATGTCGTCCCTTACCGTTGCCCACCTCTGGTTTACTGACCCCTGCCTGTCGTCCCTTACCGTTGCCCACCTTTGGTTTACTGACCCCTGCCTGTCGTCCCTTACCGTTGCCCACCTCTGGTTTACTGACCCCTGCCTGTCGTCCCTTACCGTTGCCCACCTCTGGTTTACTGACCCCTGCATGTCGTCCCTTACCGTTGCCCACCTCTGGTTTACTGAGCCCTGCATGTCATCCCTTACCGTTGTCCACCTCTGGTTTACTGACCCCTGCCTGTCGTCCCTTACCGTTGCCAAACTCTGGTTTACTGACCCCTGCCTGTCGTCCCTTACCGTTGCCCACCTCTGGTTTACTGACCCCTGCCTGCCGACCCTTACCGTTGCCCACCTCTGGTTTACTGACCCCTGCCTGTCGTCCCTTACCGTTGCCCACCTCTGGTTTACTGACCCCTGCCTGTAGTCCCTTACCGTTGCCCACCTCTGGTATACTGACCCCTGCCTGTCGTCCCTTACAGTTGCCCACCTCTGGTTTACTGACCCCTGCCTGCCGTCCCTTACCGTTGCCCCACCTCTGGTTTACTGACCCCTGCCTGTCGTCCCTTACCGTTGCCCACCTCTGGTTTACTGAACCCTGCCTGTCGTCCCTTACCGTTGCCCACCTCTGGTATACTGACCCCTGCCTGTCGTCCCTTACCGTTGCCCACCTCTGGTTTACTGACCCCTGCCTGTCGTCCCTTACCGTTGCCCAGCTCTGGTTTACTGACCCCTGCCTGTCGTCCCTTACCGTTGCCCCACCTCTGGTTTACTGAGCCCTGCCTGTCGTCCCTTACCGTTGCCCACCTCTGGTATACTGACCCCTGCCTGTCGTCCCATACCGTTGCCAACCTCTGGTTTACTGACCCCTGCCTGTCGTCCCTTACCGTTGCCCACCTCTGGTTTACTGACCCCGACCTGTCGTCCCTTACCGTTGCCCACCTCTGGTTTACTGACCCCTGCCTGCCGTCCCTTACCGTTGCCCACCTCTGGTTTACTGACCCCTGCCTGTCGTCCCTTACCGTTGCCCACCACTGGTTTACTGACCCCTGCATGTCGTCCCTTACCGTTGCCCACCTCTGGTTTACTGACCCCTGCCTGTCGTCCCTTACCGTTGCCCACCTCTGGTTTACTGACCCCTGCCTGTCGTCCCTTACCGTTGCCCACCTTTGGTTTACTGACCCTTGCCTGTCGTCCCTTACCGTTGCCCACCTCTGGTTTACTGAACCCTGCATGTCGTCCCTTACCGTTGCCTACCTCTGGTTTACTGACCCCTGCCTGTCGTCCCTTACCGTTGCCCACCTCTGGTTTACTGACCCCTGCCTGTCGTCCCTTACCGTTGCCCACCTCTGGTATACTGACCCCTGCCTGTCGTCCCTTACCGTTGCCCACCTCTGGTTTACTGACCCCTGCCTGTCGTCCCTTACCGTTGCCCACCTCTGGTTTACTGACCCCTGCCTGTCGTCCCTTACCGTGGCCCACCTCTGGTTTACTGACCCCTGCCGGTCGTCCCTTACCGTTGCCCCACCTCTGGTTTACTGACCCCTGCCTGTCGTCCCTTACCGTAGCCCCACCTCTGGTGTACTGACCCCTGCCTGTCGTCCCTTACCGTTGCCCACCTCTGGTTTACTGACCCCTGCCTGTCGTCCCTTACCGTTGCCCAGCTCTGGTTTACTGACCCCTGCCTGTCGTCCCTTACCGTTGCCCACCTCTGGTTTACTGACCCCTGCATGTCGTCCCTTACCGTTGCCCACCTCTGGTTTACTGACCCCTGCCTGTCGTCACTTACCGTTGCCCACCTCTGGTATACTGACCCCTACCTGTCGTCCCTTACCGTTGCCCACTTCTGGTTTACTGACCCCTGCCTGTCGTCCCTTACCGTTGCCCACCTCTGGTTTACTGACCCCTGCCTGTCGTCCCTTACAGTTGCCCACCTCTGGTTTAATAACCACTGCCTGTCGTCCCTTACCGTTGCCCACCTCTGGTTTACTGACCCCTGCCTGTCGTCCCTTACCGTTGCCCACCTCTGGTTTACTGACCCCTGCCTGCCGTCCCTTACCGTTGCCCACCTCTGGTTTACTGACCCCTGCCTGTCGTCCCTTACCGTTGCCCACCACTGGTTTACTGACCCCTGCATGTCGTCCCTTACCGTTGCCCACCTCTGGTTTACTGACCCCTGCCTGTCGTCCCTTACCGTTTCCCACCTCTGGTTTACTGACCCCTGCCTGTCGTCCCTTACCGTTGCCCACCTTTGGTTTTCTGACCCCTGCCTGTCGTCCCTTACCGTTGCCCACCTCTGGTTTACTGACCCCTGCCTGTCGTCCCTTACCGTTGCCCACCTTTGGTGTACTGACCCCTGCCTGTCGTCCCTTACCGTTGCCCACCTCTGGTTTACTGACCCCTGCCTGTCGTCCCTTACCGTTGCCCACCTCTGGTTTACTGACCCCTGCATGTCGTCCCTTACCGTTGCCCACCTCTGGTTTACTGACCCCTGCCTGTCGTCCCTTACCGTTGCCCACCTTTGGTTTACTGACCCCTGCCTGTCGTCCTTACCGTTGCCCACCTCTGGTTTACTGACCCCTGCCTGTCGTCCCTTACCGTTGCCCACCTCTGGTTTACTAACCCCTGCATGTCGTCCCTTACCGTTGCCCACCTCTGGTTTACTGAACCCTGCATGTCATCCCTTACCGTTGTCCACCTCTGGTTTACTGACCCCTGCCTGTCGTCCCTTACCGTTGCCAAACTCTGGTTTACTGACCCCTGCCTGTCGTCCCTTACCGTTGCCCACCTCTGGTTTACTGACCCCTGCATGTCGTCCCTTACCGTTGCCCACCTCTGGTTTACTGACCCCTGCCTGTCGTCACTTACCGTTGCCCACCTCTGGTATACTGACCCCTACCTGTCGTCCCTTACCATTGCCCACTTCTGGTTTACTGACCCCTGCCTGTCGTCCCTTACCGTTGCCCACCTCTGGTTTACTGACCCCTGCCTGTAGTCCCTTACAGTTGCCCACCTCTGGTTTAATAACCCCTGCCTGTCGTCCCTTACCGTTGCCCACCTCTGGTTTACTGACCCCTGCCTGTCGTCCCTTACCGTTGCCCACCTCTGGTTTACTGACCCCTGCCTGCCGTCCCTTACCGTTGCCCACCTCTGGTTTACTGACCCCTGCCTGTCGTCCCTTACCGTTGCCCACCTCTGGTTTACTGACCCCTGCATGTCGTCCCTTACCGTTGCCCACCTCTGGTTTACTGACCCCTGCCTGTCGTCCGTTACCGTTTCCCACCTCTGGTTTACTGACCCCTGCCTGTCGTCCCTTACCGTTGCCCACCTTTGGTTTACTGACCCCTGCCTGTCGTCCCTTACCGTTGCCCACCTCTGGTTTACTGACCCCTGCCTGTCGTCCCTTACCGTTGCCCACCTTTGGTTTACTGACCCCTGCCTGTCGTCCCTTACCGTTGCCCACCTCTGGTTTACTGACCCCTGCCTGTCGTCCCTTACCGTTGCCCACCTCTGGTTTACTGACCCCTGCATGTCGTCCCTTACCGTTGCCCACCTTTGGTTTACTGACCCCTGCCTGTCGTCCCTTACCGTTGCCCACCTCTGGTTTACTGACCCCTGCCTGTCGTCCCTTACCGTTGCCCACCTCTGGTTTACTGAACCCTGCCTGTCATCCCTTACCGTTGTCCACCTCTGGTTTACTGACCCCTGCCTGTCGTCCCTTACCGTTGCCAAACTCTGGTTTACTGACCCCTGCCTGTCGTCCCTTACCGTTGCCCACCTCTGGTTTACTGACCCCTGCCTGTCGTCCCTTACCGTTGCCCAGCTCTGGTTTACTGACCCCTGCCTGTCGTCCCTTACCGTTGCCCACCTCTGGTTTACTGACCCCTGCATGTCGTCCCTTACCGTTGCCCACCTCTGGTTTACTGACCCCTGCCTGTCGTCACTTACCGTTGCCCACCTCTGGTATACTGACCCCTACCTGTCGTCCCTTACCATTGCCCACTTCTGGTTTACTGACCCCTGCCTGTCGTCCCTTACCGTTGCCCACCTCTGGTTTACTGACCCCTGCCTGTCGTCCCTTACAGTTGCCCACCTCTGGTTTAATAACCCCTGCCTGTCGTCCCTTACCGTTGCCCACCTCTGGTTTACTGACCCCTGCCTGTCGTCCCTTACCGTTGCCCACCTCTGGTTTACTGACCCCTGCCTGCCGTCCCTTACCGTTGCCCACCTCTGGTTTACTGACCCCTGCCTGTCGTCCCTTACCGTTGCCCACCACTGGTTTACTGACCCCTGCATGTCGTCCCTTACCGTTGCCCACCTCTGGTTTACTGACCCCTGCCTGTCGTCCGTTACCGTTTCCCACCTCTGGTTTACTGACCCCTGCATGTCGTCCCTTACCGTTGCCCACCTCTGGTTTACTGACCCCTGCCTGTCGTCCCTTACCGTTGCCCACCTTTGGTTTACTGACCCCTGCCTGTCGTCCCTTACCGTTGCCCACCTCTGGTTTACTGACCCCTGCCTGTCGTCCCTTACCGTTGCCCACCTCTGGTTTACTAACCCCTGCATGTCGTCCCTTACCGTTGCCCACCTCTGGTTTACTGAACCCTGCCTGTCATCCCTTACCGTTGTCCACCTCTGGTTTACTGACCCCTGCCTGTCGTCCCTTACCGTTGCCAAACTCTGGTTTACTGACCCCTGCCTGTCGTCCCTTACCGTTGCCCACCTCTGGTTTACTGACCCCTGCCTGTCGTCCCTTACCGTTGCCCAGCTCTGGTTTACTGACCCCTGCCTGTCGTCCCTTACCGTTGCCCACCTCTGGTTTACTGACCCCTGCATGTCGTCCCTTACCGTTGCCCACCTCTGGTTTACTGACCCCTGCCTGTCGTCACTTACCGTTGCCCACCTCTGGTATACTGACCCCTACCTGTCGTCCCTTACCATTGCCCACTTCTGGTTTACTGACCCCTGCCTGTCGTCCCTTACCGTTGCCCACCTCTGGTTTACTGACCCCTGCCTGTCGTCCCTTACAGTTGCCCACCTCTGGTTTAATAACCCCTGCCTGTCGTCCCTTACCGTTGCCCACCTCTGGTTTACTGACCCCTGCCTGTCGTCCCTTACCGTTGCCCACCTCTGGTTTACTGACCCCTGCCTGCCGTCCCTTACCGTTGCCCACCTCTGGTTTACTGACCCCTGCCTGTCGTCCCTTACCGTTGCCCACCACTGGTTTACTGACCCCTGCATGTCGTCCCTTACCGTTGCCCACCTCTGGTTTACTGACCCCTGCCTGTCGTCCGTTACCGTTTCCCACCTCTGGTTTACTGACCCCTGCCTGTCGTCCCTTACCGTTGCCCACCTTTGGTTTACTGACCCCTGCCTGTCGTCCCTTACCGTTGCCCACCTCTGGTTTACTGACCCCTGCCTGTCGTCCCTTACCGTTGCCCACCTTTGGTTTACTGACCCCTGCCTGTCGTCCCTTACCGTTGCCCACCTCTGGTTTACTGACCCCTGCCTGTCGTCCCTTACCGTTGCCCACCTCTGGTTTACTGACCCCTGCATGTCGTCCCTTACCGTTGCCCACCTCTGGTTTACTGACCCCTGCCTGTCGTCCCTTACCGTTGCCCACCTTTGGTTTACTGACCCCTGCCTGTCGTCCCTTACCATTGCCCACCTCTGGTTTACTGACCCCTGCCTGTCGTCCCTTACCAATGCCCACCTCTCGTTTACTAACCCCTGCATGTCGTCCCTTACCGTTGCCCACCTCTGGTTTACTGAACCCTGCCTGTCATCCCTTACCGTTGTCCACCTCTGGTTTACTGACCCCTGCCTGTCGTCCCTTACCGTTGCCAAACTCTGGTTTACTGACCCCTGCCTGTCGTCCCTTACCGTTGCCCACCTCTGGTTTACTGACCCCTGCCTGCCGACCCTTACCGTTGCCCACCTCTGGTTTACTGACCCCTGCCTGCCGACCCTTACCGTTGCCCACCTCTGGTTTACTGACCCCTGCCTGTCGTCCCTTACCGTTGCCCACCTCTGGTTTACTGACCCCTGCCTGTCGTCCCTTACCGTTGCCCACCTCTGGTTTACTGACCCCTGCCTGTCGTCCCTTACAGTTGCCCACCTCTGGTTTACTGACCCCTGCCTGCCGTCCCTTACCGTTGCCCCACCTCTGGTTTACTGACCCCTGCCTGTCGTCCCTTACCGTTGCCCACCTCTGGTTTACTGAACCCTGCCTGTCGTCCCTTACCGTTGCCCACCTCTGGAATACTGACCCCTGCCTGTCGTCCCTTACCGTTGCCCACCTCTGGTTTACTGACCCCTGCCTGTCGTCCCTTACAGTTGCCCACCCCTGGTTTACTGACCCCTGCCTGTCGTCCCTTACCGTTGCCCACCTCTGGTTTACTGACCCCTGCCTGTCGTTCCTTACCGTTGCCCACCTCTGGTTTACTGACCCCTGCCTGTCGTCCCTTACCGTTGCCCACCTCTGGTATACTGACCCCTGCATGTCGTCCCTTACCGTTGCCCACCTCTGGTTTACTGACCCCTGCCTGTCGTCCCTTACCGTTGCCCACCTTTGGTTTACTGACCCCTGCCTGTCGTCCCTTACCGTTGCCCACCTCTGGTTTACTGACCCCTGCCTGTCGTCCCTTACCGTTGCCCACCTCTGGTTTACTAACCCCTGCATGTCGTCCCTTACCATTGCCCACCTCTGGTTTACTGAACCCTGCCTGTCATCCCTTACCGTTGTCCACCTCTGGTTTACTGACCCCTGCCTGTCGTCCCTTACCGTTGCCAAACTCTGGTTTACTGACCCCTGCCTGTCGTCCCTTACCGTTGCCCACCTCTGGTTTACTGACCCCTGCCTGCCGACCCTTACCGTTGCCCACCTCTGGTTTACTGACCCCTGCCTGTCGTCCCTTACCGTTGCCCACCTCTGGTTTACTGACCCCTGCCTGTCGTCCCTTACCGTTGCCCACCTCTGGTATACTGACCCCTGCCTGTCGTCCCTTACAGTTGCCCACCTCTGGTTTACTGACCCCTGCCTGCCGTCCCTTACCGTTGCCCCACCTCTGGTTTACTGACCCCTGCCTGTCGTCCCTTACCGTTGCCCACCTCTGGTTTACTGAACCCTGCCTGTCGTCCCTTACCGTTGCCCACCTCTGGAATACTGACCCCTGCCTGTCGTCCCTTACCGTTGCCCACCTCTGGTTTACTGACCCCTGCCTGTCGTCCCTTACAGTTGCCCACCCCTGGTTTACTGACCCCTGCCTGTCGTCCCTTACCGTTGCCCACCTCTGGTTTACTGACCCCTGCCTGTCGTTCCTTACCGTTGCCCACCTCTGGTTTACTGACCCCTGCCTGTCGTCCCTTACCGTTGCCCACCTCTGGTATACTGACCCCTGCCTGTCGTCCCTTACCGTTGCCCACCTCTGGTTTACTGACCCCTGCCTGTCGTCCCTTACCGTTGCCCACCTCTGGTTTACTGACCCTGCCTGTCGTCCCTTACCGTTGCCCACCTCTGGTTTACTGACCCCTGCCTGTCGTCCCTTACCGTTGCCCCACCTCTGGTTTACTGACCCCTGCCTGTCGTCCCTTACCGTAGCCCCACCTCTGGTGTACTGACCCCTGCCTGTCGTCCCTTACCGTTGCCCACCTCTGGTTTACTGACCCCTGCCTGTCGTCCCTTACCGTTGCCCAGCTCTGGTTTACTGTCCCCTGCCTGTCGTCCCTTACCGTTGCCCAACTCTGGTTTACTGACCCCTGCCTGTCGTCCCTTACCGTTGCCCACCTCTGGTTTACTGACCCCTGCCTGTCGTCCCTTACCGTTGCCCACCTCTGGTTTACTGACCCCTGCCTGTCGTCCCTTACAGTTGCCCACCTCTGGTTTACTGACCCCTGCCTGTCGTCCCTTACCGTTGCCCACCTCTGGTTTACTGACCCCTGCCTGTCGTCCCTTACCGTTGCCCACCTCTGGTTTACTGACCCCTGCCTGTCGTCCCTTACAGTTGCCCAACTCTGGTTTACTGACCCCTGCCTGTCGTCCCTTACCGTTGCCCACCTCTGGTTTACTGACCCCTGCCTGTCGTCCCTTACCGTTGCCCACCTTTGGTTTACTGACCCCTGCCTGTCGTCCCTTACCGTTGCCCACCTCTGGTTTACTGACCCCTGCCTGTCGTCCCTTACCGTTGCCCACCTTTGGTTTACTGACCCCTGCCTGTCGGCCCTTACCGTTGCCCACCTCTGGTTTACTGACCCCTGCCTGTCGTCCCTTACCGTTGCCCACCTCTGGTTTACTGACCCCTGCCTGTCGTCCCTTACCGTTGCCCACCTCTGGTTTACTGACCCCTGCCTGTCGTCCCTTACCGTTGCCCACCTCTGGTATACTGACCCCTGCATGTCGTCCCTTACCGTTGCCCACCTCTGGTTTACTGACCCCTGCCTGTCGTCCCTTACCGTTGCCCACCTTTGGTTTACTGACCCCTGCCTGTCGTCCCTTACCGTTGCCCACCTCTGGTTTACTGACCACTGCCTGTCGTCCCTTACCGTTGCCCACCTCTGGTTTACTAACCCCTGCATGTCGTCCCTTACCATTGCCCACCTCTGGTTTACTGAACCCTGCCTGTCATCCCTTACCGTTGTCCACCTCTGGTTTACTGACCCCTGCCTGTCGTCCCTTACCGTTGCCAAACTCTGGTTTACTGACCCCTGCCTGTCGTCCCTTACCGTTGCCCACCTCTGGTTTACTGACCCCTGCCTGTCGTCCCTTACCGTTGCCCACCTCTGGTTTACTGACCCCTGCCTGTCGTCCCTTACCGTTGCCCACCTCTGGTATACTGACCCCTGCCTGTCGTCCCTTACAGTTGCCCACCTCTGGTTTACTGACCCCTGCCTGCCGTCCCTTACCGTTGCCCCACCTCTGGTTTACTGACCCCTGCCTGTCGTCCCTTACCGTTGCCCACCTCTGGTTTACTGAACCCTGCCTGTCGTCCCTTACCGTTGCCCACCTCTGGAATACTGACCCCTGCCTGTCGTCCCTTACCGTTGCCCACCTCTGGTTTACTGACCCCTGCCTGTCGTCCCTTACAGTTGCCCACCCCTGGTTTACTGACCCCTGCCTGTCGTCCCTTACCGTTGCCCACCTCTGGTTTACTGACCCCTGCCTGTCGTCCCTTACAGTTGCCCACCCCTGGTTTACTGACCCCTGCCTGTCGTCCCTTACCGTTGCCCACCTCTGGTTTACTGACCCCTGCCTGTCGTTCCTTACCGTTGCCCACCTCTGGTTTACTGACCCCTGCCTGTCGTCCCTTACCGTTGCCCACCTCTGGTATACTGACCCCTGCCTGTCGTCCCTTACCGTTGCCCACCTCTGGTTTACTGACCCCTGCCTGTCGTCCCTTACCGTTGCCCACCTCTGGTTTACTGACCCTGCCTGTCGTCCCTTACCGTTGCCCACCTCTGGTTTACTGACCCCTGCCTGTCGTCCCTTACCGTTGCCCCACCTCTGGTTTACTGACCCCTGCCTGTCGTCCCTTACCGTAGCCCCACCTCTGGTGTACTGACCCCTGCCTGTCGTCCCTTACCGTTGCCCACCTCTGGTTTACTGACCCCTGCCTGTCGTCCCTTACCGTTGCCCAGCTCTGGTTTACTGTCCCCTGCCTGTCGTCCCTTACCGTTGCCCAACTCTGGTTTACTGACCCCTGCCTGTCGTCCCTTACCGTTGCCCACCTCTGGTTTACTGACCCCTGCCTGTCGTCCCTTACCGTTGCCCACCTCTGGTTTACTGACCCCTGCCTGTCGTCCCTTACAGTTGCCCACCTCTGGTTTACTGACCCCTGCCTGTCGTCCCTTACCGTTGCCCACC
Organism: Oncorhynchus masou masou; assembly: GCF_036934945.1. Classification (NCBI taxonomy): domain Eukaryota; kingdom Metazoa; phylum Chordata; class Actinopteri; order Salmoniformes; family Salmonidae; genus Oncorhynchus; species Oncorhynchus masou. Next base: position 97,285,297 of record NC_088224.1, read on the forward strand.
TCTGGTTTACTGACCCCTGCCTGTCGTCCCTTACCGTTGCCCACCTCTGGTTTACTGACCCCTGCCTGTCGTCCCTTACAGTTGCCCAACTCTGGTTTACTGACCCCTGCCTGTCGTCCCTTACCGTTGCCCACCTCTGGTTTACTGACCCCTGCCTGTCGTCCCTTACCGTTGCCCACCTTTGGTTTACTGACCCCTGCCTGTCGTCCCTTACCGTTGCCCACCTCTGGTTTACTGACCCCTGCCTGTCGTCCCTTACCGTTGCCCACCTTTGGTTTACTGACCCCTGCCTGTCGGCCCTTACCGTTGCCCACCTCTGGTTTACTGACCCCTGCCTGTCGTCCCTTACCGTTGCCCACCTCTGGTTTACTGACCCCTGCCTGTCGTCCCTTACCGTTGCCCACCTCTGGTTTACTGACCCCTGCCTGTCGTCCCCTACCGTTGCCCACCTCTGGTATACTGACCCCTGCATGTCGTCCCTTACCGTTGCCCACCTCTGGTTTACTGACCCCTGCCTGTCGTCCCTTACCGTTGCCCACCTTTGGTTTACTGACCCCTGCCTGTCGTCCCTTACCGTTGCCCACCTCTGGTTTACTGACCCCTGCCTGTCGTCCCTTACCGTTGCCCACCTCTGGTTTACTAACCCCTGCATGTCGTCCCTTACCATTGCCCACCTCTGGTTTACTGAACCCTGCCTGTCATCCCTTACCGTTGTCCACCTCTGGTTTACTGACCCCTGCCTGTCGTCCCTTACCGTTGCCAAACTCTGGTTTACTGACCCCTGCCTGTCGTCCCTTACCGTTGCCCACCTCTGGTTTACTGACCCCTGCCTGTCGTCCCTTACCGTTGCCCACCTCTGGTTTACTGACCCCTGCCTGTCGTCCCTTACCGTTGCCCACCTCTGGTATACTGACCCCTGCCTGTCGTCCCTTACAGTTGCCCACCTCTGGTTTACTGACCCCTGCCTGCCGTCCCTTACCGTTGCCCCACCTCTGGTTTACTGACCCCTGCCTGTCGTCCCTTACCGTTGCCCACCTCTGGTTTACTGAACCCTGCCTGTCGTCCCTTACCGTTGCCCACCTCTGGAATACTGACCCCTGCCTGTCGTCCCTTACCGTTGCCCACCTCTGGTTTACTGACCCCTGCCTGTCGTCCCTTACAGTTGCCCACCCCTGGTTTACTGACCCCTGCCTGTCGTCCCTTACCGTTGCCCACCTCTGGTTTACTGACCCCTGCCTGTCGTTCCTTACCGTTGCCCACCTCTGGTTTACTGACCCCTGCCTGTCGTCCCTTACCGTTGCCCACCTCTGGTATACTGACCCCTGCCTGTCGTCCCTTACCGTTGCCCACCTCTGGTTTACTGACCCCTGCCTGTCGTCCCTTACCGTTGCCCACCTCTGGTTTACTGACCCTGCCTGTCGTCCCTTACCGTTGCCCACCTCTGGTTTACTGACCCCTGCCTGTCGTCCCTTACCGTTGCCCCACCTCTGGTTTACTGACCCCTGCCTGTCGTCCCTTACCGTTGCCCCACCTCTGGTGTACTGACCCCTGCCTGTCGTCCCTTACCGTTGCCCACCTCTGGTTTACTGACCCCTGCCTGTCGTCCCTTACCGTTGCCCAGCTCTGGTTTACTGTCCCCTGCCTGTCGTCCCTTACCGTTGCCCAACTCTGGTTTACTGACCCCTGCCTGTCGTCCCTTACCGTTGCCCACCTCTGGTTTACTGACCCCTGCCTGTCGTCCCTTACCGTTGCCCACCTCTGGTTTACTGACCCCTGCCTGTCGTCCCTTACAGTTGCCCACCTCTGGTTTACTGACCCCTGCCTGTCGTCCCTTACCGTTGCCCACCTCTGGTTTACTGACCCCTGCCTGTCGTCCCTTACCGTTGCCCACCTCTGGTTTACTGACCCCTGCCTGCCGTCCCTTACCGTTGCCCAACTCTGGTTTACTGACCCCTGCCTGTCGTCCCTTACCGTTGCCCACCTCTGGTTTACTGACCCCTGCCTGTCGTCCCTTACCGTTGCCCACCTTTGGTTTACTGACCCCTGCCTGTCGTCCCTTACCGTTGCCCACCTCTGGTTTACTGACCCCTGCCTGTCGTCCCTTACCGTTGCCCACCTTTGGTTTACTGACCCCTGCCTGTCGGCCCTTACCGTTGCCCACCTCTGGTTTACTGACCCCTGCCTGTCGTCCCTTACCGTTGCCCACCTCTGGTTTACTGACCCCTGCCTGTCGTCCCTTACCGTTGCCCACCTCTGGTTTACTGACGCCTGCCTGTCGTCCCTTACCGTTGCCCACCTCTGGTTTACTGACACCTGCCTGTCGTCCCATACCGTTGCCCACCTCTGGTTTACTGACCCCTGCCTGTCGTCCCTTACCGTTGCCCACCTCTGGTTTACTGACCCCTGCCTGTCGTCCCTTACCGTTGCCCACCTCTGGTTTACTGACCCCTGCCTGCCGTCCCTTACCGTTGCCCACCTCTGGTTTACTGACCCCTGCCTGTCGTCCCTTACCGTTGCCCACCTTTGGTTTACTGACCCCTGCCTGTCGTCCCTTACCGTTGCCCACCTCTGGTTTACTGACCCCTGCCTGTCGTCCCTTACCGTTGTCCACCTCTGGTTTACTGAGCCCTGCCTGTCGTCCCTTACCGTTGCCCACCTCTGGTTTACTGACCCCTGCCTGCCGTCCCTTACCGTTGCCCACCTCTGGTTTACTGACCCCTGCCTGCCGTCCCTTACCGTTGCCCACCTCTGGTTTACTGACCCCTGCCTGTCATCCCTTACCGTTGCCCACCTCTGGTTTACTGACCCCTGCCTGTCGTCCCTTACCGTTGCCCACCTCTGGTTTACTGACCCCTGCCTGCCGTCCCTTACCGTTGCCCACCTCTGGTTTACTGACCCCTGCCTGTCGTCCCTTACCGTTGCCCACCTTTGGTTTACTGACCCCTGCCTTTCGTCCCTTACTGTTGCCCACCTCTGGTTTACTGACCCCTGCCTGTCGTCCCTTACCGTTGCCCACCTCTGGTTTACTGACCCCTGCCTGTCGTCCCTTACTGTTGCCCACCTCTGGTTTACTGAGCCCTGCATGTCATCCCTTACCGTTGTCCACCTCTGGTTTACTGACCCCTGCCTGTCGTCCCTTACCGTTGCCAAACTCTGGTTTACTGACCCCTGCCTGTCGTCCCTTACCGTTGCCCACCTCTGGTTTACTGACCCCTGCCTGCCGACCCTTACCGTTGCCCACCTCTGGTTTACTGACCCCTGCCTGCCGACCCTTACCGTTGCCCACCTCTGGTTTACTGACCCCTGCCTGTCGTCCCTTACCGTTGCCCACCTCTGGTTTACTGACCCCTGCCTGTCGTCCCTTACCGTTGCCCACCTCTGGTATACTGACCCCTGCCTGTCGTCCCTTACAGTGCCCACCTCTGGTTTACTGACCCCTGCCTGCCGTCCCTTACCGTTGCCCCACCTCTGGTTTACTGACCCCTGCCTGTCGTGCCTTACCGTTGCCCACCTCTGGTTTACTGAACCCTGCCTGTCGTCCCTTACCGTTGCCCACCTCTGGTATACTGACCCCTGCCTGTCGTCCCTTACCGTTGCCCACCTCTGGTTTACTGACCCCTGCCTGTCGTCCCTTACCGTTGCCCAGCTCTGGTTTACTGACCCCTGCCTGTCGTCCCTTACCGTTGCCCCACCTCTGGTTTACTGACCCCTGCCTGTCGTCCCTTACCGTTGCCCACCTCTGGTTTACTGACCCCTGCCTGTCGTCCCTTACCGTTGCCCACCTCTGGTTTACTGACCCCTGCCTGTCGTCCCTTACCGTTGCCCACCTCTGGTTTACTGACCCCTGCCTGTCGTCCCTTACCGTTACCCCACCTCTGGTTTACTGACCCCTGCCTGTCGTCCCTTACCGTTGCCCACCTCTGGTTTACTGACCCCTGCCTGTCGTCCCTTACCGTTGCCCACCTCTGGTTTACTGACCCCTGCCTGTCGTCCCTTACCGTTGCCCCACCTCTGGTTTACTGACCCCTACCTGTCGTCCCTTACCGTTGCCCACCTCTGGTTTACTGACCCCTGCCTGCCGTCCCTTACCGTTGCCCACCTCTGGTTTACTGACCCCTGCCTGTCGTCCCTTACCGTTGCCCACCTCTGGTTTACTGACCCCTGCCTGTCGTCCCTTACCGTTGCCCACCTCTGGTTTACTGACCCCTGCCTGTCGTCCCTTACCGTTGCCCACCTCTGGTTTACTGACCCCTGCCTGTCGTCCCTTACCGTTGCCCACCTCTGGTTTACTGACCCCTGCCTGTCGTCCCTTACTGTTGCCCACCTCTGGTTTACTGACCCCTGCATGTCGTCCCTTACCGTTGCCCACCTCTGGTTTACTGACCCCTGCATGTCGTCCCTTACCGTTGCCCACCTTTGGTTTACTGACCCCTGACTGTCGTCTCTTACCGTTGCCCACCTCTGGTTTACTGACCCCTGCCTGTCGTCCCTTACCGTTGCCCACCTCTGGTTTACTGACCCCTGCATGTCGTCCCTTACCGTTGCCCACCTCTGGTTTACTGAGCCCTGCATGTCATCCCTTACCGTTGTCCACCTCTGGTTTACTGACCCCTGCCTGTCGTCCCTTACCGTTGCAAAACTCTGGTTTACTGACCCCTGCCTGTCGTCCCTTACCGTTGCCCACCTCTGGTTTACTGACCCCTGCCTGTCGTCCCTTACCGTTGCCCACCTCTGGTTTACTGACCCCTGCCTGCCGACCTTTACCGTTGCCCCACCTCTGGTTTACTGACCCCTGCCTGTCGTCCCTTACCGTTGCCCACCTCTGGTTTACTGACCCCTGCCTGTCGTCCCTTACCGTTGCCCACCTCTGGTTTACTGACCCCTGCCTGTCGTCCCTTACCGTTGCCCACCTCTGGTTTACTGACCCCTGCCTGTCGTTCCTTACCGTTGCCCCACCTCTGGTTTACTGACCCATGCCTGTCGTCCCTTACCGTTGCCCACCTCTGGTTTATTGACCCCTGCCTGTCGTCCCTTACCGTTGCCCACCTCTGGTTTACTGACCCCTGCCTGTCGTCCCTTACCGTTGACCTCCTCTGGTTTACTGACCCCTGCCTGTTGTCCCTTACCGTTGCCCACCTCTGGTTTACTGACCCCTGCCTGTCGTCCCTTACCGTTGCCCACCTCTGGTATACTGACCCCTGCCTGTCGTCCCTTACAGTTGCCCACCTCTGGTTTACTGACCCCTGCCTGTCGTCTCTTACCGTTGACCTCCTCTGGTTTACTGACCCCTGCCTGCCGTCCCTTACCGTTGCCCACCTCTGGTTTACTGACCCCTGCCTGTCGTCCCTTACCGTTGCCCCACCTCTGGTTTACTGACCCCTGCCTGTCGTCCCTTACCGTTGCCCACCTCTGGTTTACTGACCCCTGCCTGTCGTCCCTTACCGTTGACCTCCTCTGGTTTACTGACCCCTGCCTGTCGTCCCTTACCGTTGACCTCCTCTGGTTTACTGACCCCTGCCTGTTGTCCCTTACCGTTGCCCACCTCTGGTTTACTGACCCCTGCCTGTCGTCCCTTACCGTTGCCCACCTCTGGTATACTGACCCCTGCCTGTCGTCCCTTACAGTTGCCCACCTCTGGTTTACTGACCCCTGCCTGTTGTCTCTTACCGTTGACCTCCTCTGGTTTACTGACCCCTGCCTGCCGTCCCTTACCGTTGCCCACCTCTGGTTTACTGACCCCTGCCTGTCGTCCCTTACCGTTGCCCCACCTCTGGTTTACTGACCCCTGCCTGTCGTCCCTTACCGTTGCCCACCTCTGGTTTACTGACCCCTGCCTGTCGTCCCTTACCGTTGACCTCCTCTGGTTTACTGACCCCTGCCTGTTGTCCCTTACCGTTGCCCACCTCTGGTTTACTGACCCTGCCTGTCGTCCCTTACGGTTGCCCACCTCTGGTATACTGACCCCTGCCTGTCGTCCCTTACAGTTGCCCACCTCTGGTTTACTGACCCCTGCCTGTCGTCCCTTACCGTTGACCTCCTCTGGTTTACTGACCCCTGCCTGTTGTCCCTTACCGTTGCCCACCTCTGGTTTACTGGCCCCTGCCTGTCGTCCCTTACCGTTGACCTCCTCTGGTTTACTGACCCCTGCCTGTTGTCCCTTACCGTTGCCCACCTCTGGTTTACTGACCCCTGCCTGTCGTCCCTTACCGTTGCCCAACTCTAGTATACTGACCCCTGCCTGTCGTCCCTTACAGTTTCCCACCTCTGGTTTACTGACCACTGTCTGTCGTCCCTTACCGTTACCCCACCTCTGGTTTACTGACCCCTGCCTGCCGACCCTTACCATTGCCCACCTCTGGTTTACTGACCCCTGCCTGTCGTCCCTTACCGTTGCCCACCTCTGGTTTACTGACCCCTGCCTGTCGTCCCTTACCGTTGCCCACCTCTGGTATACTGAGCCCTGCATGTCGTCCCTTACCGTTGCCCACCTCTGGTTTACTGACCCCTGCCTGCCGACCCTTACCGTTGCCCACCTCTGGTTTACTGACCCCTGCCTGCCGACCCTTACCGTTGCCCACCCCTGGTATACCGACCCCTGCATGTCATCCCTTACCGTAGCCCACCTCTGGATTACTGACTCCTGCATGTCGTCCCTTACCGTTGCCCACCTCTGGTATACTGAGCCCTGCCTGTCGTCCCTTACCGTTGCCCACCTCTGGTTTACTGACCCCTGCCTGTCGTCCCTTACCGTTGTCCACCTCTGGTTTACTGACCCCTGCCTGTCGTCCCTTACCGTTGCCCCACCTCTGGTTTACTGACACCTGCCTGTCGTCCCTTACCGTTGCCCACCTCTGGTTTACTGACCCCTGCCTGCCGACCCTTACCGTTGGTCCACCTCTGGTGTACTGACCCCTGCCTGTCGTCCCTTACCGTTGCCCACCTCTGGTTTACTGACCCCTGCCTGTCGTCCCTTACCGTTGCCCACCTCTGGTTTACTGACCCCTGCCTGTCGTCCCTTACCGTTGCCCACCTCTGGTTTACTGACCCCTGCCTGTCGTCCCTTACCGTTGACCACCTCTGGTTTACTGACCCCTGCCTGCCGCCCCTTACCATTGCCCACCTCTGGTTTACTGACCCCTGCCTGTCGTCCCTTACCGTTGCCCACCTCTGGTTTACTGACCCCTGCCTGTCGTCCCTTACCGTTACCCCACCTCTGGTTTACTGACCCCTGCCTGTCGTCCCTTACCGTTGCCCACCTCTGGTTTACTGACCCCTGCCTGTCGTCCCTTACCGTTGCCCACCTCTGGTTTACTGACCCCTGCCCGTCGTCCCTTACCGTTGCCCACCTCTGGTTTACTGAGCCCTGCCTGTCGTCCCTTACCGTTGCCCACCTCTGGTTTACTGACCCCTGCCTGCCGTCCCTTACCGTTGCCCACCTCTGGTTTACTGACCCCTGCCTGTCGTCCCTTACCGTTGCCCACCTCTGGTTTACTGACCCCTGCCTGTCGTCCCTTACCGTTGCCCACCTCTGGTTTACTGACCCCTGCCTGTCGTCCCTTACCGTTGCCCACCTCTGGTTTACTGACCCCTGCATGTCGTCCCTTACCGTTGCCCACCTCTGGTTTACTGACCCCTGCCTGTCGTCCCTTACCGTTGCCCACCTTTGGTTTACTGACCCCTGACTGTCGTCTCTTACCGTTGCCCACCTCTGGTTTACTGACCCCTGCCTGTCGTCCCTTACCGTTGCAAAACTCTGGTTTACTGACCCCTGCCTGTCGTCCCTTACCGTTGACCTCCTCTGGTTTACTGACCCCTGCCTGTTGTCCCTTACCGTTGCCCACCTCTGGTTTACTGGCCCCTGCCTGTCGTCCCTTACCGTTGACCTCCTCTGGTTTACTGACACCTGCCTGTTGTCCCTTACCGTTGACCTCCTCTGGTATACTGACCCCTGCCTGTTGTCCCTTACCGTTGCCCACCTCTGGTTTACTGGCCCCTGCCTGTCGTCCCTTACCGTTGACCTCCTCTGGTTTACTGACCCCTGCCTGTTGTCCCTTACCGTTGCCCACCTCTGGTTTACTGACCCCTGCCTGTTGTCCCTTACCGTTGCCCACCTCTGGTATACTGACCCCTGCCTGTCGTCCCTTACAGTTTCCCACCTCTGGTTTACTGACCACTGCCTGTCGTCCCTTACCGTTACCCCACCTCTGGTTTACTGACCCCTGCCTGCCGACCCTTACCATTGCCCACCTCTGGTTTACTGACCCCTGCCTGTCGTCCCTTACTGTTGCCCACCTCTGGTTTACTGACCCCTGCCTGTCGTCCCTTACCGTTGCCCACCTCTGGTATACTGAGCCCTGCATGTCGTCCCTTACCGTTGCCCACCTCTGGTTTACTGACCCCTGCCTGCCGACCCTTACCGTTGCCCACCTCTGGTTTACTGACCCCTGCCTGCCGACCCTTACCGTTGCCCACCCCTGGTATACCGACCCCTGCATGTCATCCCTTACCGTAGCCCACCTCTGGTTTACTGACTCCTGCATGTCGTCCCTTACCGTTGCCCACCTCTGGTATACTGAGCCCTGCCTGTCGTCCCTTACCGTTGCCCACCTCTGGTTTACTGACCCCTGCCTGTCGTCCCTTACCGTTGTCCACCTCTGGTTTACTGACCCCTGCCTGTCGTCCCTTACCGTTGCCCCACCTCTGGTTTACTGACACCTGCCTGTCATCCCTTACCGTTGCCCACCTCTGGTTTACTGACCCCTGCCTGCCGACCCTTACCGTTGGTCCACCTCTGGTGTACTGACCCCGCCTGTCGTCCCTTACCGTTGCCCACCTCTGGTTTACTGACCCCTGCCTGTCGTCCCTTACCGTTGCCCACCTCTGGTTTACTGACCCCTGCCTGTCGTCCCTTACCGTTGCCCACCTCTGGTTTACTGACCCCTGCCTGTCGTCCCTTACCGTTGCCCACCTCTGGTATACTGACCCCTGCCTGTCGTCCCTTACCGTTGTCCACCTCTGGTTTACTGACCCCTGCCTGTCGTGCCTTACCGTTGCCCACCTCTGGTTTACTGACCCCTGCCTGTCGTGCCTTACCGTTGCCCACCTCTGGTTTACTGACCCCTGCCTGTCGTCCCTTACCGTTGCCCACCTCTGGTTTACTGACCCCTGCCTGTCGTCCCTTACCGTTGCCCACCTCTGGTTTACTGACCCCTGCCTGTCGTCCCTTACCGTTGCCCCAGCTCTGGTTTACTGACCCCTGCCTGTCGTCCCTTACCGTTGCCCACCTCTGGTTTACTGACCCCTGCCTGTCGTCCCTTACCTTTTCCCACCTGCGGTTTACTGACCCCTGCCTGTCGTCCCTTACCTTTTCCCACCTCTGGTTTCCTGACCCCTGCCTGCCTTGACTTGTCTATCGTCTGTCCCTGTTGCAATATTGAACTGTTGTTTATTCGACGTGGTCTGCATCTGGGTCTTACCCTCATACCTGATAAGGAGCACCATTGTGAGAAGTGGCAGAGTGTCACTCTGGCACCAGCGACTCTACACCTCTGTGTCATAGCCTGTGTGTCGGTCTGTAAGAGGGACTCCAAGAAGCTTCTCATTAAATATATTTGTAATTTACAAGGTTTTGGCTACACTTGACTTTCCAACACACTATCACAATAAATAGAATTATATATTATATTATAATAACGAAAAAGCTATATCTCACCTGGGATTGCCGCAAATGGCAGGCTGGCTAACTTTGAGCTATTCATCCAGTCCCGAGACCCTAGCAAAACTCGGCTTTTAATTGACCTGACTTTCATTTATCTCCATATCCAGCCCTTATATTTAACCTCATAATGAAGTGTTCTACAAGTAGAACACAAAACTATTTGACATGAACAGTTGCATTCATCAGTTTTATTGACAAACGTCAACAACAACAAAAATAAAGTCTGACAAAGCAAAAACATGATAAAAATGAATTTACATGAAAGCTTTAAGTACAGAAATGGTTTGCTCAGTGGGAAATGAATATCCAACTAGTCAGTGACAACTGTGGGGAGTTTGGAACTTGTGAAAGCAGCTATTTGAGCTTATTACAGTATTATCAACACTTTGTCTTGGGATTTCCTATGATCTAAGTAGAAGAACGTCTTTCCTTCTAACGACTCTTGTGTAGCTTCTGTGCGTCATAGAGCAAAACATGTGCGTGTTTGTGAGAGTCTCAGCTTTTCATAGATCACTTTTAATAGTGTGTAGCTCAAACCATTCTGGCTATACAGGCGTTTTTGTAAAGAAAAAAGACCCAGCCCCGAGGCCCTTCAGGATCTGTTCTTGTCTCACAAACACCGCTCCAGCTTAGCTCCCGTTAAACGGATGCAGAAGAAATAGACAAATCCAATGAAACAACCCAAAATTCTGTAGCTCAAACACACAATGTTTAAAATACGTCTTAAATAACAGCAGAGCAACGGTGGGACTCATTGCATTAACATTACTGCACGTTTTAGTAACTTGGAATAGCAGATCCTGGCTTTGTTTTAAGGACACTTCCATGAACAAGTGTTGGATCACGTCCAACTACGTTTCCGATTTGAAATGTCTGATGCAGATTTAACCAGATATAATCACGGTTAGCATAGGAGGAGTCAGGTTGCAAGGAGTCAGGTTACAAGGAGTCAGGTTAAAAGGAGTCAGGTTACAAGGAGTCAGGTTACAAGGAGTCAGGTTACAAGGAGTCAGGTTACAATGAGTCAGGTTACAAGGAGTCAGGTTACAAGGAGTCAGGTTACAAGGAGTCAGGTTACAAGGAGTCAGGTTAAAAGGAGTCAGGTTAAAAGGAGTCAGGTTACAAGGAGTCAGGTTACAAGGAGTCAGGTTACAAGGAGTCAGGTTACAAGGAGTCAGGTTAAAAGGAGTCAGGTTACAAGGAGTCAGGTTACAAGGAGTCAGGTTACAAGGAGTCAGGTTACAATGAGTCAGGTTACAAGGAGTCAGGTTACAAGGAGTCAGGTTACAATGAGTCAGGTTACAAGGAGTCAGGTTAAAAGGAGTCAGGTTACAAGGAGTCAGGTTACAAGGAGTCAGGTTACAAGGAGTCAGGTTAAAAGCAGTCAGGTTACAAGGAGTCAGGTTACAAGGAGTCAGCTTAAAATAAGTCAGGTTACAAGGAGTCAGGTTACAACAGGTCAGGTTACAAGGACTCAGGTTACAAGGAGTCAGGTTACAAGGAGCCAGGTTACAAGGAGTCAGGTTACAAGGAGTCAGGTTAAAAGGAGTCAGGTTACAAGGAGTCAGGTTACAAGGAGTCAGTTTACAAGGAGCCAGGTTAAAAGGAGTCAGGTTACAAGGAGTCAGGTTACAAGGAGTCAGGTTACAAGGAGTCAGGTTACAAGGAGTCAGGTTACAAGGAGTCAGCTTAAAATAAGTCAGGTTACAAGGAGTCAGGTTACAAGGAGCCAGGTTACAAGGAGCCAGGTTACAAAGGAAGGAGTCAGGTTACAAGGAGTCAGGTTACAAGGAGCCAGGTTACAAGGAGCCAGGTTACAAGGAGCCAGGTTACAAGGAGTCAGGTTACAAGGAGCCAGGTTAAAAGGAGTCAGGTTACAAGGAGTCAGGTTACAAGGAGTCAGGTTACAAGGAGTCAGGTTACAGTATTTAATCAGAACAGCTCTTTGACATGTGCAACTTGGCCAACGATTTTAATTTGCTGATACTTGAACTTAAACTAAAACGTAAACTTTTCTAATTTTTCGCAAGTATGGCCCCACAGAGATTTGATTTGCAGAGATATGCTGTACTCTTACCTTCAGATATATACAGTGACCTCAGAGAGGGAGTGGCTGAGCGGTTTAGCTGGGTCAGTTGAGTCACGGGCACCGGCCGGAGATCCGTCTGGGAGTGGGGGGCTTTCTTCGGGCCGATGGACCCCCTGGGTGTAGCTGTGGTGCTGGTTGAGGACAGACTCAGAGCATCTCCCTCCGACTCCCAGTCTGTCCTCCCTGTCTCCACGTCTTCCCTGGAGCTAGACTCTGGGCTACTGAGGCAGGATGGGATGCTTCCCTTCCCTGGCCCATTGGAAGAGAGCTGTGAGGGGGAGCGACGGAGACCCAGGGTTGGGCCCTGACCCATCTCCTGCCCCATACTGGTCCCCTGACCCATCTCCTGCCCCAGGCTGGTCCCCTGACCCATCCCCTGCTTCAGGCTGGTACCCTGACCCATTCCCAGCCACTGGCTCGTCCCCTGCCCCATCCCCAGCCACAGGCCAGGGGGATGGGAAGCCTTGTCTTTGGGCTGGTGGTGGGAGGAAGTGCCAGTGGTCTTGGAGGAGCTGTTCTGCTCAGAGGAGTGGGAGGAGAGGGACTCCATGCTTCCCAAGGGGGTGCTGCCTGGACTGCTGCTGAACGTGTCACCTGTACAAGGACCAGAGAGCATGAACACACAGAATCATTAAAACCTGCTGAACGGGTGACCAGGAACACACAGCATCATTAAAACCTGCTGAACGGGTCAGCAGGAACACACAGCATCATTAAAACCTGCTGAACGGGTCACCTATTACAAGGACCAGGAACACACAGAGTCATTAAAACCTCCTGAATGGGTCACCAGGAACACACAGCATCATTAAAACCTGCTGAACGGGTCACCAGGAACACACAGAGTCACTAAAACCTGCTGAACGGGTCACCAGGAACACACAGAGTCATTAAAACCTGCTGAACGGGTCACCTATTACAAGGACCAGGAACACACAGAGTCATTAAAACCTGCTGAACGGGTCACCAGGAACACACAGCATCATTAAAACCTGCTGAACGGGTCACCAGGAACACACAGAGTCATTAAAACCTGCTGAACGGGTCACCAGGAACACACAGAGTCATTAAAACCTGCTGAACGGGTCACCAGGAACACACAGAGTCACTAAAACCTGCTGAACGGGTCACCAGGAACACACAGAGTCACTAAAATCTGCTGAACGGGTCACCAGGAACACACAGCGTCATTAAAACCTGCTGAACGGGTCACCAGGAACACACAGAGTCACTAAAACCTGCTGAACCGGTCACCAGGAACACACAGAGTCATTAAAACCTGCTGAACGGGTCACCAGGAACACACAGAGTCACTAAAATCTGCTGAACGGGTCACCAGGAACACACAGCGTCATTAAAACCTGCTGAACGGGTCACCAGGAACACACAGAGTCATTAAAACCTGCTGAACGGGTCACCAGGAACACACAGCATCATTAAAACCTGCTGAACGGGTCACCAGGAACACACAGCATCATTAAAACCTGCTGAACGGGTCACCAGGAACACACAGAGTCATTAAAACCTGCTGAACGGGTCACCAGGAACACACAGCATCATTAAAACCTGCTGAACGGGTCACCAGGAACACACAGAGTCACTAAAACCTGCTGAACGGGTCACCAGGAACACACAGAGTCATTAAAACCTGCTGAACGGGTCACCAGGAACACACAGAGTCACTAAAACCTGCTGAACGGGTCACCAGGAACACACAGAGTCATTAAAACCTGCTGAACGGGTCACCAGGAACACACAGAGTCATTAAAACCTGCTGAACGGGTCACCAGGAACACATAGAGTCATTAAAACCTGCTGAACGGGTCACCAGGAACACACAGAGTCATTAAAACCTGCTGAACGGGTCACCAGGAACACACAGAGTCATTAAAACCTGCTGAACGGGTCACCAGGAACACACAGAGTCACTAAAATCTGCTGAACGGGTCACCAGGAACACACAGCGTCATTAAAACCTGCTGAACGGGTCACCAGGAACACACAGAGTCATTAAAACCTGCTGAACGGGTCACCAGGAACACACAGCATCATTAAAACCTGCTGAACGGGTCACCAGGAACACACAGCATCATTAAAACCTGCTGAACGGGTCACCAGGAACACACAGAGTCATTAAAACCTGCTGAACGGGTCACCAGGAACACACAGCATCATTAAAACCTGCTGAACGGGTCACCAGGAACACACAGAGTCACTAAAACCTGCTGAACGGGTCACCAGGAACACACAGAGTCATTAAAACCTGCTGAACGGGTCACCAGGAACACACAGAGTCACTAAAACCTGCTGAACGGGTCACCAGGAACACACAGAGTCACTAAAACCTGCTGAACGGGTCACCAGGAACACACAGCATCATTAAAACCTGCTGAACGGGTCACCAGGAACACACAGAGTCACTAAAACCTGCTGAACGGGTCACCAGGAACACACAGCATCATTAAAACCTGCTGAACGGGTCACCAGGAACACACAGAGTCACTAAAACCTGCTGTACGGGTCACCAGGAACACACAGAGTCATTAAAACCTGCTGAACGGGTCACCAGGAACACACAGAGTCACTAAAACCTGCTGAACGGGTCACCAGGAACACACAGAGTCATTAAAACCTGCTGAACGGGTCACCAGGAACACACAGAGTCACTAAAACCTGCTGGATGAGCGACTACTGAGACAAAACACAGTGACTGCATCTCAAATGGCATCTTATTCAATACGTAGAACCTATAGGCACACTGTCCCCTATATAGTGCACTACTTTTGACCAGGAACCTATAGGCACACTGTCCCCTATATAGTGCACTACTTTTGACCAGGGACCTATGGCACACTGTCCCCTATATAGTGCACTACTTTTGACCAGGAACCTATGGCAGACTGTCCCCTATATAGTGCACTACTTTTGACCAGGGACCTATGACACACTGTCCCCTATATAGTGCACTACTTTTGACCAGGGACCTATGACACACTGTCCCCTATATAGTGCACTACTTTTGACCAGGGACCTATGGCATCCTGTTCCCTATAGAGTGCACTACATTTGACCAGGAACCTATGGCACACTGTTCCCTATAGAGTGCACTACATTTGACCAAGAACCTATGGCATCCTGTTCCCTATATAGTGCACTACTTTTGACCAGGGACCTATGGCACACTGTCCCCTATATAGTGCACTACTTTTGACCAGGAACCTATGGCACACTGTTCCCTATATAGTGCACTACTCTTGACCAGGGACCTATGGCACACTGTCCCCTATATAGTGCACTACTTTTGACCAGGGACCTATGGCACACTGTCCCCTATATAGTGCACTACTTTTGACCAGGAACCTATGGCACACTGTCCCCTATATAGTGCATTACTTTTGACCAGGGACCTATGGCACACTGTCCCCTATATAGTGCACTACTTTTGACCAGGGACCTATGGCACACTGTTCCCTATATAGTGCATTACTTTTGACCAGGGACCTATGGCACACTGTTCCCTATATAGTGCATTACTTTTGACCAGGAACCTATGGCACACTGTCCCCTATATAGTGCATTACTTTTTCACCAGGAACCTATGGCACACTGTCCCCTATATAGTGCATTACTTTTGACCAGGAACCTATGGCACACTGTCCCCTATATAGTGCATTACTTTTGACCAGGGACCTATGGCACACTGTCCCCTATATAGTGCACTACTTTTGACCAGGAACCTATGGCACACTGTCCCCTATATAGTGCATTACTTTTGACCAGGGACCTATGGCACACTGTTCCCTATATAGTGCACTACTTTTGACCAGGGACCTATGGCATCCTGTTCCCTATAGAGTGCACTACATTTGACCAGGAACCTATGGCACACTGTTCCCTATAGAGTGCACTACATTTGACCAGGAACCTATGGCATCCTGTTCCCTATATAGTGCACTACTTTTGACCAGGGACCTATGGCACACTGTCCCCTATATAGTGCACTACTTTTGACCAGGAACCTATGGCACACTGTTCCCTATATAGTGCACTACTCTTGACCAGGGACCTATGGCACACTGTCCCCTATATAGTGCACTACTTTTGACCAGGGACCTATGGCACACTGTCCCCTATATAGTGCACTACTTTTGACCAGGAACCTATGGCACACTGTCCCCTATATAGTGCATTACTTTTGACCAGGGACCTATGGCACACTGTCCCCTATATAGTGCACTACTTTTGACCAGGGACCTATGGCACACTGTTCCCTATATAGTGCATTACTTTTGACCAGGGACCTATGGCACACTGTTCCCTATATAGTGCATTACTTTTGACCAGGAACCTATGGCACACTGTCCCCTATATAGTGCATTACTTTTGACCAGGAACCTATGGCACACTGTCCCCTATATAGTGCATTACTTTTGACCAGGAACCTATGGCACACTGTCCCCTATATAGTGCATTACTTTTGACCAGGGACCTATGGCACACTGTCCCCTATATAGTGCACTACTTTTGACCAGGAACCTATGGCACACTGTCCCCTATATAGTGCATTACTTTTGACCAGGGACCTATGGCACACTGTTCCCTATATAGTGCATTACTTTTGACCAGGAACCTATGGCACACTGTCCCCTATATAGTGCATTACTTTTGACCAGGGACCTATGGCACACTGTTCCCTATATAGTGCCCTACTTTTGACCAGGAACCTATGGCACACTGTCCCCTATATAGTGCATTACTTTTGACCAGGGACCTATGGCACACTGTTCCCTATATAGTGCACTACTTTTGACCAGGGACCTATGGCACACTGTCCCCTATATAGTGCACTACTTTTGACCAGGAACCTATGGCACACTGTCCCCTATATAGTGCATTACTTTTGACCAGGGACCTATGGCACACTGTTCCCTATATAGTGCATTACTTTTGACCAGGAACCTATGGCACACTGTCCCCTATATAGTGCATTACTTTTGACCAGGGACCTATGGCACACTGTTCCCTATATAGTGCCCTACTTTTGACCAGGAACCTATGGCACACTGTCCCCTATATAGTGCATTACTTTTGACCAGGGACCTATGGCACACTGTTCCCTATATAGTGCACTACTTTTGACCAGGAACCTATGGCACACTGTCCCCTATATAGTGCATTACTTTTGACCAGGGACCTATGGCACACTGTTCCCTATATAGTGCACTACATTTGACCAGGGACCTATGGCACACTGTTCCCTATATAGTGCATTACATTTGACCAGGAACCTATGGCACACTGTCCCCTATATAGTGCATTACTTTTGACCAGGGACCTATGGCACACTGTTCCCTATATAGTGCACTACTTTTGACCAGGGACCTATGGCACACTGTTCCCTATATAGTGCACTACATTTGACCAGGAACCTATGGCACACTGTCCCCTATATAGTGCATTACTTTTGACCAGGGACCTATGGCACACTGTTCCCTATATAGTGCACTACTTTTGACCAGGAACCTATGGCACACTGTTCCCTATATAGTGCACTACTTTTGACCAGGGACCTATGGCACACTGTTCCCTATATAGTGCACTACATTTGACCAGGAACCTATGGAACACTGTTCCCTATATAGTGCACTACTTTTGACCAGGAACCTATGGCACACTGTTCCCTATATAGTGCACTACTATTGACCAGGGACCTATGGCACACTGTTCCCTATAGAGTGCACTACATTTGACCAGGAACCTATGGCACACTGTTCCCTATATAGTGCATTACTTTTGACCAGGGACCTATGGCACACTGTTCCCTATATAGTGCATTACTTTTGACCAGGAACCTATGGCACACTGTCCCCTATATAGTGCATTACTTTTTCACCAGGAACCTATGGCACACTGTCCCCTATATAGTGCATTACTTTTGACCAGGAACCTATGGCACACTGTCCCCTATATAGTGCATTACTTTTGACCAGGGACCTATGGCACACTGTCCCCTATATAGTGCACTACTTTTGACCAGGAACCTATGGCACACTGTCCCCTATATAGTGCATTACTTTTGACCAGGGACCTATGGCACACTGTCCCCTATATAGTGCACTACTTTTGACCAGGAACCTATGGCACACTGTTCCCTATAGAGTGCACTACTCTTGACCAGGGACCTATGGCACACTGTCCCCTATATAGTGCACTACTTTTGACCAGGGACCTATGGCACACTGTCCCCTATATAGTGCACTACTTTTGACCAGGAACCTATGGCACACTGTCCCCTATATAGTGCATTACTTTTGACCAGGGACCTATGGCACACTGTCCCCTATATAGTGCACTACTTTTGACCAGGGACCTATGGCACACTGTTCCCTATATAGTGCATTACTTTTGACCAGGGACCTATGGCACACTGTTCCCTATATAGTGCATTACTTTTGACCAGGAACCTATGGCACACTGTCCCCTATATAGTGCATTACTTTTGACCAGGAACCTATGGCACACTGTCCCCTATATAGTGCATTACTTTTGACCAAGAACCTATGGCACACTGTCCCCTATATAGTGCATTACTTTTGACCAGGGACCTATGGCACACTGTCCCCTATATAGTGCACTACTTTTGACCAGGAACCTATGGCACACTGTCCCCTATATAGTGCATTACTTTTGACCAGGGACCTATGGCACACTGTTCCCTATATAGTGCATTACTTTTGACCAGGAACCTATGGCACACTGTCCCCTATATAGTGCATTACTTTTGACCAGGGACCTATGGCACACTGTTCCCTATATAGTGCCCTACTTTTGACCAGGAACCTATGGCACACTGTCCCCTATATAGTGCATTACTTTTGACCAGGGACCTATGGCACACTGTTCCCTATATAGTGCACTACTTTTGACCAGGAACCTATGGCACACTGTCCCCTATATAGTGCATTACTTTTGACCAGGGACCTATGGCACACTGTTCCCTATATAGTGCACTACATTTGACCAGGGACCTATGGCACACTGTTCCCTATATAGTGCATTACTTTTGACCAGGAACCTATGGCACACTGTCCCCTATATAGTGCATTACTTTTGACCAGGGACCTATGGCACACTGTCCCCTATATAGTGCACTACTTTTGACCAGGAACCTATGGCACACTGTCCCCTATATAGTGCATTACTTTTGACCAGGGACCTATGGCACACTGTTCCCTATATAGTGCATTACTTTTGACCAGGAACCTATGGCACACTGTCCCCTATATAGTGCATTACTTTTGACCAGGGACCTATGGCACACTGTTCCCTATATAGTGCCCTACTTTTGACCAGGAACCTATGGCACACTGTCCCCTATATAGTGCATTACTTTTGACCAGGGACCTATGGCACACTGTTCCCTATATAGTGCACTACTTTTGACCAGGAACCTATGGCACACTGTCCCCTATATAGTGCATTACTTTTGACCAGGGACCTATGGCACACTGTTCCCTATATAGTGCACTACATTTGACCAGGGACCTATGGCACACTGTTCCCTATATAGTGCATTACATTTGACCAGGAACCTATGGCACACTGTCCCCTATATAGTGCATTACTTTTGACCAGGGACCTATGGCACACTGTTCCCTATATAGTGCACTACTTTTGACCAGGAACCTATGGCATCCTGTTCCCTATATAGTGCACTACATTTGACCAGGGACCTATGGCACACTGTTCCCTATATAGTGCACTACTTTTGACCAGGGACCTATGGCACACTGTTCCCTATATAGTGCACTACATTTGACCAGGAACCTATGGCACACTGTCCCCTATATAGTGCATTACTTTTGACCAGGGACCTATGGCACACTGTTCCCTATATAGTGCACTACTTTTGACCAGGAACCTATGGCACACTGTTCCCTATATAGTGCACTACTTTTGACCAGGGACCTATGGCACACTGTTCCCTATATAGTGCACTACATTTGACCAGGAACCTATGGCACACTGTTCCCTATATAGTGCACTACTTTTGACCAGGAACCTATGGCACACTGTTCCCTATATAGTGCACTACTATTGACCAGGGACCTATGGCACACTGTTCCCTATAGAGTGCACTACATTTGACCAGGAACCTATGGCACACTGTTCCCTATATAGTGCATTACTTTTGACCAGGGACCTATGGCACACTGTTCCCTATATAGTGCATTACTTTTGACCAGGAACCTATGGCACACTGTCCCCTATATAGTGCATTACTTTTTCACCAGGAACCTATGGCACACTGTCCCCTATATAGTGCATTACTTTTGACCAGGAACCTATGGCACACTGTCCCCTATATAGTGCATTACTTTTGACCAGGGACCTATGGCACACTGTCCCCTATATAGTGCACTACTTTTGACCAGGAACCTATGGCACACTGTCCCCTATATAGTGCATTACTTTTGACCAGGGACCTATGGCACACTGTTCCCTATATAGTGCACTACTTTTGACCAGGGACCTATGGCATCCTGTTCCCTATAGAGTGCACTACATTTGACCAGGAACCTATGGCACACTGTTCCCTATAGAGTGCACTACATTTGACCAGGAACCTATGGCATCCTGTTCCCTATATAGTGCACTACTTTTGACCAGGGACCTATGGCACACTGTCCCCTATATAGTGCACTACTTTTGACCAGGAACCTATGGCACACTGTTCCCTATATAGTGCACTACTCTTGACAAGGGACCTATGGCACACTGTCCCCTATATAGTGCACTACTTTTGACCAGGGACCTATGGCACACTGTCCCCTATATAGTGCACTACTTTTGACCAGGAACCTATGGCACACTGTCCCCTATATAGTGCATTACTTTTGACCAGGGACCTATGGCACACTGTCCCCTATATAGTGCACTACTTTTGACCAGGGACCTATGGCACACTGTTCCCTATATAGTGCATTACTTTTGACCAGGGACCTATGGCACACTGTTCCCTATATAGTGCATTACTTTTGACCAGGAACCTATGGCACACTGTCCCCTATATAGTGCATTACTTTTGACCAGGAACCTATGGCACACTCTCCCCTATATAGTGCATTACTTTTGACCAAGAACCTATGGCACACTGTCCCCTATATAGTGCATTACTTTTGACCAGGGACCTATGGCACACTGTCCCCTATATAGTGCACTACTTTTGACCAGGAACCTATGGCACACTGTCCCCTATATAGTGCATTACTTTTGACCAGGGACCTATGGCACACTGTTCCCTATATAGTGCATTACTTTTGACCAGGAACCTATGGCACACTGTCCCCTATATAGTGCATTACTTTTGACCAGGGACCTATGGCACACTGTTCCCTATATAGTGCCCTACTTTTGACCAGGAACCTATGGCACACTGTCCCCTATATAGTGCATTACTTTTGACCAGGGACCTATGGCACACTGTTCCCTATATAGTGCACTACTTTTGACCAGGAACCTATGGCACACTGTCCCCTATATAGTGCATTACTTTTGACCAGGGACCTATGGCACACTGTTCCCTATATAGTGCACTACATTTGACCAGGGACCTATGGCACACTGTTCCCTATATAGTGCATTACATTTGACCAGGAACCTATGGCACACTGTCCCCTATATAGTGCATTACTTTTGACCAGGGACCTATGGCACACTGTTCCCTATATAGTGCACTACTTTTGACCAGGAACCTATGGCATCCTGTTCCCTATATAGTGCACTACATTTGACCAGGGACCTATGGCACACTGTTCCCTATATAGTGCACTACTTTTGACCAGGGACCTATGGCACACTGTTCCCTATATAGTGCACTACATTTGACCAGGAACCTATGGCACACTGTCCCCTATATAGTGCATTGCTTTTGACCAGGGACCTATGGCACACTGTTCCCTATATAGTGCACTACTTTTGACCAGGAACCTATGGCACACTGTTCCCTATATAGTGCACTACTTTTGACCAGGGACCTATGGCACACTGTTCCCTATATAGTGCACTACATTTGACCAGGAACCTATGGCACACTGTTCCCTATATAGTGCACTACTTTTGACCAGGAACCTATGGCACACTGTTCCCTATATAGTGCACTACTATTGACCAGGGACCTATGGCACACTGTTCCCTATAGAGTGCACTACATTTGACCAGGAACCTATGGCACACTGTTCCCTATATAGTGCACTACTTTTGACCAGGAACCTATGGCATCCTGTTCCCTATATAGTGCACTACATTTGACCAGGGACCTATGGCACACTGTTCCCTATAGAGTGCACTACATTTGACCAGGGACCTATGGCACACTGTTCCCTATAGAGTGCACTACATTTGACCAGGGACCTATGGCACACTGTTCCCTATAGAGTGCACTACATTTGACCAGGGACCTATGGCACACTGTTCCCTATAGAGTGCACTACATTTGACCAGGGACCTATGGCACACTGTTCCCTATAGAGTGCACTACATTTGACCAGGAACCTATGGCATCCTGTTCCCTATATAGTGCACTACTTTTGACCAGGGACCTATGGCATCCTGTTCCCTATATAGTGCACTACATTTGACCAGGGACCTATGACATCCTGTTCCCTATAGAGTGCACTACATTTGACCAGGAACCTATGGCATCCTGTTCCCTATAGAGTGCACTACATTTGACCAGGAACCTATGGCACACTGTTCCCTATATAGTGCACTACTTTTGACCAGGGCCCTATGGCACACTGTTCCCTATATAGTGCCCTACTTTTGACCAGGAACCTATGGCACACTGTCCCCTATATAGTGCATTACTTTTGACCAGGGACCTATGGCACACTGTTCCCTATATAGTGCACTACATTTGACCAGGGACCTATGACACACTGTTCCCTATATAGTGCATTACATTTGACCAGGAACCTATGGCACACTGTCCCCTATATAGTGCATTACTTTTGACCAGGGACCTATGGCACACTGTTCCCTATATAGTGCACTACTTTTGACCAGGAACCTATGGCATCCTGTTCCCTATATAGTGCACTACATTTGACCAGGGACCTATGGCACACTGTTCCCTATATAGTGCACTACTTTTGACCAGGGACCTATGGCACACTGTTCCCTATATAGTGCACTACTTTTGACCAGGAACCTATGGCATCCTGTTCCCTATATAGTGCACTACATTTGACCAGGGACCTATGGCACACTGTTCCCTATAGAGTGCACTACATTTGACCAGGGACCTATGGCACACTGTTCCCTATAGAGTGCACTACATTTGACCAGGGACCTATGGCACACTGTTCCCTATAGAGTGCACTACATTTGACCAGGGACCTATGGCACACTGTTCCCTATAGAGTGCACTACATTTGACCAGGGACCTATGGCACACTGTTCCCTATAGAGTGCACTACATTTGACCAGGAACCTATGGCATCCTGTTCCCTATATAGTGCACTACTTTTGACCAGGGACCTATGGCATCCTGTTCCCTATATAGTGCACTACATTTGACCAGGGACCTATGACATCCTGTTCCCTATAGAGTGCACTACATTTGACCAGGAACCTATGGCATCCTGTTCCCTATAGAGTGCACTACATTTGACCAGGAACCTATGGCACACTGTTCCCTATATAGTGCACTACTTTTGACCAGGGCCCTATGGCACACTGTTCCCTATATAGTGCCCTACTTTTGACCAGGAACCTATGGCACACTGTCCCATATATAGTGCATTACTTTTGACCAGGGACCTATGGCACACTGTTCCCTATATAGTGCACTACATTTGACCAGGGACCTATGACACACTGTTCCCTATATAGTGCATTACATTTGACCAGGAACCTATGGCACACTGTCCCCTATATAGTGCATTACTTTTGACCAGGGACCTATGGCACACTGTTCCCTATATAGTGCACTACTTTTGACCAGGGACCTATGGCACACTGTTCCCTATATAGTGCACTACTTTTGACCAGGAACCTATGGCATCCTGTTCCCTATATAGTGCACTACATTTGACCAGGGACCTATGGCACACTGTTCCCTATAGAGTGCACTACATTTGACCAGGGACCTATGGCACACTGTTCCCTATAGAGTGCACTACATTTGACCAGGGACCTATGGCACACTGTTCCCTATAGAGTGCACTACATTTGACCAGGGACCTATGGCACACTGTTCCCTATAGAGTGCACTACATTTGACCAGGGACCTATGGCACACTGTTCCCTATAGAGTGCACTACATTTGACCAGGAACCTATGGCATCCTGTTCCCTATATAGTGCACTACTTTTGACCAGGGACCTATGGCATCCTGTTCCCTATATAGTGCACTACATTTGACCAGGGACCTATGACATCCTGTTCCCTATAGAGTGCACTACATTTGACCAGGAACCTATGGCATCCTGTTCCCTATAGAGTGCACTACATTTGACCAGGAACCTATGGCACACTGTTCCCTATATAGTGCACTACTTTTGACCAGGGCCCTATGGCACACTGTTCCCTATATAGTGCCCTACTTTTGACCAGGAACCTATGGCACACTGTCCCCTATATAGTGCATTACTTTTGACCAGGGACCTATGGCACACTGTTCCCTATATAGTGCACTACATTTGACCAGGGACCTATGACACACTGTTCCCTATATAGTGCATTACATTTGACCAGGAACCTATGGCACACTGTCCCCTATATAGTGCATTACTTTTGACCAGGGACCTATGGCACACTGTTCCCTATATAGTGCACTACTTTTGACCAGGAACCTATGGCATCCTGTTCCCTATATAGTGCACTACTTTTGACCAGGGACCTATGGCACACTGTTCCCTATATAGTGCACTACTTTTGACCAGGAACCTATGACACACTGTTCCCTATATAGTGCACTACTTTTGACCAGGAACCTATGGCATCCTGTTCCCTATATAGTGCACTACTTTTGACCAGGGACCTATGGCACACTGTTCCCTATATAGTGCACTACTTTTGACCAGGGACCTATGGCATCCTGTTCCCTATATAGTGCACTACTTTTGACCAGGGACCTATGGCACACTGTTCCCTATATAGTGCACTACATTTGACCAGGAACCTATGGCACACTGTTCCCTATATAGTGCACTACATTTGACCAGGGACCTATGGCACACTGTTCCCTATATAGTGCACTACTTTTGACCAGGAACCTATGGCATCCTGTTCCCTATATAGTGCATTACTTTTGACCAGGAACCTATGACACACTGTTCCCTATATAGTGCACTACATTTGACCAGGAACCTATGGCATCCTGTTCCCTATATAGTGCACTACATTTGACCAGGAACCTGTGGGCCATTTGGGATGCAGACAGCATTATTACTACTGTGGCTAAATGTAGCAGCACCACCACTACAGTAACTCAGAGAATACAGTTACTGGCTACATCCTGGGATGTTTTGTATTCTCTGATGGTGCCCTGGTAGATGAAGAGATAAGATATTAATGAACAGCTCAATGGGAATATGTCATGAATGCTGCAGCAGGCCAGATTAGCTAGCAGAGTGATATGACCCCCTATTCCAGGGGAATATGTAATGAATGCTGCAGCAGGCCAGATTAGCTGGCAGAGTGACATGACCCCCTATTCCAGGGGAATATGTAATGAATGCTGCAGCAGGCCAGATTAGCTGGCAGAGTGACATGACCCCCTATTCCAGGGGAATATGTAATGAATGCTGCAGCAAGCCAGATTAGCTGGCAGAGTGATATGACCCCCTATTCCAGGGGAATATGTAATGAATGCTGCAGCAGGCCAGATTAGCTGGCAGAGTGATATGACCCCCTATTCCAGGGGAATATGTAATGAATGCTGCAGCAGGCCAGATTAGCTGGCAGAGTGACATGACCCCCTATTCCAGGGGAATATGTCATGAATGCTGCAGCAGGCCAGATTAGCTAGCAGAGTGATATGACCCCCTATTCCAGGGGAATATGTCATGAATGCTGCAGCAGGCCAGATTAGCTAGCAGAGTGATATGACCCCCTATTCCAGGGGAATATGTAATGAATGCTGCAGTAGGCCAGATTAGCTAGCAGAGTGACATGACCCCTATTCCAGGGGTATTCAAATATGACCCTATGTGATCCGCACCACTGCTAGCGTTCTGTTCTACCACATGATGGATTCCACTCACCTTGTGTCCCAGGTCTAAATCAGTCTCTGATTAGAAGGTGCAGATCTGATTCAGATCTGAATGCTATAGGTTTACTGGCCTATAGGGAATATGGTATCATTCGATATGCAGCAATTGCCTGCAGTGCTAGGGATAGGTGTAGGACTCACTGTCAGCGTCTGCAAGGCACAGTGTTGGGGTGTAGATGCTACGAGGCTTCCTAGGGCCTGTGGACAGGCAGATGGCCCTGCTCCTGCGTGAGCTTGGTCGGGATTGGGGCTGGGGCAGAGGTACGTTGGGGTCTGGAGGCTGGTGGAAGATCTGGAGAGGGGAGAGAACAATAGTTTAATTAACTGAGCATTACAGTGGTATATAACTAGCTAGGGTCTGGGGAGTTTCCTGCTTAGGTCACATGGTCAGACACATACCTAAATACCTAAAAACTCCTACTATAGGCCCAAGACATGATACATACCTAAATACCTAAAAACTCTACTATAGGCCCAAGACATGATACATACCTAAATACCTATAAAACCCTACTATAGGCCCAAGACATGATACATACCTAAATACCTATAAAAACCTACTATAGGCCCAAGACATGATACATACCTAAATACCTATAAACTCCTACTATAGGCCCAAGACATGATACATACCTAAATACCTATAAAACCCTACTATAGGCCCAAGACATGATACATACCTAAATACCTATAAAACCCTACTATAGGCCCAAGACATTATACATACCTAAATACCTATAAAACCAAGACATGACACATACCTAAATACCTATAAAACCCTACTATAGCCCCAAGACATGATACATACCTAAATACCTATAAAACCCTACTATAGCCCCAAGACATGACACATACCTAAATACCTATAAAACCCTACTATAGGCCCAGGACATGATACATACCTAAATACCTATAAAACCCTACTATAGGCCCAAGACATGATACATACCTAAATACCTATAAACCCTACTATAGGCCCAGGACATGATACATACCTAAATACCTATAAAACTCCTACTATAGGCCCAAGACATGATACATACCTAAATACCTATAAAACCCTACTATAGCCCCAAGACATGATACATACCTAAATACCTATAAAACCCTACTATAGCCCCAAGACATGACACATACCTAAATACCTATAAAACCCTACTATAGGCCCAAGACATGATACATACCTAAATACCTATAAAACCCTACTATAGGCCCAAGACATGATACATACCTAAATACCTATAAAACCCTACTATAGGCCCAAGACATGATACATACCTAAATACCTATAAAACCCTACTATAGGCCCAAGACATGACACATACCTAAATACCTATAAAACCCTACTATAGCCCCAAGACATGATACATACCTAAATACCTATAAAACCCTACTATAGGCCCAGGACATGATACATACCTAAATACCTATAAAACCCTACTATAGGCCCAAGACATGATACATACCTAAATACCTATAAAACCCTACTATAGGCCCAAGACATGACACATACCTAAATACCTATAAAACCCTACTATAGGCCCAGGACATGATACATACCTAAATACCTATAAAACCCTACTATAGGCCCAGGACATGATACATACCTAAATACCTATAAAACTCCTACTATAGGCCCAAGACATGATACATACCTAAATACCTATAAAACCCTACTATAGGCCCAAGACATGATACATACCTAAATACCTATAAAACCCTACTATAGGCCCAAGACATGATACATACCTAAATACCTAAAAACTCCTACTATAGGCCCAAGACATGATACATACCTAAATACCTAAAAACCCTACTATAGCCCCAAGACATGATACATACCTAAATACCTATAAAACCCTACTATAGGCCCAAGACATGATACATACCTAAATACCTATAAAACCCTACTATAGGCCCAAGACATGATACATACCTAAATACCTATAAAACCCTACTATAGCCCCAAGACATGATACATACCTAAATACCTATAAAACCCTACTATAGGCCCAA
This sequence comes from Oncorhynchus masou masou, assembly GCF_036934945.1. Classification (NCBI taxonomy): domain Eukaryota; kingdom Metazoa; phylum Chordata; class Actinopteri; order Salmoniformes; family Salmonidae; genus Oncorhynchus; species Oncorhynchus masou. The sequence goes on from NC_088224.1 coordinate 97,313,398, forward strand.
GACATGATACATACCTAAATACCTATAAAACCCTACCATAGGCCCAAGACATGATACATACCTAAATACCTATAAAACCCTACTATAGGCCCAAGACATGACACATACCTAAATACCTATAAAACCCTACTATAGGCCCAAGACATGATACATACCTAAATACCTAAAAACTCCTACTATAGGCCCAAGACATGACCCTACATAGGCCCAAGACATAAATACCTATAAAACCCTACTATAGGCCCAAGACATGATACATACCTAAATACCTATAAAACCCTACTATAGGCCCAAGACATGATACATACCTAAATACCTATAAAACCCTACTATAGGCCCAAGACATGATACATACCTAAATACCTATAAAACCCTACTATAGGCCCAAGACATGATACATACCTAAATACCTATAAAACCCTACTATAGGCCCAAGACATGATACATACCTAAATACCTATAAAACCCTACTATAGGCCCAAGACATGATACATACCTAAATACCTATAAAACCCTACTATAGGCCCAAGACATGATACATACCTAAATACCTATAAAACCCTACTATAGGCCCAAGACATGATACATACCTAAATACCTATAAAACCCTACTATAGGCCCAAGACATGATACATACCTAAATACCTATAAAACCCTACTATAGGCCCAAGACATGATACATACCTAAATACCTATAAAACCCTACTATAGGCCCAAGACATGATACATACCTAAATACCTATAAAACCCTACTATAGGCCCAAGACATGATACATACCTAAATACCTATAAAACCCTACTATAGGCCCAAGACATGATACATACCTAAATACCTATAAAACCCTACTATAGGCCCAAGACATGATACATACCTAAATACCTATAAAACCCTACTATAGGCCCAAGACATGATACATACCTAAATACCTATAAAACCCTACTATAGGCCCAAGACATGATACATACCTAAATACCTATAAAACCCTAAACCCATGATACATACCTAAATACCTATAAAACCCTACTATAGGCCCAAGACATGATACATACCTAAATACCTATAAAACCCTACTATAGGCCCAAGACATGATACATACCTAAATACCTATAAAACCCTACTATAGGCCCAAGACATGATACATACCTAAATACCTATAAAACCCTACTATAGGCCCAAGACATGATACATACCTAAATACCTATAAAACCCTACTATAGGCCCAAGACATGATACATACCTAAATACCTATAAAACCCTACTATAGGCCCAAGACATGATACATACCTAAATACCTATAAAACCCTACTATAGGCCCAAGACATGATACATACCTAAATACCTATAAAACCCTACTATAGGCCCAAGACATGATACATACCTAAATACCTATAAAACCCTACTATAGGCCCAAGACATGATACATACCTAAATACCTATAAAACCCTACTATAGGCCCAAGACATGATACATACCTAAATACCTATAAAACCCTACTATAGGCCCAAGACATGATACATACCTAAATACCTATAAAACCCTACTATAGGCCCAAGACATGATACATACCTAAATACCTATAAAACCCTACTATAGGCCCAAGACATGATACATACCTAAATACCTATAAAACCCTACTATAGGCCCAAGACATGATACATACCTAAATACCTATAAAACCCTACTATAGGCCCCAAGACATGATACATACCTAAATACCTATAAAACCCTACTATAGGCCCAAGACATGATACATACCTAAATACCTATAAAACCCTACTATAGGCCCAAGACATGATACATACCTAAATACCTATAAAACCCTACTATAGGCCCAAGACATGATAGGCCCAAGACATGATACCTAAATACCTATAAAACCCTACTATAGGCCCAAGACATGATACATACCTAAATACCTATAAAACCCTACTATAGGCCCAAGACATGATACATACCTAAATACCTATAAAACCCTACTATAGGCCCAAGACATGATACATACCTAAATACCTATAAAACCCTACTATAGGCCCAAGACATGATACATACCTAAATACCTAAAAACCCTACTATAGGCCCAAGACATGATACATACCTAAATACCTATAAAACCCTACTATAGGCCCAAGACATGATACATACCTAAATACATACTATAAAACCCTACTATAGCCCCAAGACATGATACATACCTAAATACCTATAAAACCCTACTATAGGCCCAAGACATGATACATACCTAAATACCTATAAAACCCTACTATAGGCCCAAGACATGACACATACCTAAATACCTATAAAACCCTACTATAGCCCCAAGACATGATACATACCTAAATACCTATAAAACCCTACTATAGCCCAAGACATGACACATACCTAAATACCTATAAAACCCTACTATAGGCCCAAGACATGATACATACCTAAATACCTATAAAACCCTACTATAGGCCCAAGACATAAATACCTAAATACCTATAAAACCCTACTATAGGCCCAAGACATGATACATACCTAAATACCTATAAAACCCTACTATAGGCCCAAGACATGATACATACCTAAATACCTATAAAACCCTACTATAGGCCCAAGACATGATACATACCTAAATACCTATAAAACCCTACTATAGCCCCAAGACATGATACATACCTAAATACCTATAAAACCCTACTATAGGCCCAAGACATGATACATACCTAAATACCTATAAAACCCTACTATAGGCCCAAGACATGATACATACCTAAATACCTATAAAACCCTACTATAGGCCCAAGACATGATACATACCTAAATACCTATAAAACCCTACTATAGGCCCAAGACATGATACATACCTAAATACCTATAAAACCCTACTATAGGCCCAAGACATGATACATACCTAAATACCTATAAAACCCTACTATAGGCCCAAGACATGATACATACCTAAATACCTATAAAACCCTACTATAACCCCAAGACATGATACATACCTAAATACCTATAAAACCCTACTATAGGCCCAAGACATGATACATACCTAAATACCTATAAAACCCTACTATAGGCCCAAGACATGATACATACCTAAATACCTATAAAACCCTACTATAGGCCCAAGACATGATACATACCTAAATACCTATAAAACCCTACTATAGGCCCAAGACATGATACATACCTAAATACCTATAAAACCCTACTATAGGCCCACATGATACATACCTAAATACCTATAAAACCCTACTATAGGCCCCAAGACATGATACATACCTAAATACATGATACATACCTAAATACCTATAAAACCCTACTATAGGCCCAAGACATGATACATACCTAAATACCTATAAAACCCTACTATAGGCCCAAGACATGATACATACCTAAATACCTATAAAACCCTACTATAGGCCCAAGACATGATACATACCTAAATACCTATAAAACCCTACTATAGGCCCAAGACATGATACATACCTAAATACCTATAAAACCCTACTATAGGCCCAAGACATGATACATACCTAAATACCTATAAAACCCTACTATAGGCCCAAGACATGATACATACCTAAATACCTATAAAACCCTACTATAGGCCCAAGACATGATACATACCTAAATACCTATAAAACCCTACTATAGGCCCAAGACATGATACATACCTAAATACCTATAAAACCCTACTATAGGCCCAAGACATGATACATACCTAAATACCATAAAACCCTACTATAGGCCCAAGACATGATACATACCTAAATACCTAAAACCCTACTATAGGCCCAAGACATGATACATACCTAAATACCTATAAAACCCTACTATAGGCCCAAGACATGATACATACCTAAATACCTATAAAACCCTACTATAGGCCCAAGACATGATACATACCTAAATACCTATAAAACCCTACTATAGGCCCAAGACATGATACATACCTAAATACCTATAAAACCCTACTATAGGCCCAAGACATGATACATACCTAAATACCTATAAAACCCTACTATAGGCCCAAGACATGATACATACCTAAATACCTATAAAACCCTACTATAGGCCCAAGACATGATACATACCTAAATACCTATAAAACCCTACTATAGGCCCAAGACATGATACATACCTAAATACCTATAAAACCCTACTATAGATACATACCTAAATACCTATAAAACCCCAAGACATGATACATACCTAAATACCTATAAAACCCTACTATAGGCCCAAGACATGATACATACCTAAATACCTATAAAACCCTACTATAGGCCCAAGACATGATACATACCTAAATACCTATAAAACCCTACTATAGGCCCAAGACATGATACATACCTAAATACCTATAAAACCCTACTATAGGCCCAAGACATGATACATACCTAAATACCTATAAAACCCTACTATAGGCCCAAGACATGATACATACCTAAATACCTATAAAACCCTACTATAGGCCCAAGACATGATACATACCTAAATACCTATAAAAACCCTACTATAGGCCCAAGACATGATACATACCTAAATACCTAAAAACCCCTACTATAGGCCCAAGTCATGATACATACCTAAATACCTATAAAACCCTACTATAGGCCCAAGACATGATACATACCTAAATACCTATAAAACCCTACTATAGGCCCAAGACATGATACATACCTAAATACCTATAAAACCCTACTATAGCCCAAGACATGATACATACCTAAATACCTACCTAAAACCCTACTATAGGCCCAAGACATGATACATACCTAAATACCTATAAAACCCTACTATAGGCCCAAGACATGATACATACCTAAATACCTATAAAACCCTACTATAGGCCCAAGACATGATACATACCTAAATACCTATAAAACCCTACTATAGGCCCAAGACATGATACATACCTAAATACCTATAAAACCCTACTATAGGCCCAAGACATGATACATACCTAAATACCTATACTATAGGCCCAAGACAAAACCCTACTATAGGCCCAAGACATGATACATACCTAAATACCTATAAAACCCTACTATAGGCCCAAGACATGATACATACCTAAATACCTATAAAACCCTACTATAGGCCCAAGACATGATACATACCTAAATACCTATAAAACCCTACTATAGGCCCAAGACATGATACATACCTAAATACCTATAAAATACATACCTAAATACCTATAAAACCCTACTATAGGCCCAAGACATGATACATACCTAAATACCTATAAAACCCTACTATAGGCCCAAGACATGATACATACCTAAATACCTATAAAACCCTACTATAGGCCCAAGACATGATACATACCTAAATACCTATAAAACCCTACTATAGGCCCAAGACATGATACATACCTAAATACCTATAAAACCCTACTATAGGCCCAAGACATGATACATACCTAAATACCTATAAAACCCTACTATAGGCCCAAGACATGATACATACCTAAATACCTATAAAACCCTACTATAGGCCCAAGACATGATACATACCTAAATACCTATAAAACCCTACTATAGGCCCAAGACATGATACATACCTAAATACCTATAAAACCCTACTATAGGCCCAAGACATGATACATACCTAAATACCTATAAAACCCTACTATAGGCCCAAGACATGATACATACCTAAATACTATAAAACCCTACTATAGGCCCAAGACATGATACATACCTATATAAAACCCTACTATAGGCCCAAGACATGATACATACCTAAATACCTATAAAACCCTACTATAGGCCCAAGACATGATACATACCTAAATACCTATAAAACCCTACTATAGGCCCAAGACATGATACATACCTAAATACCTATAAAACCCTACTATAGGCCCAAGACATGATACATACCTAAATACCTAAAACCTCCTACTATAGGCCCAAGACATGATACATACCTAAATACCTATAAAACCCTACTATAGGCCCAAGACATGATACATACCTAAATACCTATAAAACCCTACTATAGGCCCAAGACATGATACATACCTAAATACCTATAAAACCCTACTATAGGCCCAAGACATGATACATACCTAAATACCTATAAAACCCTACTATAGGCCCAAGACATGATACATACCTAAATACCTATAAAACCCTACTATAGGCCCAAGACATGATACATACCTAAATACCTATAAAACCCTACTATAGGCCCAAGACATGATACATACCTAAATACCTATAAAACCCTACTATAGGCCCAAGACATGATACATACCTAAATACCTATAAAACCCTACTATAGGCCCAAGACATGATACATACCTAAATACCTATAAAACCCTACTATAGGCCCAAGACATGATACATACCTAAATACCTATAAAACCCTACTATAGGCCCAAGACATGATACATACCTAAATACCTATAAAACCCTACTATAGGCCCAAGACATGATACATACCTAAATACCTATAAAACCCTACTATAGGCCCAAGACATGATACATACCTAAATACCTATAAAACCCTACTATAGGCCCAAGACATGATACATACCTAAAAATAAAACCCCTATATGGCCCAAGAAATACTGAAATACCTATAAAACCCTACTATAGGCCCAAGACATGATACATACCTAAATACCTATAAAACCCTACTATAGGCCCAAGACATGATACATACCTAAATACCTATAAAACCCTACTATAGGCCCAAGACATGATACATACCTAAATACCTATAAAACCCTACTATAGGCCCAAGACATGATACATACCTAAATACCTATAAAATACATACCTAAATACCTATAAAACCCTACTATAGGCCCAAGACATGATACATACCTAAATACCTATAAAACCCTACTATAGGCCCAAGACATGATACATACCTAAATACCTATAAAACCCTACTATAGGCCCAAGACATGATACATACCTAAATACCTATAAAACCCTACTATAGGCCCAAGACATGATACATACCTAAATACCTATAAAACCCTACTATAGGCCCAAGACATGATACATACCTAAATACCTATAAAACCCTACTATAGGCCCAAGACATGATACATACCTAAATACCTATAAAACCCTACTATAGGCCCAAGACATGATACATACCTAAATACCTATAAAACCCTACTATAGGCCCAAGACATAAATACCTATAAAACCCTACTATAGGCCCAAGACATGATACATACCTAAATACCTATAAAATACTATAGGCCCAAGACATGATACTAAATACCTATAAAACCCTACTATAGGCCCAAGACATGATACATACCTAAATACCTATAAAACCCTACTATAGGCCCAAGACATGATACATACCTAAATACCTATAAAACCCTACTATAGGCCCAAGACATGATACATACCTAAATACCTATAAAACCCTACTATAGCCCCAAGACATGATACATACCTAAATACCTATAAAACCCTACTATAGGCCCAAGACATGATACATACCTAAATACCTATAAAACCCTACTATAGGCCCAAGACATGATACATACCTAAATACCTATAAAACCCTACTATAGGCCCAAGACATGATACATACCTAAATACCTATAAAACCCTACTATAGGCCCAAGACATGATACATACCTAAATACCTATAAAACCCTACTATAGGCCCAAGACATGATACATACCTAAATACCTATAAAACCCTACTATAGGCCCAAGACATGATACATACCTAAATACCTATAAAACCCTACTATAGGCCCAAGACATGATACATACCTAAATACCTATAAAACCCTACTATAGGCCCAAGACATGATACATACCTAAACATACCTAAATACCTATAAAACCCTACTATAGGCCCAAGACATGATACATACCTAAATACCTACCTAAAACCCTACTATAGGCCCAAGACATGATACATACCTAAATACCTATAAAACCCTACTATAGGCCCAAGACATGATACATACCTAAATACCTATAAAACCCTACTATAGGCCCAAGACCCAAGACATAAAACCCTACTATAGGCCCAAGACATGAAATACCTAAATACCTATAAAACCCTACTATAGGCCCAAGACATGATACATACCTAAATACCTATAAAACCCTACTATAGGCCCAAGACATGATACATACCTAAATACCTATAAAACCCTACTATAGGCCCAAGACATGATACATAAAACTATAGGCCCAAGACTAAATACCTAAATACCTATAAAACCCTACTATAGGCCCAAGACATGATACATACCTAAATACCTATAAAACCCTACTATAGGCCCAAGACATGATACATACCTAAATACCTATAAAACCCTACTATAGGCCCAAGACATGATACATACCTAAATACCTATAAAACCCTACTATAGGCCCAAGACATGATACATACCTAAATACCTATAAAACCCTACTATAGGCCCAAGACATGATACATACCTAAATACCTATAAAACCCTACTATAGGCCCAAGACATGATACATACCTAAATACCTATAAAACCCTACTATAGGCCCAAGACATGATACATACCTAAATACCTATAAACCCTACTATAGGCCCAAGACATGATACATACCTAAATACCTATAAAACCCTACTATAGGCCCAAGACATGATACATACCTAAATACCTATAAAACCCTACTATAGGCCCAAGACATGATACATACCTAAATACCTATAAAACCCTACTATAGGCCCAAGACATGATACATACCTAAATACCTATAAAACCCTACTATAGGCCCAAGACATGATACATACCTAAATACCTATAAAACCCTACTATAGGCCCAAGACATGATACATACCTAAATACCTATAAAACCCTACTATAGGCCCAAGACATGATACATACCTAAATACCTATAAAACCCTACTATAGGCCCAAGACATGATACATACCTAAATACCTATAAAACCTATAAAACCTAAAAACTACTATAGGCCCAAGACATGATACATACCTAAATACCTATAAAACCCTACTATAGGCCCAAGACATGATACATACCTAAATACCTATAAAACCCTACTATAGGCCCAAGACATGATACATACCTAAATACCTATAAAACCCTACTATAGGCCCAAGACATGATACATACCTAAATACCTATAAAACCCTACTATAGGCCCAAGACATGATACATACCTAAATACCTATAAAACCCTACTATAGGCCCAAGACATAAAACCCTACTATAGGCCCAAGACATGATACATACCTAAATACCTATAAAATACATACCTAAATACCTAAATATAAAACCCTACTATAGGCCCAAGACATGATACATACCTAAATACCTATAAAACCCTACTATAGGCCCAAGACATGAATACCTAAATACCTATAAAACCCTACTATAGGCCCAAGACATGATACATACCTAAATACCTATAAAACCCTACTATAGGCCCAAGACATGATACATACCTAAATACCTATAAAACCCTACTATAGGCCCAAGACATGATACATACCTAAATACCTATAAAACCCTACTATAGGCCCAAGACATGATACATACCTAAATACCTATAAAACCCTACTATAGGCCCAAGACATGATACATACCTAAATACCTATAAAACCCTACTATAGGCCCAAGACATGATACATACCTAAATACCTATAAAACCCTACTATAGGCCCAAGACATGATACATACCTAAATACCTATAAAACCCTACTATAGGCCCAAGACATGATACATACCTAAATACCTATAAAACCCTACTATAGGCCCAAGACATGATACATACCTAAATACCTATAAAACCCTACTATAGGCCCAAGACATGATACATACCTAAATACCTATAAAACCCTACTATAGGCCCAAGACATGATACATACCTAAATACCTATAAAACCCTACTATAGGCCCAAGACATGATACATACCTAAATACCTATAAAACCCTACTATAGGCCCAAGACATGATACATACCTAAATACCTATAAAACCCTACTATAGGCCCAAGACATGATACATACCTAAATACCTATAAAACCCTACTATAGGCCCAAGACATGATACATACCTAAATACCTATAAAACCCTACTATAGGCCCAAGACATGATACATACCTAAATACCTATAAAACCCTACTATAGGCCCAAGACATGATACATACCTAAATACCCCTATAGCCCCAAGACATAAAACCCTACTATAGGCCCAAGACATGATACATACCTAAATACCTATAAAACCCTACTATAGGCCCAAGACATGATACATACCTAAATACCTATAAAACCCTACTATAGGCCCAAGACATGATACATACCTAAATACCTATAAAACCCTACTATAGGCCCAAGACATGATACATACCTAAATACCTATAAAACCCTACTATAGGCCCAAGACATGATACATACCTAAATACCTATAAAACCCTACTATAGGCCCAAGACATGATACATACCTAAATACCTATAAAACCCTACTATAGGCCCAAGACATGATACATACCTAAATACCTATAAAACCCTACTATAGGCCCAAGACATGATACATATAAAACCCTACCTATAAAACTATAGCCCCAAGACATGATACATACCTAAAACCTATAAAACCCTACTATAGCCCCAAGACATGATACATACCTAAATACCTATAAAACCCTACTATAGGCCCAAGACATGATACATACCTAAATACCTATAAAACCCTACTATAGGCCCAAGACATGATACATACCTAAATACCTATAAAACCCTACTATAGGCCCAAGACATGATACATACCTAAATACCTATAAAACCCTACTATAGGCCCAAGACATGATACATACCTAAATATCTATAAAACTCCTACTATAGGCCCAAGACATGATACATACCTAAATACCTATAAAACCCTACTATAGGCCCAAGACATGATACATACCTAAATACCTATAAAACCCTACTATAGGCCCAAGACATGATACATACCTAAATACCTATAAAACCCAAGACATACTATAAAAGGCCCAAGACATGATACATACCTAAATACCTATAAAACCCTACTATAGGCCCAAGACATGATACCATAAAACCCCTATAGGCCCAAGACAATACATACCTAAATACCTAAAACCTCCTACTATAGGCCCAAGACATGATACATACCTAAATACCTATAAAACCCTACTATAGGCCCAAGACATGATACATACCTAAATACCTATAAAACCCTACTATAGCCCCAAGACATGATACATACCTAAATACCTATAAAACCCTACTATAGCCCCAAGACATGATACATACCTAAATACCTATAAAACCCTACTATAGCCCCAAGACATGACACATACGTATACCCAGGACCAGAAGCGCTACCAGCAAACTAAATGTTTTTACAGGCTCAATATTTCAGTCTGATTTCAAAGAAACCAGAAACTCTCTTGCCTTGTCAAAGTTCTCGATGAGAATCTCCACCACGATGTTCTGGAACTTAATGTTCATCATGGCAGCCACCGTCTCCTCCTGTGACCTCATCAACGTGGGCCCGAAGATCACGCCCAGGTTGGACACCGTCATCAGGTTGAACTGGCTGTGGGTGGACACTCTGTCAGGCAGGAGACAGACAGATCAGACAGGATGGTATAAGGTTTCAATATCACGCTACATTATTTATGCCCCCGCGTGAACAAACATTCGAACACAATGTTTTCACTTCAGTCACTTAGCAGATTCTCTTATCCAGAGAGACTTAGTTAGAGTGCATTCATCTTAAAGGCAGCAGGACCTACAGATTGTGAGACTGATGGGTGAAGTGTGACATCTCCCTACACAACAATAGATTTACGATGTGATTTTAGACTGGTCAGTTAGGAGAGACCTACGTGACGAGGTGTTTGATCAGTAGCTCCATCATCTCCTTGTTCCTTTCAGGCAGCTTGTGGACCAAGGCATGGACGGCCCTAACCCTGTAGTTCTGGTCTTCACACTCTGGGGAGGGGGGAGGAGGGGGGAGGAGGGTGAGAGGCAGAGAAGGGGAAGAAGGGGGAGAGGCAGAGAAGGGGAAGAAGGGGGAGAGGCAGAGAAGGGGAAGAAGGGGAGGAGGGGGAGAGGCAGAGAAGGGGAAGAAGGGGGAGGACGGGGGAGTAGGGGGAGAGGCAGAGAATGGGAAGAAGGGGGAGGACGGGGTAGGAGGGGGAGAGGCAGAGAAGGGGAAGAAGGGGGAGGACGGGGGAGTAGGGGGAGAGGCAGAGAATGGGAAGAAGGGGGAGGACGGGGTAGGAGGGGGAGAGGCAGAGAAGGGGAAGAAGGGGGAGGACGGGGGAGTAGGGGGAGAGGCAGAGAATGGGAAGAAGGGGGAGGACGGGGGGAGGAGGGGGAGAGGCGGAGAAGGGGGAGGACGGGGGAGTAGGGGGAGAGGCAGAGAAGGGGAAGAAGGGGGAGGACGGGGGAGGAGGGGGAGAGGCAGAGAAGGGGAAGAAGGGGGAGGAGGGGGAGAGGCAGAGAAGGGGAAGAAGGGGGAGGACGGGGGAGTAGGGGGAGAGGCAGAGAATGGGAAGAAGGGGTAGGACGGGGAGGAGGGGGAGAGGCGGAGAAGGGGGAGGACGAGAGAGTAGGGGGAGAGGCAGAGAAGGGGAAGAAGGGGGAGGACGGGGGAGGAGGGGGAGAGGCAGAGAAGGGGAAGAAGGGGGAGGACAGGGGAGGAGGGGGAGAGGCAGATAAGGGGAAGAAGGGGGAGGACGGGGGAGGAGGGGGAGAGGCGGAGAAGGGGGAGGACGGGGGAGTAGGGGGAGAGGCAGAGAAGGGGAAGAAGGGGGAGGACGGGTGAGGAGGGGGAGAGGCGGAGAAGGGGGAGGACGGGGGAGTAGGGGGAGAGGCAGAGAAGGGGAAGAAGGGGGAGGACGGGGGAGGAGGGGGAGAGGCAGAGGAGGGGAAGAAGGGGGAGGACGGGGAGGGGGAGGGGCAGAGAAGGGGAAGAAGGGGGAGGACGGGGAGAGGCAGAGAAGGGGAAGAAGGGGGAGGACGGGGGAGGAGGGGGAGAGGCAGAGAAGGGGGAGGACGGGGGAGTAGGGGGAGAGGCGGAGAAGGGGGAGGACGGGGGAGTAGGGGGAGAGGCGGAGAAGGGGGAGGACGGGGGGAGGAGGGGGAGAGGCAGAGGAGGGGGAGAGGGGGAGGACGGGGGAGGAGGCGGAGAGGCGGAGAAGGGGAAGAAGGGGGAGGAGGGGGAGAGGGTGGAGATGGGGGAGGGCGGGGGAGATTGGGGAGGAGGGGGAGGTGGGGGAGATTGGGGACAGAGTCATGATAAACACACTGACAGCTTCATGGCTGCTTGTTTTTGATTACATGCTCATGTTTTTCTATGTAACATGCAAAAACAATCTATCGTCAAAATATCTTAAATGTTTTTTTGTTGTATGTTGCAATTTAGTACAAAACAAAAACACAAAAAAATACAAAAGCACAGCTGACAGACAAATGAAGTGAGTCGTGGGACAAGAAGAGAGCGACAGTTACACAACAGTCAGTGTTCCTAGTCAGTGTTCCTAGTCAGCGTTCCTAGTCAGTGTTCCTAGTCAGTGTTCCTAGTCAGCGTTCCTAGTCAGTGTTCCTAGTCAGTGTTCCTAGTCAGTGTTCCTAGTCAGCGTTCCTAGTCAGTGTTCCTAGTCAGCGTTCCTAGTCAGCGTTCCTAGTCAGTGTTCCTAGTCAGCGTTCCTAGTCAGTGTTCCTAGTCAGTGTTCCTAGTCAGCGTTCCTAGTCAGTGTTCCTAGTCAGCGTTCCTAGTCAGCGTTCCTGGTCAACGATCTTGGTCAGCGATCTTGGTCAGCGTTCCTAGTCAGCGTTCCTAGTCAGTGTTCCTGGTCAGCGGTCCTGGTCAGCGGTCCTAGTCAGCGTTCCTAGATAGCGGTCCTGGTCAGCGTTCCTAGTCAGCATTCCTGGTCAGCGTTCCTGGTCAGCGATCTTGGTCAGCGGTCCTAGTCAGCGTTCCTGGTCAGCGATCTTGGTCAGCGTTCCCAGTCAGCGTTCTTGGTCAGTGATCTTGGTCAGCAGTCCTGGTCAGCGTTCCTGGTCAGTGATCTTGGTCAGCGGTCCTGGTCAGGGGTCCTAGTCAGCGTTCCTAGATAGCGGTCCTGGTCAGCGTTCCTAGTCAGCGTTCCTAGTTAATGTTCCTAGTCAGTGTTTCGAGTCAGCGTTCCTAGTCAGCGTTCCTAGTTAATGTTCCTAGTCAGTGTTCCTAGTCAGCGTTCCTAGTCAGCGTTCCTAGTCAGTGTTCCTAGTCAGTGTTCCTAGTCAGTGTTCCTAGTCAGCGTTCCTAGTTAGTGTTCCTAGTCAGTGTTCCTAGTCAGTGTTCCTAGTCAGCGTTCCTGGTCAGCGTTCCTCGTCAGCGTTCCTAGTCAGTGTTCCGAGTCAGCGTTCCTAGTCAGCGTTTCTATTCAGCATTCCTAGGCAGCGTTCCCAGTCAGTGTTCCTAGTCAGCATTCCTAGATAGCGGTCCTGGTCAGCGTTCCTAGTCAGCGTTCCCAGTTAGTATTCCTAGTCAGCGTTCCCAGTTAGTGTTCCTAGTCAGCGTTCCCAGTTAGTATTCCTAGTCAGCGTTCCCAGTAAGTGTTCATTGTCAGCGTTCCCAGTCAGCGTTCCCAGTTAGTGTTCCTAGTCAGCGTTCCCAGTCAGTGTTCCTGGTCAGCGTTCCCAGTTAGTGTTCCCAGTCAGCGTTCCTAGTCAGCGTTCCTAGTCAGTGTTCCCAGTTAGTGTTCCTAGTCAGCGTTCCCAGTCAGTGTTCCCAGTTAGTGTTCCTAGTCAGCGTTCCCAGTTAGTGTTCCTAGTCAGCGTTCCCAGTAAGTGTTCATTGTCAGCGTTCCCAGTCAGCGTTCCCAGTTAGTGTTCCTAGTCAGCGTTCCCAGTCAGTGTTCCTGGTCAGCGTTCCCAGTTAGTGTTCCCAGTCAGCGTTCCTAGTCAGCGTTCCCAGTTAGTGTTCCTAGTCAGCGTTCCTAGTCAGCGTTCCCAGTTAGTGTTCCTAGTCAGCGTTCCCAGTAAGTGTTCATTGTCAGCGTTCCCAGTCAGCGTTCCCAGTTAGTGTTCCCAGTCAGCGTTCCCAGTTAGTGTTCCTAGTCAGCGTTCCTGGTCAGCGTTCCCAGTCAGCGTTCCCAGTTAGTGTTCCCAGTCAGCGTTCCTAGTCAGCGTTCCCAGTTAGTATTCCTAGTCAGCGTTCCCAGTCAGCGTTCCCAGTCAGCATTCCCAGTTAGTGTTCCCAGTCAGCGTTCCTAGTCAGCGTTCCCAGTTAGTATTCCTAGTCAGCGTTCCCAGTCAGCGTTCCCAGTCAGCGTTCCTAGTCAGTGTTCCTAGTCAGTGTTCCTAGTCAGCGTTCCCAGTCAGCGTTCCTAGTTAGCGTTCCTAGTCAGTGTTCCTAGTTAAGGCTTTAGGGCTAAGGAAAGGGTTAGGGTCAGGGTTTAGGTAAGGGTTAAGGTAAGGGTTAGGGTCAGGGTTAAGGTAAGGGTTAAGGTCAGGGTTAAGGTAAGGGTTAGGGTCAGGGTTAAGGTAAGGGTTTAGGTCAGGGTTAAGGTAAGGGTTAGGGTCAGGGTTAAGGTAAGGGTTAGGGTCAGGGTTAAGGTAAGGGTTAGGGTCAGGGTTAAGGTAAGGGTTAGGGTCAGGGTTAGGGTCAGGGTTAGGGTCAGGGTTAAGGTAAGGGTTAGGGTCAGGGTTAGGGTCAGGGTTAGGGTCAGGGTTAAGATAAGGGTTAGGGTCAGGGTTAGGGTCAGGGTTAAGGTAAGGGTTAGGGTCAGGGTTAGGGTAAGGGTTAGGGTCAGGGTTAGGGTAAGGGTTAGGGTCAGGGTTAGGGTCAGGGTTAGGGTAAGGGTTATGGTCAGGGTTAGGGTCAGGGTTTGGTTAGTGGTGTTGCAGGTCAGCTGTGTGCTGATAATCTCTCCCCATTGTATTACTTACTGACAGCCATGATGAAGTCTTTGTGGAGCTTAAAGGTCAGCAGAGGCTCAGAGAGACACCTGGTGGATGAAAAGGGAACATGAAGAGGAGGGAGACGTACGTCTCAACTATCCACCCTTTTCCAGCGTTAACAATGGTGAAAACTCCCTCCAGATAACGCTTACACCAAAAACATGCTTTTACAATCTTAGATAGGGAGTATGCAAGTGCGTGCACACACACACCCACGCACGCACACACACACACACACACTGGTTGACCAAGGATGGGAGGGTTTCAGGAAGGCATTAAGCAATGTCATGATGATTCCTAGCCAGGGAGGAGCAGGGAGCAACTGGTAGGGCAACATGACCTCAGCTAATTCACTAGGTCCATGCATATCTGTGTGCGTGTGTGTGTGTGTGTGTGTGTGTGTGTGTGCGTACCTGAGGTAATTCTTCAGGCCGCTGGTGATGGTCTTGTTGTCCCAGGTGTCTGGGTCCAGGTTCATATCAACTGGAGCCTTGGTTGCTACGGGATACAAAACAACAACACAACCATTTACACAATTACACTGTACCTGACTGACCTGTTCCAGAACACAGCTCAGTAGTGCACTTAAAATATACAGTGTGACTTCACTGATGAAGTCTTTGTAAAGCATCTATGTAGGTCTATGGGTTATGAAGGGTTTGTAAAGAATCTATGTAGGTCTATGGGTTATGAAAGGTTTGTAAAGAATCTATGTAGGTCTATGGGTTATGAAAGGTTTGTAAAGAATCTATGTAGGTCTATGGGTTATGAAGGTTTGTAAAGCATCTATGTAGGTCTATGGGTTATGAAGGTTTGTAAAGCATCTATGTAGGTCTATGGGTTATGAAAGGTTTGTAAAGAATCTATGTAGGTCTATGGGTTATGAAGGGTTTGTAACGCATCTATGTAGGTCTATGGGTTATGAAGGGTTTGTAACGCATCTATGTAGGTCTATGGGTTATGAAGGGTTTGTAACGCATCTATGTAGGTCTATGGGTTATGAAAGGTTTGCTTGGCCTTACAAGTTATCCTATTTCAGTTTTATATATATACAATACATTGTCTGACACAGCTGACTCTCTCACTTTTGACTTCAGTGAAAACTAGAGGTCCCTCTGAGGTGGATGATAGACAGCATAATCTAAACGGAGTCCTACAGACCAACCGATGCCACTAAGGTTACAGAAGGAACAAATATGGAGAGAGAATATCCTGGAATATCCAAGGCCTGAGGTCATCTGCCTTTGGCCTAAAGAGCAGAAACCCAGACTTCACCAAAGAAATCGGTAATACAGACATTGTCATCCTGCAAGAAACCTGGTACAGAGGAGACGGACCCACTGGTTGCCCTCTAGGTTACAGAGAGCTGGTAGTCCCATCCACCAAACTACCAGTGAAACAGTGAAGGGACTCAGGTGGTATGCTAATTTGGTATAGAGCAGACATAACTCACTACATTAAATGAATCAAAACAGGAACATTCTACATTTGGCTAGAAATTCAAAAGGAAATTATTCTAACAGAGAAAAATGTCCTCCTGTGTGCTACCTATATCCCCCCACTAGAATCACCATACTTTAATGAAGACAGCTTCTCCATCCTAGAGGAGGAAGTCAATCTTTTCCAGGCCCAGGGACATGTACTAGTCTGTGGCGACCTAAATGCCAGAACCGGACAAGAACCTGACACCCTCAGCACACAGGGGGACAAACACCTACCTGGAGGTGACAGCTTTCCCTCCCCCATATCAACACTGGTTGTATGTGGTGGGGTCAACACTGGTTGTATGTGGTGGGGTCAACACTGGTTGTATGTGGTGGGGTCAACACTGGTGGTATGTGGTGGGGTCAACACTGGTTGTATGTGGTGAGGTCAACACTGGTTGTATGTGGGGTCAACACTGGTTGTATGTGGTGGGGTCAACACTGGTTATATGTGGTGGGGTCAACACTGGTTGTATGTGGTGGGGTCAACACTGGTTGTATGTGGTGGGGTCAACACTGGTTGTATGTGGTGGGGTCAACACTGGTTGTATGTGGTGGGGTCAACACTGGTTGTATGTGGGGTCAACACTGGTTGTATGTGGTGGGGTCAACACTGGTTGTATGTGGTGGGGTCAACACTGGTTGTATGTGGTGGGGTCAACACTGGTTGTATGTGGTGGGGTCAACACTGGTTGTATGTGGTGGGGTCAACACTGGTTGTATGTGGTGGGGTCAACACTGGTTGTATGTGGTGGGGTCAACACTGGTTGTATGTGGTGGGGTCAACACTGGTTGTATGTGGTGGCGTCAACAGTGGTTGTATGTGGTGGGGTCAACACTGGTTGTATGTGGTGGGGTCAACACTGGTTGTATGTGGGGTCAACACTGGTTGTATGTGGTGGGGTCAACACTGGTTGTATGTGGTAGGGTCAACACTGGTTGTATGTGGGGTCAACACTGGTTGTATGTGGTGGGGTCAACACTGGTTGTATGTGGGGTCAACACTGGTTGTATGTGGTGGGGTCAACACTGGTTGTATGTGGGGTCAACACTGGTTGTATGTGGTGGGGTCAACACTGGTTGTATGTGGTAGGGTCAACACTGGTTGTATGTGGGGTCAACACTGGTTGTATGTGGTGGGGTCAACACTGGTTGTATGTGGTGGGGTCAACACTGGTTGTATGTGGTGGGGTCAACACTGGTTGTATGTGGTGGGGTCAACACTGGTTGTATGTGGTGGGGTCAACACTGGTTGTATGTGGTGGGGTCAACACTGGTTGTATGTGGGGTCAACACTGGTTGTATGTGGTGGGGTCAACACTGGTTGTATGTGGTGGGGTCAACACTGGTTGTATGTGGGGTCAACACTGGTTGTATGTGGTGGGGTCAACACTGGTTGTATGTGGTGGGGTCAACACTGGTTGTATGTGGTGGGGTCAACACTGGTTGTATGTGGTGGGGTCAACACTGGTTGTATGTGGTGGGGTCAACACTGGTTGTATGTGGGGTCAACACTGGTTGTATGTGGAGTCAACACTGGTTGTATGTGGTGGGGTCAACACTGGTTGTATGTGGTGGGGTCAACACTGGTTGTATGTGGTGGGGTCAACACTGGTTATATGTGGTGGGGTCAACACTGGTTGTATGTGGTGGGGTCAACACTGGTTGTATGTGGTGGGGTCAACACTGGTTGTATGTGGTGGGGTCAACACTGGTTGTATGTGGGGTCAACACTGGTTGTATGTGGTGGGGTCAACACTGGTTGTATGTGGTGGGGTCTACACTGGTTGTATGTGGTGGGGTCAACACTGGTTGTATGTGGTGGGGTCAACACTGGTTGTATGTGGTGGGGTCAACACTGGTTGTATGTGGTGGGGTCAACACTGGTTGTATGTGGTGGGGTCAACACTGGTTGTATGTGGTGGGGTCAACACTATATACACACACTCACTAGACTATATACACACACTCACTAGACTATATATACACACTATATACACACTCACTAGACTATATATACACACTCACTAGACTATATATACACACTATATACACACTCACTAGACTATATATACACACTAACTAGACTATATATATATACACTATATACACACTCACTAGACTATATATACACACTAACTAGACTATATATACACACTGACTAGACTATATATACACACTCACTAGACTATATATACACACTATATGCACATTCACTAAATTATATATACACACTCACTAGACTATATATACACACTGACTAGACTATATATACACACTCACTAGACTATATATACACACTATATGCACATTCACTAAATTATATATACACACACTCACTAGACTATATATACACACTATATGCACATTCACTAAATTATATATACACACTCAATTGACTATATGTACATCCTTTTTATTTTATTTTACCTTTATTTAACTAGGCAAGTCAGTTAAGAACAAATTCTTATTTTCAATGACGGCCTAGGAACAGTGGGTTAACTGCCTGTTCAGGGGCAGAACGACAGATTTGTACCTTGTCAGCTCGGGGGTTTGAACTTGCAACCTTTCGGTTACTAGTCCAATGCTCTAACCACTAGGCTACCCTCCCGCCCCAACCTATATTTATGCTTATTTATTTTCCCTTGTGTACTTTAACTATTTGTACATCGTTACAACACTGTATATATACACTATATACACTCAACATTACACCACTATATATATACACTATATACACTCATCATTACAACACTGTTTATATACACTATATACACTCATCATTACAACACTGTTTATATACACTATATACACTCATCATTACAACACTGTATATACACACTATATACACTCATCATTACAACACTGTTTATACACACTATATACACTCATCATTACAACACTGTTTATATACACTATATACACTCATCATTACAACACTGTTTATATACACTATATACACTCATCATTACAACACTGTTTATATACACTATATACACTCATCATTACAACACTGTTTATATACACTATATACACTCATCATTACAACACTGTTTATACACACTATATACACTCATCATTACAACACTGTATATACACACTATATACACTCATCATTACAACACTGTATATACACACTATATACACTCATCATTACAACACTGTTTATATACATAATATACACTCATCATTACAACACTGTTTATATACACTATATACACTCATCATTACAACACTGTATATATACACTATATACACTCATCATTACAACACTGTATATATACATAATATGACATTAGAAATGTTTTTATTCTTGTGAGTCTTCTGTGAGTGTAATTTTTACTGTTAATTTGATTTGTTCATTTCTCTTTTGTTTATTATCTATTTCACTTGCTTTGGCAATGTTAACACGTTTCCCATGCTAATAAAGCCCTTCAATTGAATTGAATTGAGAGAGGGAGGGAGAGAGAGAGGGAGGAAGAGAGAGAAAGAGAGAGACGGAGAGAGAGGGAAAGGGAGAGAGAGAGCAGAGGCTACTTACCAAACACAGTGGTCATCAACTTCTGGACCTTCGAGTTGACCCCTCCTATTCTGTAGAGGCCCAACGTGTTGATCCCTATGAGATCACACAGACACACCAGTGGTGGGAAGAGTCCTCAGTTGTCATACTTCAGGAAATGTAAAGATACCTTCATAGAAAATGACTCCAGGAAATGTCACCAAGTAAAATATGACTTGAGTAAAAGTCTAAAAGTATTTGGTTTTAAATATACTTTAGTAGCACAAGTAAATGGAGTTCCTAAAACATACTTAACTAACACGAGTAAAAGTTATTCAAATTATTTATATTTCGCAAACCAGACGGCACAATTGCCTTGTTTTTTTAATTATTATTGAGGAATAGCCAGGGGCACACTCCAACATTCAGACATAATTTACAAATGAAGCATTTTATGTTTAGTGAGTCTGCCAGATCAGAGGCATTAGGGAAAACGGCAAAATGTAACGAGTACTTTTGGGTGTCAGGCTAAATGTATGGAGTAAAAATAACATCATTTTCTTTAGGAATATGGTGAAGTAAAAGTAAAAGTTGGCAAAAAATATAAATAATAAAGTGAAGTACAGATATCCCCCCAAAAAACTACTTAAGTAGTACTTTAAAGTATTTTTACTTAAGTACTTTACCCCACTGAAACACACACACACACACACACACACACACACACACACACACACACACACACACACACACACACACACACACACACACACACACACACACACACACACACACACACACACACATTAATGAAGAGTGGTGTTGGTTCCCGTGTTTGGTCATGTAGGATTACAGTGAGACAGAACAGCAGTCTATTTTGACAGCTGAAGCCTAAGAGAAGGGATAAAATGGCTGCTATGATGACTCACCTCGCACCTCCACCAAGTCAATACATTTCCTCACAAAATTAAACCCTGCCTCGTTTAGGTACGCTGTAACACAGGGAACACAAAGGAGCAGGGTTGACTGGGTTCAATACACAGAACACAAGGTTCCCACGGGGCTCTGTTGAAAAGTAGTGCACTACACAGAGGGAATAGGGGGCGATTGTGGAGAAACACTCAGAGTGGTGTGATTGCAGCTGTTCTCTCACACAGAGAGTGTGTACTAATGATGATCCACTCTATTCAAATGACTGAGTTAATAAGTAGAAGTGGATGGCTACAGACAACAACACCAACAAGGGTTAGAATTAGACAATGCATCTGGTATTACACATATTATTCACTCTTTGTACAGCCAGGAGAGTCAGACTATATTGGACATGTGTTGTGTAGTATATTGTACATGTGTTGTGTACTATATTGGACATGTGTTGTGTACTATATTGTACATGTGTTGTGGGGTATATTGTACATGTGTTGTGTACTATATTGTACATGTGTTATGTAGTATATTGTACATGTGTTGTGTAGTATATTGTACATGTACTGTGTAGTATATTGTACATGTACTGTGTAGTATATTGTACATGTGTTGTGTAGTATATTGTACATGTGCTGTGTAGTATATTGGACATGTGTTGTGTACTATATTGTACATGTGTTGTGGGGTATATTGTACATGTGTTGTGTACTATATTGTACATGTGTTGTGTAGTATATTGTACATGTGTTGTGTAGTATATTGTACATGTACTGTGTAGTATATTGTACATGTACTGTGTAGTATATTGTACATGTGTTGTGTAGTATATTGTACATGTGCTGTGTAGTATATTGTACATGTGTTGTGTAGTATATTGTACATGTGTGGTGTAGTATATTGTACATGTGTTGTGTAGTATATTGTACATGTGTTGTGTAGTATATTGTACATGTGTTGTGTAGTATATTGTACATGTACTGTGTAGTATATTGTACATGTACTGTGTACTATATTGTACATGTGTTGTGTAGTATATTGTACATGTGTTGTGTACTATATTGTACATGTGTTGTGTAGTATATTGTACATGTGTTGTGTACTATATTTTACATGTGTTGTGTAGTATATTGTACATGTGTTGTGTAGTATATTGTACATGTGTTGTGTAGTATATTGTACATGTGTTGTGTAGTATATTGTACATGTGTTGTGTAGTATATTGTACATGTGTTGTGTACTATATTGTACATGTGTTGTGTACTATATTGTACATGTGTTGTGTAGTATATTGTACATGTGTTGTGTAGTATATTGTACATGTGTTGTGTAGTATATTGTACATGTGTTGTGTAGTATATTGTACATGTGTTGTGTAGTATATTGTACATGTACTGTGTAGTACATTGCACATGTGTTGTGTAGTATATTGTACATGTACTGTGTAGTATATTGTGCATGTACTGTGTAGTATATTGTACATGTGTTGTGTAGTATATTGTACATGTGTTGTGTAGTATATTGTACATGTGTTGTGTAGTATATTGTGCATGTACTGTGTAGTATATTGTACATGTGTTGTGTAGTATATTGTACATGTGTTGTGTAGTATATTGTACATGTGTTGTGTAGTATATTGTACATGTGTTGTGTACTATATTGTACATGTGTTGTGTAGTATATTGTACATGTGTTGTGTACTATATTGTACATGTGTTGTGTAGTATATTGTACATGTGTTGTGTAGTATATTGTACATGTGTTGTGTAGTATATTGTACATGTGTTGTGTAGTATATTGTACATGTGTTGTGTAGTATATTGTACATGTGTTGTGTAGTATATTGTACATGTGTTGTGTAGTATATTTGACATGTGTTGTGTAGTATATTGTACATGTGTTGTGTAGTATATTGTACATGTGTTGTGTAGTATATTGTACATGTGTTGTGTACTATATTGTACATGTGTTGTGTAGTATATTGTACATGTGTTGTGTACTATATTGTACATGTGTTGTGTAGTATATTGTACATGTGTTGTGTACTATATTGTACATGTGTTGTGTAGTATATTGTACATGTGTTGTGTAGTATATTGTACATGTGTTGTGTAGTATATTGTACATGTGTTGTGTACTATATTGTACATGTGTTGTGTAGTATATTGTACATGTGTTGTGTACTATATTGTACATGTACTGTGTAGTACATTGCACATGTGTTGTGTAGTATATTGTACATGTACTGTGTAGTATATTGTGCATGTACTGTGTAGTATATTGTACATGTGTTGTGTAGTATATTGTACATGTACTGTGTAGTACATTGCACATGTGTTGTGTAGTATATTGTACATGTACTGTGTAGTATATTGTACATGTGTTGTGTACTATATTGTACATGTGTTGTGTAGTATATTGTACATGTGTTGTGTACTATATTGTACATGTGTTGTGTACTATATTGTACATGTGTTGTGTAGTATATTGTACATGTGTTGTGTAGTATATTGTACATGTGTTGTGTAGTATATTGTACATGTGTTGTGTAGTATATTGTACATGTGTTGTGTACTATATTGTACATGTGTTGTTTAGTATATTGTACATGTGTTGTGTACTATATTGTACATGTACTGTGTAGTATATTGTACATGTACTGTGTACTATATTGTACATGTGTTGTGTAGTATATTGTACATGTGTTGTGTACTATATTGTACATGTGTTGTGTAGTATATTGTACATGTGTTGTGTACTATATTTTACATGTGTTGTGTAGTATATTGTACATGTGTTGTGTAGTATATTGTACATGTACTGTGTAGTATATTGTACATGTACTGTGTAGTATATTGTACATGTGTTGTGTAGTATATTGTACATGTGCTGTGTAGTATATTGTACATGTGTTGTGTAGTATATTGTACATGTGTGGTGTAGTATATTGTACATGTGTTGTGTAGTATATTGTACATGTGTTGTGTAGTATATTGTACATGTGTTGTGTAGTATATTGTACATGTACTGTGTAGTATATTGTACATGTACTGTGTACTATATTGTACATGTGTTGTGTAGTATATTGTACATGTGTTGTGTACTATATTGTACATGTGTTGTGTAGTATATTGTACATGTGTTGTGTACTATATTTTACATGTGTTGTGTAGTATATTGTACATGTGTTGTGTAGTATATTGTACATGTGTTGTGTAGTATATTGTACATGTGTTGTGTAGTATATTGTACATGTGTTGTGTAGTATATTGTACATGTGTTGTGTACTATATTGTACATGTGTTGTGTACTATATTGTACATGTGTTGTGTAGTATATTGTACATGTGTTGTGTAGTATATTGTACATGTGTTGTGTACTATATTGTACATGTGTTGTGTAGTATATTGTACATGTGTTGTGTAGTATATTGTACATGTACTGTGTAGTATATTGCACATGTGTTGTGTAGTATATTGTACATGTACTGTGTAGTATATTGTGCATGTACTGTGTAGTATATTGTACATGTGTTGTGTAGTATATTGTACATGTGTTGTGTACTATATTGTACATGTGTTGTGTAGTATATTGTACATGTGTTGTGTACTATATTGTACATGTGTTGTGTAGTATATTGTACATGTGTTGTGTACTATATTGTACATGTGTTGTGTACTATATTGTACATGTGTTGTGTAGTATATTGTACATGTGTTGTGTACTATATTGTACATGTACTGTGTAGTATATTGTACATGTACTGTGTACTATATTGTACATGTGTTGTGTAGTATATTGTACATGTGTTGTGTACTATATTGTACATGTGTTGTGTAGTATATTGTACATGTGTTGTGTAGTATATTGTACATGTGTTGTGTAGTATATTGTACATGTGTTGTGTAGTATATTGTACATGTGTTGTGTACTATATTGTACATGTGTTGTGTAGTATATTGTACATGTGTTGTGTACTATATTGTACATGTACTGTGTAGTATATTGTACATGTACTGTGTACTATATTGTACATGTGTTGTGTAGTATATTGTACATGTGTTGTGTACTATATTGTACATGTGTTGTGTAGTATATTGTACATGTGTTGTGTACTATATTTTACATGTGTTGTGTAGTATATTGTACATGTGTTGTGTAGTATATTGTACATGTACTGTGTAGTATATTGTACATGTACTGTGTAGTATATTGTACATGTGTTGTGTAGTATATTGTACATGTGCTGTGTAGTATATTGTACATGTGTTGTGTAGTATATTGTACATGTGTGGTGTAGTATATTGTACATGTGTTGTGTAGTATATTGTACATGTGTTGTGTAGTATATTGTACATGTGTTGTGTAGTATATTGTACATGTACTGTGTAGTATATTGTACATGTACTGTGTACTATATTGTACATGTGTTGTGTAGTATATTGTACATGTGTTGTGTACTATATTGTACATGTGTTGTGTAGTATATTGTACATGTGTTGTGTACTATATTTTACATGTGTTGTGTAGTATATTGTACATGTGTTGTGTAGTATATTGTACATGTGTTGTGTAGTATATTGTACATGTGTTGTGTAGTATATTGTACATGTGTTGTGTAGTATATTGTACATGTGTTGTGTACTATATTGTACATGTGTTGTGTACTATATTGTACATGTGTTGTGTAGTATATTGTACATGTGTTGTGTAGTATATTGTACATGTGTTGTGTACTATATTGTACATGTGTTGTGTAGTATATTGTACATGTGTTGTGTAGTATATTGTACATGTACTGTGTAGTATATTGCACATGTGTTGTGTAGTATATTGTACATGTACTGTGTAGTATATTGTGCATGTACTGTGTAGTATATTGTACATGTGTTGTGTAGTATATTGTACATGTGTTGTGTACTATATTGTACATGTGTTGTGTAGTATATTGTACATGTGTTGTGTACTATATTGTACATGTGTTGTGTAGTATATTGTACATGTGTTGTGTACTATATTGTACATGTGTTGTGTAGTATATTGTACATGTGTTGTGTACTATATTGTACATGTGTTGTGTAGTATATTGTACATGTGTTGTGTACTATATTGTACATGTGTTGTGTAGTATACTGTACATGTGTTGTGTAGTATATTGTACATGTGTTGTGTAGTATATTGTACATGTGTTGTGTACTATATTGTACATGTGTTGTGTAGTATATTGTACATGTGGTGTGTAGTATATTTGACATGTGTTGTGTAGTATATATTACATGTGTTGTGTACTATATTGTACATGTGTTGTGTAGTATATTGTACATGTGTTGTGTACTATATTGTACATGTGTTGTGTATTATATTGTACATGTGTTGTGTAGTATATTGTGCATGTGTTGTGTAGTATATTGTACATGTGTTGTGTAGTATATTGTACATGTGTTGTGTAGTATATTGTACATGTGTTGTGTACTATATTGTACATGTGTTGTGTAGTATATTGTACATGTGTTGTGTACTATATTGTACATGTGTTGTGTAGTATATTGTACATGTGTTGTGTACTATATTGTACATGTGTTGTGTAGTATATTGTACATGTGTTGTGTAGTATATTGTACATGTGTTGTGTACTATATTGTACATGTGTTGTGTAGTATATTGTACATGTGTTGTGTAGTATATTGTACATGTGTTGTGTAGTATATTGTACATGTGTTGTGTAGTATATTGTACATGTGTTGTGTAGTATATTGTACATGTGTTGTGTAGTATATTGTACATGTGCTGTGTAGTATATTGTACATGTGTTGTGTAGTATATTGTACATGTGTTGTGTAGTATATTGTACATGTGTTGTGTAGTATATTGTACATGTGTTGTGTAGTATATTTGACATGTGTTGTGTAGTATATTGTATATGTACTGTGTAGTATATTGTACATGTACTGTGTAGTATATTGTACATGTGTTGTGTAGTATATTGTACATGTGTTGTGTAGTATATTGTACATGTACTGTGTAGTATATTGTACATGTACTGTGTAGTATATTGTACATGTGTTGTGTAGTATATTGTACATGTGTTGTGTAGTATATTGTACATGTGCTGTGTAGTATATTGTACATGTGTTGTGTAGTATATTGTACATGTGTTGTGTAGTATATTGTACATGTGTTGTGTAGTATATTTGACATGTGTTGTGTAGTATATTTGACATGTGTTGTGTAGTATATTGTACATGTACTGTGTAGTATATTGCACATGTGTTGTGTAGTATATTGTACATGTGTTGTGTAGTATATTGTACATGTGTTGTGTAGTATATTGTACATGTGTTGTGTAGTATATTTGACATGTGGTGTGTACTATATTGTACATGTGTTGTGTAGTATATTGCACATGTGTCGTATAGTATATTGTACATGTGTCGTGTAGTATATTGCACATGTGTCGTGTAGTATATTGTACATGTGTTGTGTAGTATATTGTACATGTGTTGTGTACTATATTGTACATGTGTTGTGTAGTATATTGTACATGTACTGTGTAGTATATTGTACATGTGTTGTGTAGTATATTGCACATGTGTTGTGTAGTATATTGTACATGTGTTGTGTAGTATATTGTACATGTGTTGTGTACTATATTGTACATGTGTTGTGTAGTATATTGCACATGTGTTGTGTAGTATATTGCACATGTGTTGTGTAGTAAATTGTACATGTGTTGTGTAGTATATTGTACATGTGTTGTGTAGTATATTGTACATGTGTTGTGTACTATATTGTACATGTGCGGTGTAGTATATTGTACATATGTCGTATAGTATATTTGACATGTGTTGTGTAGTATATTGTACATGTGGTGTGTAGTATAAAATACTTACTCTCTTCTTTCTTGCTCAGAATGGCTGGAAGATTGTAAATCTGGAGAAAATCAACAGAGTTAATTCCACTCAGTTGAAAACCGTTTTACAAGGGGACGCATCCTGATGCAGAGTGTCAAACACTTCCTGGAGGGACATGTTTGTTTGTTATTAACCCTTTACACTGGTGGAAATTCTCCTATGTGGAGAGAGCTACACTGAAATGTTCTGAATCTAAATACTACACTGTTGATTGCGTGTGCATTTTAAACTTACTGTACTTTTCACCTCATTTGTTGAACTAAATCTGAAAAAACTCTGGATACATTCAGTAACATGATCAGAATATTCCTGGAGAATGTGTGGTAGGTGCAACATAAAACAAACAAATGTTAAGGGTTTGAGAAAGAGGTCAAATCTGCTGTCTCCAAGTTGCCACACGCCTCTCCAAGTTCCCGCACACCTCTCCAAGTTGCCACACGCCTCTCCAAGTGGCCACACGCCTCTCCAAGTGGCCACATACCTCTCCAAGTTCCCACACGCCTCTCCAAGTGGCCACACGCCTCTCCAAGTTGCCACACGCCTCTCCAAGTTCCTGCACACCTCTCCAAGTTGCCACACGCCTCTCCAAGTGGCCACACGCCTCTCCAAGTGGCCACATACCTCTCCAAGTTCCCACACGCCTGTCCAAGTGGCCACACGCCTCTCCAAGTTCCCACACACCTCTCCAAGTTCCCACACACCTCTCCAAGTTCCCACACACCTCTCCAAGTTCCCACACACCTCTCCAAGTTCCCACACCTCTCCAAGTTCCCACACCTCTCCAAGTTCCCACATGCCTCTCCAAGTTCCCACACACCTCTCCAAGTTCCCACACACCTCTCCAAGTTCCCACACACCTCTCCAATTTTCCACACACCTCTCCAAGTTCCCACACCTCTCCAAGTTCCCACAGGCCTCTCCAAGTTCCCACACGCCTCTCCAAGTGGCCAAACGCCTCTCCAAGTTCCCACACGGCTCTCCAAGTTCCCACACACCTCTCTAAGTTCCCACACACCTCTACAAGTTCCCACACGCCTCTCCAAGTTCCCACACACCTCTCCAAGTTTCTACACACCTCTCCAAGTTCCCACACGCCTCTCCAAGTTCCCACACACCTCTCCAAGTGGCCACACGCCTCTCCAAGTTCCCACACACCTCTACAAGTTCCCATACACCTCTCCAAGTGGCCACACACCTCTCCAAGTGGCCACACACCTCTCCAAGTGGCCACACACCTCTCCAAGTCACCACACACCTCTCCAAGTGGCCACACACCTCTCCAAGTTCCCACACACCTCTCCAAGTTCCCACACACCTCTCCAAGTGGCCACACACCTGTCCAAGTGGCCACACACCTCTCCAAGTTCCCACACACCTCTCCAAGTTCCCACACACCTCTCCAAGTTCCCACATGCCTCTCCAAGTTCCCACACGCCTCTCCAAGTGGCCACACACCTGTCCAAGTGGCCACACACCTCTCCAAGTTCCCACACACCTCTCCAAGTGGCCACACACCTCTCCAAGTTCCCACACACCTCTCCAAGTGGCCACACGCCTCTCCAAGTGGCCACACGCCTCTCCAAGTGGCCACACACCTATCCAAGTTCCCACACGCCTCTCCAAGTGGCCACACGCCTGTCCAAGTGGCCACACGCCTCTCCAAGTTCCCACACACCTCTCCAAGTTCCCACACGCCTCTCAAAGTTCCCACACACCTCTCCAAGTGGCCACACGCCTCTCCAAGTTCCCACACCTCTCCAAGTTCCCACACACCTCTCCAAGTGGCCACACGCCTCTCCAAGTTCCCACACCTCTCCAAGTTCCCACACGCCTCTCCAAGTTCCCACACACCTCTCCAAGTTCCCACACGCCTCTCCAAGTTCCCACACACCTCTCCAAGTGGCCACATGCCTCTCCAAGTTCCCACACCTCTCCAAGTTCCCACACGCCTCTCCAAGTTCCCACACGCCTCTTCAAGTTCCCACACGCCTCTCCAAGTTCCCACACGCCTCTCCAAGTGGCCACACGCCTCTCCAAGTTCCCACACACCTCTCCAAGTGGCCACACGCCTCTCCAAGTGGCCACACGCCTCTCCAAGTGGCCACACACCTCTCCAAGTTCCCACACGCCTCTCCAAGTGGCCACACGCCTGTCCAAGTGGCCACACGCCTCTCCAAGTTCCCACACACCTCTCCAAGTTCCCACACACCTCTCCAAGTTCCCACATGCCTCTCCAAGTTCCCACACACCTCTCCAAGTTCCCGTACACCTCTCCAAGTTCCCACACCTCTCCAAGTTCCCACACCTCTCCAAGTTCCCACATGCCTCTCCAAGTTCCCACACACCTCTCCAAGTTCCCACACACCTCTCCAAGTTTCCACACACCTCTCCAAGTTCCCACACACCTCTCCAAGTTCCCACACCTCTCCAAGTTCCCACAGGCCTCTCCAAGTTCCCACACGCCTCTCCAAGTGGCCACACGCCTCTCCAAGTTCCCACACACCTCTCCAAGTTCCCACACGCATCTCCAAGTTCCCACATACATCTCCAAGTTTCCACACACCTCTCCAAGTTCCCACACACCTCTCCAAGTTCCCACACGCCTCTCCAAGTTCCTACACGCCTCTCCAAGTTCCCACACACCTCTCCAAGTTCCCACACCTCTCCAAGTTCCCACATGCCTCTCCAAGTTCCCACACACCTCTCCAAGTGGCCACACGCCTCTCCAAGTTCCCACACACCTATCCAAGTTCCCATACACCTCTCCAAGTGGCCACACACCTCTCCAAGTGGCCACACACCTCTCCAAGTTCCCACACACCTCTCCAAGTGGCCACACACCTCTCCAAGTTCCCACACACCTCTCCAAGTGGCCACACACCTCTCCAAGTTCCCACACACCTCTCCAAGTTCCCACACACCTCTCCAAGTGGCCACACACCTGTCCAAGTGAACACACAGCTCTCCAAGTGGCCACACACCTCTCCAAGTTCCCACACACCTCTCCAAGTGGCCACACACCTCTCCAAGTGTGCATAGTTCACGTATTTTCAATGCACTTTTATGACTCAAAAAAGATTATTCAACTATAAGGTGCTTTTTTATTTTTTATCTATCCTAGCTATGCCGATGAGGAACTAGATTAAGCACACTTGTTGTTGTTTTGTTTGGAACACAGCCCTGCATCCCCCACCATCACATAATTACTGTAGTTATTTACGCAATCCAAAAACTCTATTTTATCTATCACAATCTGGGTCAGCTGGTCATTTGGCTTGCTTGTAATGACATCAAAGCGGTACTTATTGTAATCTTTAATGTTTCATCTTTCAAAATACATTGAGTCTGAGATCTTAACTTGCCCAATAACCAGGAGGGATGGAGGCATCTTACGGCCGAGCGAGGTGCTCCAGTTCAGATCGGCTGCTGTTCAAAAACCCATAAGGTATTCCATTTAGCCACTGGATTTCAATGCAGCTGTTTATCAGTGGCCAAATCTGCCATTTTCAACCCGCGTAAAGTGCTACAACCTACACAACCAGGTAACAACGGGAGTTCCTAACTAATCAATGATGTTAGTTGATCAATCAAGTTTAAGGGAAGGGGTGAAAACCCTTAGACATACAGCCCACCAGGAATTGAGTTTGACACACCTGTCCAAAAGCTACAGTATAGTTATGTTTCATACAGCCAGAAGGGGGCACCAAAGACAAACATATTTTCACTGTGTCCCTGCCAGACACCAGAACCAGCTAGACTGCACTGGAGTGGGGATATAAAAGGAAAGATGGAAAGGGAGAGAGAGAAAGAGAGAGAAAGAGAGGGGGGTGGGTGAAAATAAAATAGAGAGAGAAAGGAAGAGAGAACGTGCAAGAGAGAAAGAGACAGGGGAGAGAGTATGAAGAAAAGAGCGAGGGAGAGATGAGAAGAGAGAGAGAGAGAAGAGAAAGGAAAGGGAGAGAAGAGAACAGAGAGGGAGAGGTGTGAGGAGAGAGGGAGAGATGAGAAGAGAGAGGGAGAGAGAAGAGAGAGGGAGAGAGAAGAGAACAGAGAGGGAGAGGTGTGAGGAGAGAGGGAGAGATGAGAAGAGAGAGGGAGAGAGAAGAGAGAGGGAGAGAGAAGAGAAGAGAACAGAGAGGGAGAGGTGTGAGGAGAGAGGGAGAGATGAGAAGAGAGAGGGAGAGAGAAGAGAAGAGAGAGGGAGAGAGAGAGAAGAGAAGAGAGAGGGAGAGAGAGAAGAGAAGAAAGGGAGAGGTGAGAAGAGAACAGAGAGGGAGAGATGAGAAGAGAGGGAGAGATAAGAGAAGAGAGAGAGAGGTGAGAAGAGAGAGGGAGAGAAAGAAGAGAAGAGAGGGAGATAGGAGAAGAGAGGGAGATATGAGAAGATAAAAGAGAGAGGGAGAGATGAGAAGAGAGAGGGAGAGGTGAGGAGAGAGGGAGAGGTGAGAAGAGAGAGGGAGAGGTGAGAAGAGAGAGGGAGACATGAGAAGAGAACAGAGGGAGAGATGAGAACAGAGAGGGAGAGGTGTGAGGAGAGAGGGAGAGATGAGAAGAGAGAGGGAGAGAGAAGAGAGGGAGAGAGAAGAGAAGAGAACAGAGAGGGAGAGGTGTGAGGAGAGAGGGAGAGATGAGAAGAGAGAGGGAGAGAGAAGAGAAGAGAGAGGGAGAGAGAGAGAAGAGAAGAGAGAGGGAGAGAAGAGAAGAGAGAGAAGAGAAGAAAGGGAGAGGTGAGAAGAGAACAGAGAGGGAGAGATGAAAAGAGAGGGAGAGATAAGAGAAGAGCGAGGGAGAGGTGAGAAGAGAGAGGGAGAGAGAAGAGAAGAGAGAGGGAGAGAGAAGAGAGAGGGAGAGAGAGAAGAGAAGAGAGGGAGATATGAGAAAAGAGGGAGATATGAGAAGAGAAAAGAAGAGAGAGGGAGAGATGAGAAGAGAGAGGAGAAGTGAGGAGAGAGGGAGATGTGAGAAGAGAGAGAGAGAGGTGAGAAGAGAGAGGGAGACATGAGAAGAGAACAAAGAGGGAGAGATGAGAAGAGAACAGAGGGAGAGATGGGAACAGAGAGGGAGAGGTGTGAGGAGAGAGAGAGAGATGAGAAGAGAGAGGGAGAGAAGAGAAATGAGAGGGAGAGAAGAGAACAGAGAGGGAGAGGTGTGAGGAGAGATGAGAAGAGAGAGGGAGAGAAGAGAGAGGGAGATGTGTGAGAAGAGAGGGAGAGATGAGAAAGGAGAGGGAGAGAAGAGAACAGAGAGGGAGAGGTGTGAGGAGAGATGAGAAGAGAGAGGGAGAGAGACGAGAAGAGAGAGGGAGAGATGAGAAGAGAGGGAGAGATGAGAAGAGAAACAAAGAGAGAGGGAGAGATGAGACGAGAGGGAGAGATGAGAAGAGAAGAGAGGTGAGGAGAGAGGGAGAGGTGAGAAGAGAGAGGGAGACATGAGAAGAGAACAGAGGGAGAGATGAGAAGAGAAGAGGTTCCTCACCGGCTCCTTGCCATCCATAGCCTCCAGCCACAGCCTTCTGTTGGACTCAGACAGAGCCTGGAGAGTCACGATGCCATGCCTGGAACAGGTTCACACACCACACAGGACACATCAGTCACATCTCAATGCCCAGGGTCCATAAGGCTTCATCCCAAATGGCACCCTATTCCCTATATATTGCACTACTTTTGACCAGGACCCCTAGGCTCTCCCTCTCCCATAGGTGTCTGGTCAAAAGTTGTGCATAGAGTGCCGTTTGAGTCCTACTCATAGTGACACAGTAGCAGGCCGTGTTAAAACAGCAAACACCTCTATCAAATGAATTCAATGAAACGACTACTGTGCTTAAACATAGTAGTCTTCACACAGTACTGTGTGTGTCCTTCTCTAAACCATGTCAGTGTTTACATTCCCATCCAAATGAACATGGTGCTTTGATTTGATGTGTCCTCCTTGCATGCATTCCCTGTAGGGTATCTCCAGGTGGGTCTAATCTCTGAATGCACACCAATGTTGGATCATTGTGACAGTAAATGAAACCACTGACAGTAGAGGCTGCCTTCATGAAATAATATGCAGTTTGTGTGCATCATGCCTCTGGGCCTTGCCAATGTTTTGTGCAGTGGGTTAACTGTAATTGTACCTTGTAAGCTCAGGGATTCGAACTTGCAACCTTGCGGTTACTAGCCCAATGTTCTAACCACTAGGCTACACTGTATTAATGTTATAGTATTAATGTAATAGTACTAATGCACTAGTATTAATGGTATCGTACTAATGTAATAGTACCAATGTCATAGTACTAATGTAATAGTATTAATGAAATAGTACTAATGTAATATTATTGGGGATATAGTATTACTGTAATAGTACTAATGTACTAGTATTACTGTCATAGTACTAATCTAATAGTACTAATGTAATAGTACTAATGTACTAGTATTAATGTAATAGTATTACTGTAACAGTACTAATGTAATAGCATTAATGTTATAGTACTAATGTACTAGTATTAATGTAATAGTATTACTGTAACAGTACTAATGTAATAGCATTAATGTTATAGTACTAATGTACTAGTATTAATGTAAAGGTATTAATGTAATAGCACGAATGTAATAGTATTAGTGTTATAGAATGAATGTAATAGTACTGATGTAATAGTATCCATGTAATAGTATATGTGTAATAGTATCCATGTAATATTATCATGTAATAGTATTAATGTAATATCATCCATGTAATATTATCATGTAATAGTATTACTGTAATAGTACTGGTGTAATAGTATATGTGTAATAGTATTAATGTAATAGTACTAATGTAATAGTATCCATGTAATAGTATCTGTGTAATAGTACTAATGTAATAGTATCCATGTAATAGTATCCATGTAATAGTATCCGTGTAATAGTATTAATGTAATATGACCAATGAAATAGTACTAATGTAATAGTATCCATGTAATATTACTAATGTAAAAGTATTAATGTAATAGTACTAATGTAATAGTATCAATGTAATATTATTTGTATAATAGTATTAATGTAATAGTACTAATGTAATAGTGTCTATGTAATAGTATACATGTAATAGTATCCATGTAATACTACTACTGTAATATTACTAATGCAATAGTATCCATGTAATAGTACTAATGTAGTAGTACTAATGTAGTAGTACTAATGTAATAATATTAATGTAATAGTACCAATGTAAGAGTATTAATATAATTGTATGCATGTAATATTATCCATGTAATAGTATTAATGTAATAGTACTAATGTAAAAGTATTAATGTAATAGTACTAATGTAATAGTATCCATGTAATAGTATTACTGTATTTGTATCCAAGTAATATTATGTGTGTAATAGTATTAATGTAATAGTATCCATGTAATATTATCCATGTAATATTATTCAGGTAATAGTATTAATGTAATACTACTAATGTAATAGTACTAATGTAATAGTACTAATGTAATAGTACTAATGCAATAGCATCCATGTAATAGTATTCATGTAATAGTACTAATGTAAAAGTATGAATGTAATAGTACTAATGTAATAGTATCAATGTAAGAGTATTAATGTAATAGTACTAATGTAATAGTGCCCATGTAAT
This sequence comes from Oncorhynchus masou masou, assembly GCF_036934945.1. Classification (NCBI taxonomy): domain Eukaryota; kingdom Metazoa; phylum Chordata; class Actinopteri; order Salmoniformes; family Salmonidae; genus Oncorhynchus; species Oncorhynchus masou. The sequence goes on from NC_088224.1 coordinate 97,349,732, forward strand.
AGTATCCATGCAATAGTATACATGTAATACTACTACCTTAATATCACTAATGTAATAGTATCCATGTAATAGTACTAATGTAATAGTACTAATGTAGTAGTACTAATGTAAGTATTAATATAATTGTATGCATGTAATAGTATCTATGTAATATTATCCATGTAAAAGTATTAATGTAATAGTACTAATGTAAAAGTATTAATGTAATAGGACTAATATAATAGTATCCATGTAATAGTATTCATGTAATAGTACCAATGTAATAGTATTAATGTAATTTTACTAATGTAATAGTGTCCATGTAATAGTACTACTGTAATATTACTAATGTAATAGTATCCATGTAATAATACTAATGTAATAGTATTAATGTAGTAGTACTAATGTAATATTATTAATATAATTGTATGCATGTAATATTATCTATGTAATATTATACATGTAATAGTATTAATGTAATAGTACTCATGTACAAGTATTAATGTCATAGTACTAATGTAATAGTATGAATGTAATATTATTAGTGTAATAGTATCAATGTAATAGTATCCAAGTAATATTATGTGAGTAATACTATTAATGTAATAGTATCCATGTAATAGTATTAATGTAATATTATTAATGTAATGGTACGAATGGAATAGTATTAATTTAATAGTATTAATGTAATAGTATCTGTGTAATATTATCCATGCAATATTAGCCATGTAATAGTATCCATGTAATATTATTAATGTAAAAGTATTAATGTAATAGTACTAATGTAATAGTATCAATGTAATATTATTTGTGTAATAGTATTAATGTAATAGTACTAATGTAATAGTGTCCATGTAATAGTATACATGTAATAGTATCCATGTAATACTACTACTGTAATATTACTAATGCAATAGTATCCATGTAATAGTACTAATGTAGTAGTACTAATGTAGTAGTACTAATGTAATAATATTAATGTAATAGCACCAATGTAAGAGTATTAATATAATTGTATGCATGTAATATTATCTATGTAATATTATCCATGTAATAGTATTAATGTAAAAGTATTAATGTAATAGTACTACTGCAATATTATCTATGTAATATTATCCATGTAATAATATTAATGTAATAGTACTAATGTAATAGTACTAATGTAATAGTATCCATGTAATAGTATTAGTGTAATAGTATTACTGTATTTGTATCCAAGTAATATTATGTGTGTAATAGTATTAATGTAATAGTATCCATGTAATATTATCAATGTAATATTATTAATGCAATAGTACTAATGTAATAGTATCCATGTAATATTATCCATGTAATAGTACTAATGTAATAGTATCCATGTAATATTATCCAGGTAATAGTATTAATGTAATAGTACTAATGTAATAGTATTAATGCAATAGTATCCATGTAATAGTATCCATGTAATAGTATCCATGCAATATTATCCATGCAATAGTATCCATGCAATAGTATTAATGCAATAGTACTAATGTAATAGTATTATTGCAATAGTATCCATGTAATAGTATCCATGTAATAGTATCCATGCAATATTATCCATGCAATAGTATCCATGCAATAGTATTAATGCAATAGTACTAATGTAATAGTATCCATGTAATAGTATCCATGTTATAGTACTAATGTAATAGTATCCATGTAATAGTATTTGTGTAATAGTATTAATGTAATAGGACTAATATAATAGTATCCATGTAATAGTATTAATGTAATAGTACCAATGTAATAGTATTATTGTAATTTTACTAATGTAATAGCGTCCATGTAATAGTACTACTGTAATATTACTAATGTAATAGTATCCATGTAATAGTACTAATGTAATAGTATTAATGTAGTAGTACTAATGTAATAGTATTAATATAATTGTAGGCATGTGATATTATCTATGTAATATTATCCATGTAATAGTGTTAATGTAATAGTACTCATGTACAACTATTAATGTCATAGTACTAATGTAATAGTATGAATGTAATATTATTAGTGTAATAGTATTAATGTAATAGTATCCAAGTAATATTATGTGTGTAATAGTATTAATGTAATAGTATCCATGTAATAGTATTAATGTAATAGTATTAATGCAATAGTACTAATATAATAGTATCCAGGAAATATTATCCATGTAATAGTACTACTGTAATAGTATCCATGTAATATTATCCATGTTATAGTACTAATGTAATATTATTAATGTAATAGTATCCATGTAATAGTATCCATGTAATATTATCCATGTAATAGTATTAATGCAATAGTACTAATGTAATAGTATCCATGTAATAGTATCCATGTTATAGTACTAATGTAATAGTATTAATGTAATAGTATCCATGTAATAGTATCCATGTAATAGTATTAATGTAAAAGCACTAATGTAATAGTACTAATGCAATAGTATCCACATAATATTATCCATGTAATAGTATCCATGTAATAGCATTAATGTAATAGTGCTAATGTTATAGTATTAATGTAATAGTAATAATATAATAGTGTCCATGTAATAGTATTGATGTAATAGTACTAATGTATTATTATCCATGTAATAGTATCAATGTAATAGTAATAATGTAATAGTATCCATGTAATAGTATTAATGTAGTATTATCCATGTAATATTATACATGTAATAATATTAATGTTATAGTACTAATGTAATAGTTTCCATGTAATATTATACATGTAATAGTATTAATGTTATAGTACTAATGTAATAGTATCCATGTAATATTATCCGTGTATTAGTATTAATGTAATAGTATCCATGTAATAGTATCCATGTAATAGCATCCAGGCAATAGTAAATAAATGTTAACATGAACTCATATATTGATGCATTCCCAACATTCCGCTCACCGGCTAGTAGTAAGAGTTAGCGCTAGCTGAAAGCTAGTAGTAAGAGTTAGCGCTAGCTGAAAGCTAGTAATAAGAGTTAGCGCTAGCTGATAGCTAGTAGTAAGAGTTAGCGCTAGCTGAAAACTAGTAGTAAGAGTTAGCGCTAGCTGAAAGCTAGTAGTAAGAGTTATCGCTAGCTGAAAGCTAGAAGTAAGAGTTAGCGCTAGCTGAAAGCTAGTAGTAAGAGTTAGCGCTAGCTGAAAGCTAGTAGTAAGAGTTAGCGCTAGCTGATAGCTAGTAGTAAGAGTTAGCGCTAGCTGAAAGCTAGTAGTTAGAGTTAGCGCTAGCTGAAAGCTAGTAGTAAGAGTTAGCGCTAGCTGAAAACTAGTAGTAAGAGTTAGCGCTAGCTGAAAGCTAGTAGTAAGAGTTAGCGCTAGCTGAAAGCTAGAAGTAAGAGTTAGCGCTAGCTGAAAGCTAGTAGTAAGAGTTAGCGCTAGCTGAAAGCTAGTAGTAAGAGTTAGCGCTAGCTGATAGCTAGTAGTAAGAGTTAGCGCTAGCTGATAGCTAGTAGTAAGAGTTAGCGCTAGCTGATAGCTAGTAGTAAGAGTTAGCGCTAGCTGAAAGCTAGTAGTAAGAGTTAGCGCTAGCTGAAAGCTAGTAGTAAGAGTTAGCGCTAGCTGAAAACTAGTTGTAAGAGTTAGCGCGAGCTGAAAGCTAGTAGTAAGAGTTAGCACTAGCTGAAAACTAGTAGTAAGAGTTAGCGCTAGCTGAAAACTAGTAGTAAGAGTTAGCGCTAGCTGAAAGCTAGTAGTAAGAGTTAGCGCTAGCTGAAAGCTAGTAGTAAGAGTTAGCGCTAGCTGAAAGCTAGTAGTAAGAGTTAGCGCTAGCTGAAAGCTAGTAGTAAGAGTTAGCGCTAGCTGAAAGCTAGTAGTAAGAGTTAGAGCTAGCTGAAAGCTAGTAGTAAGAGTTAGCGCTAGCTGAAAACTAGTAGTAAGAGTTAGCACTAGCTGAAAGCCATGTAGCTAGATGCTGCAGCCGATGCTGCTGACGTGTTGGAATAGAGCGACTGCTCTGGTGACTCAGAACACCCAGACAGCAAGTGTAATGTAATGATGATGAATGGATGAGCTGGAGATGAACATACGGTCTCCATTTTAGGACAACGTCAGTCGCAAGCCTCATGCCACACTCTGGTGTGTGAGGGCTCCTGGGTATACCTTCCCCTAGGTACAGATCTAGGATCAGCTTCCCCTCCCCCAATACTAACGATTAGTGGGGGAAAATAAATAAAGCTGACCGAAGATCAGCGGCAACTCCACCGTATCCCAGGGTGAGGCTTGAGGATAAGGATGTCCTCAAATGTACACCGTACAGGAAGATGACTGGGGTCGTGGCTCCACGTTGCCCTTGTGGTTAGAACAAGCACCTTGTGGCATATCTGATCTTTCAGGTGATAAATTAGTTAGCTACCCAGCCAGTTAAACAGGAGTTAATGTCCATGCTCACCTCAGCATCGCATCAGATTGGAGATGAAGAGAGAGAGCTGCTCTGACCAGACCTGGGTTCAAATACTCTTTTTGAAAAAATTGAAGACTTTGTGTTTTTTTATGTTTGCCTGTATTAATTAAAACCTAAAAATTCCCCAAACTGTCGACCATCTGGCATCCGAGGCTCAATAGAACAAAAGCTGAAATGTTTTGAAAGATTTCAAATAGTATTTGAATCCAGGTCTGATGGTTAGCTACTGCTACACCCTCCCTCTCCACGCACCGACCCAGCCGAGCGAAGGCCTGAATGTGCTGATGCCATCATCTCATCAATTAAAACCACTTGATCAATGGCTTTCCCCCTTGTTCTCCAGGACTGGTTTGATCTGCATCTGAATGTCTGTCTGCCTCTTCCTGTCCGTCTTACTGTACTAGTCAAACATTTAAGGTCGTATTAAAATCAACAATGTTCCCCCCATGCATTAAGGGGCTCTGAAATCTGACAATTGTACAATTTGAATCAAGTTGACGAATGACTCCATTACTTAAAGTCAGAATGATATTATTGAAATCAATAAATTATTATAGTAATTGCAGATGAGAAGAAATTAATCAAGTGGAATATTATTTTTGTGTCACGCTTTCCTTTCCCATCAAAATTGATTGTGATTGGTGAAGTCTGATTCGGTGATTGTGATTGGTGGAATGGAAAGATAAAAACAAACAAAAAAAACAATGTATTTTATTCAAAGTTAATTTGAAGTTGTAAAGTTTGATAGATTCAGTGAGTGAATGAAAGGGTACGACTATCAGCCGTGAACACATGCAGCAACATGCTCATCGCTACAGCAACATGCTCATCGCCACAGCAACATGCTCATCGCTACAGCAACATGCTCATCGCTGCAGCAACATGCTCATCGCCACAGCAACATGCTCATCGCTACAGCAACATGCTCATCGCTACAGCAACATGCTCATCGCTACAGCAACATGCTCATCGCCACAGCAACATGCTCATCGCCGCAGCAACATGCTCATCGCTACAGCAACATGCTCATCGCTACAGCAACATGCTCATCGCCGCAGCAACATGCTCATCGCCACAGCAACATGCTCATCGCCGCAGCAACATGCTCATCGCTACAGCAACATGCTCATCGCTGCAGTAACATGCTCATCGCTGCAGTAACATGCTCATCGCTGCAGTAACATGCTCACTGCTCTGAGAGAGAGGGGACAGTATAGTAACAGTATAGTAACGTCACTGGTCACATACCGGCCTTTACAGAACTTTAACTGAAGAGGTCGGAAAAGAGTTCCTTGACAGATGTCAGTTCTACATCGACACGAAGAAACACAGAGAGAGAAGAAGAAATGGGTACAAATAACAGAAAACTGAAACAAGAGAATTGTACGTATAAAGACTGCTTACTAGATGGCACATTTAGTCAAACAGGCTTCAGTGAAAGGACACTGAGAAGAACATGCAGGACACGAACAGAGCTGAAAACATCTAAACACATCCACACACTAATAATAACAATAGCTAAAAAACGTCCAATCAGGTTTGAACAGGGAGTTTAAAACGTCCAATCAGGTTTGAACAGGGAGTTAAAAACGTCCAATCAGGTTTGAACAAGGAGTTAAAAACGTCCAATCAGGTTTGAACAGGGAGTTAAAAACGTCCAATCAGATTTGAACAGGGAGTTAAACACGTCCAATCAGGTTTGAAAAGGGAGTTAAAAACGTCCAATCAGGTTTGAACAGGGAGCTTAAACAGTTAATGTAAAGGGACATCCACTTGTTTTATCAATTCAGGCGTCTGTCTTTTCAAATCCCACAAAGTTGCAATCAGTCCCAAGTGACTGCAGTGGAACCAGCACTTGTCTGATGATAACAATCATTACGATGACAACTGGGTCTGTTACTGTCATCATCATTGACTACCGTTGCCATGCCATAGTCATAGCCATTTGGCTAGAGCACAGACAGCGCAGGGACCAGCAGGCTAAATAGGAACGGCATTTTAATATTAAAAAGATGATTCATACAAATGCTGAGATGAATAATGATGACAGACCTCTCCACCACTTCGATGTCAAAGCAGAAACGCTTGTCGATGGAGTCAGTCTTCCTTCGGATACAGGACTTCAGCTTGAACATCTCAGATGGACTCACCACCAGACCATTCTAGAACACAACAGAGGGATCCATGATTAGACTGGTCTAGAACACAACAGAGGGATCCATGATTAGACTGGTGTAGAACAGAACAGAGGGATTCATGATTAGACTGGTGTAGAACACAACAGAGGGATCCATGATTAGACTGGTGTAGAACACAACAGAGGGACTCATGATTAGACTGGTGTAGAACACAACAGAGGGATTCATGATTAGACTGGTGTAGAACACAACAGAGGGATTCAAGATTAGACTGGTGTAGAACACAACAGAGGGACTCATGATTAGACTGGTGTAGAACACAACAGAGGGATTCATGATTAGACTGGTCTAGAACACAACAGAGGGATTCATGATTAGACTGGTGTAGAACACAACAGAGGGATTCATGATTAGACTGGTCTAGAACACAACAGAGGGACTCATGATTAGACTGGTGTAGAACACAACAGAGGGATTCATGATTAGACTGGTCTAGAACACAACAGAGGGATTCATGATTAGACTGGTGTAGAACACAACAGAGGGATTCATGATTAGACTGGTCTAGAACACAACAGAGGGATTCATGATTAGACTGGTCTAGAACACAACAGAGGGACTCATGATTAGACTGGTGTAGAACACAACAGAGGGATTCATGATTAGACTGGTGTAGAACACAACAGAGGGATTCATGATTAGACTGGTGTAGAACACAACAGAGGGACTCATGATTAGACTGGTCTAGAACACAACAGAGGGATTCATGATTAGACTGGTCTAGAACACAACAGAGGGATTCATGATTAGACTGGTGTAGAACACAACAGAGGGATTCATGATTAGACTGGTGTAGAACACAACAGAGGGATTCATGATTAGACTGGTCTAGAACACAACAGAGGGATTCATGATTAGACTGGTCTAGAACACAACAGAGGGATTCATGATTAGACTGGTGTAGAACACAACAGAGGGATTCAAGATTAGACTGGTCTAGAACACAACAGAGGGATTCATGATTAGACTGGTGTAGAACAGAACAGAGGGATTCATGATTAGACTGGTCTAGAACACAACAGAGGGACTCATGATTAGACTGGTGTAGAACACAACAGAGGGATTCAAGATTAGACTGGTCTAGAACACAACAGAGGGATTCATGATTAGACTGGTGTAGAACAGAACAGAGGGATTCATGATTAGACTGGTGTAGAACACAACAAAGGGATTAATGATTAGACTGGTGTAGAACACAACAGAGGGATTTCCTGGTCAGGTCTAGTTTATAGTCTAGAACTAGGGCCCAGAGTATTTCCTGGTCAGCTCTAGTTTATTGTCTAGAACTAGGGCCCAGAGTATTTCCTGGTCAGGTCTAGTTTATAGTCTAGAACTAGGGCCCAGAGTATTTCCTGGTCAGGTCTAGTTTATAGTCTAGAACTAGGGCCCAGAGTATTTCCTGGTCAGCTCTAGTTTATAGTCTAGAACTAGGGCCCAGAGTATTTCCTGGTCAGGTCTAGTTTATAGTCTAGAACTAGGGCCCAGAGTATTCCCTGGTCAGCTCTAGTTTATAGTCTATAACTAGGGCCCAGAGTATTTCCTGGTCAGCTCTAGTTTATAGTCTAGAACTAGGGCCCAGAGTATTTCCTGGTCAGTAAAAACTCTCGACACTAATAATATAGTGTTTATCACCGCCCAGTAGATGCCTGTGTACTACAGTATACACTACCTGTTTGCCAGCTGATTTGGTTTCAAAGGTGGTCATGGTGAAGGCTTTGCTGCTCTTCTCATACGTACAGTAGTGTCGCGTCCACGTGCATCCCAGCGGCCCTGACACAGAGAGAAGGAACAACACAGCCATGATTGGTCATGAAAGAACAACAAATACATTTAAAAAGGCACCTATTCCCTATATAGTGCACTACTTCTGACAAGGGCCTGTAGTGCTCTGTAGTGCACTATATAGGCTGTTATTTGGGACGGAAACAACAACAGCCAAGCTAAGCCATGATTGCTTCCTGAAACCACAATGTTCTGGAAAGACTTCTGAAATTAAATTCCTAATTAAGATAAAACAACATGTTGTTGTTGTTTATCATCTGAGATAAAGTTTCCAGTATTCAGGGAATTTCCTCCAGTTCAAGTTTGAGAGCACATCAAAGCTGGATGAGGAAATATAATGAGATAGAGTTGAGTTCTCAGAGTTTGGTTCTCAGAGTCAGAGTTATGATCCTAGAGTTACAGCTGTGTTCTCAGAGTCAGAGTTACATTCTCAGAGTCAGAGTTTTGTCCTCAGAGTCACATTCTCAGAGTCAGAGTTACATTCTCAGAGTCAGAGTTACATTCTCAGAGTCAGAGTTACATTCTCAGAGTCAGAGTTACATTCTCAGAGTCAGAGTTACATTCTCAGAGTCAGAGGTTTGTTCTCAGAGTCAGAGTTACATTCTCAGAGTCAGAGGTTTGTTCTCAGAGTCAGAGTTACATTCTCAGAGTCAGAGTTACATTCTCAGAGTCAGAGTTACATTCTCAGAGTCAGAGGTTTGTTCTCAGAGTCAGAGTTACATTCTCAGAGTCAGAGTTACATTCTCAGAGTCAGAGGTTTGTTCTCAGAGTCAGAGTTACATTCTCAGAGTCAGAGTTACATTCTCAGAGTCAGAGGTTTGTTCTCAGAGTCAGAGTTACATTCTCAGAGTCAGAGTTACATTCTCAGAGTCAGAGTTACATTCTCAGAGTCAGAGGTTTGTTCTCAGAGTCAGAGTTACATTCTCAGAGTCAGAGTTACATTCTCAGAGTCAGAGGTTTGTTCTCAGAGTCAGAGTTACATTCTCAGAGTCAGAGTTACATTCTCAGAGTTAGAGTTACATTCTCAGAGTCAGAGTTACATTCTCAGAGTCAGAGTTACATTCTCAGAGTTAGAGTTACATTCTCAGAGTCAGAGTTACATTCTCAGAGTCACATTCTCAGAGTCAGAGTTACATTCTCAGAGTTAGAGGTTTAGGGGTCTGGGATTATGAGTTAGAGGTTTAGGATCTGGGATTAGGAGTTAGAGGTTTAGGATCTGGGATTAGGAGTTAGAGGTTTAGGATCTGGGATTAGGAGTTAGAGGTTTAGGGGTCTGGGATTAGGAGTTAGAGGTTTAGGGGTCTGGGATTAGGAGTTAGAGGTTTAGGGGTCTGGGATTAGGAGAGAGGTTTAGGGGTCTGGGATTAGGAGTTAGAGGTTTAGGGGTCTGGGATTAGGAGTTAGAGGTTTAGGGGTCTGGGATTAGGAGTTAGAGGTTTAGGGGTCTGGGATTAGGAGAGAGGTTTAGGGGTCTGGGATTAGGAGTTAGAGGTTTAGGGGTCTGGGATTAGGAGTTAGAGGTTTAGGATCTGGGATTAGGAGTTAGAGGTTTAAGGGGTCTGGGATTAGGAGTTAGAGGTTTAGGGGTCTGGGATTAGGAGTTAGAGGTTTAGGGGTCTGGGATTAGGAGTTAGAGGTTTAGGGGTCTGGGATTAGGAGTTAGAGGTTTAGGGGTATGGGATTAGGAGAGAGGTTTAGGGGTCTGGGATTAGGAGTTAGAGGTTTAGGGGTCTGGGATTAGGAGTTAGAGGTTTAGGGGTCTGGGATTAGGAGTTAGAGGTTTAGGGGTCTGGGATTAGGAGTTAGAGGTTTAGGGGTCTGGGATTAGGAGTTAGAGGTTTAGGGGTCTGGGATTAGGAGTTAGAGGTTTAGGGGTCTGGGATTAGGAGTTAGAGGTTTAGGGGTCTGGGATTAGGAGTTAGAGGTTTAGGGGTATGGGATTAGGAGAGAGGTTTAGGGGTCTGGGATTAGGAGTTAGAGGTTTAGGGGTCTGGGATTAGGAGTTAGAGGTTTAGGGGTCTGGGATTAGGAGTTAGAGGTTTAGGGGTCTGGGATTAGGAGTTAGAGGTTAGACTCACGTTTCTCCTGGACGTAGAGGAAACCCTCCATGGTCCACTGCCCTGGAGGTTTGTAGTCCTGATCAGCTGATCTGATTCTCTTCATCAGTTTCTCTACCTCCTGCTTCGTACTCACAAAGTTGTTCCTCGTCTGTATGCACACACACACACACACGCACACACGCACACGCACACACACACACACACACACGCACACACGCACACACACACACACACACACACACACACACACACACACACACACACACACACACAGATCAAAAGATAGAGATTGGCGCAAAACCAGCTTCCATGTATCAACAAGAGAGAGCATGCATCATAACAGGCAACACATGCAGATGCTACCATTAAAGCTGTTGTGTAGTTATTAAACACAGTAACACCAACAGCAATACACCATACATTATAAAAGCCTTTTTCTGGTGACCCACTGGGACATACTGAGGAAGAATATACATTATTAAAAGATATCAAAAGATGTTGATAGACATTAAACGATACTCCACGGAGGCAGATGAAAAAAAACTCAGTTGAAGATATATTTCACTGAGCAAGTCCACATGGCACACTGTTGTGTGCTTCCAAAATGGCACCCTATTCCCTATAAAGCCGCATTGGTCTCTGTCCAAAAGAAGTGCGCTATGTGTGGAATGCCTTTTCACATTTTCTCAAAGCCTCAGTCTCACGAGAGAACAAGATCCAGTCTGCTGTGAATTCAACCTGAACAACAACCAGTCTGCAGTGGGTTCAACCTGAACAACATCCAGTCTGCAGTGGGTTCAACCTGAACAACAACCAGTCTGCTGTGAATTCAACCTGAACAACAACCAGTCTGCTGTGGGTTCAACCTGAACAACAACCAGTCTGCTGTGAATTCAACCTGAACAACAACCAGTCTGCTGTGGGTTCAACCTGAACAACAACCAGTCTGCAGTGGGTTCAACCTGAACAACAACCAGTCTGCAGTGGGTTCAACCTGAACAACAACCAGTCTGATGTGGGTTCAACCTGAACAACAACCAGTCTGCTGTGGGTTCAACCTGAACAACAACCAGTCTGATGTGGGTTCAACCTGAACAACCTCCAGTCTGCTGTGGGTTCAACCTGAACAACAACCAGTCTGCAGTGGGTTCAACCTGAACAACATCCAGTCTGCTGTGGGTTCAACCTGAACAACCTCCAGTCTGCTGTGGGTTCAACCTGAACAACAACCAGTCTGATGTGGGTTCAACCTGAACAACCTCCAGTCTGCTGTGGGTTCAACCTGAACAACAACCAGTCTGCTGTGAATTCAACCTGAACAACAACCAGTCTGCTGTGGGTTCAACCTGAACAACCTCCAGTCTGCTGTGGGTTCAACCTGAACAACCTCCAGTCTGCTGTGGGTTCAACCTGAACAACCTCCAGTCTGCTGTGGGTTCAACCTGAACAACCTCCAGTCTGCTGTGGGTTCAACCTGAACAACCTCCAGTCTGCTGTGGGTTCAACCTGAACAACCTCCAGTCTGCTGTGGGTTCAACCTGAACAACAACCAGTCTGCTGTGGGTTCAACCTGAACAACCTCCAGTCTGCTGTGGGTTCAACCTGAACAACAACCAGTCTGATGTGGGTTCAACCTGAACAACCTCCAGTCTGCTGTGGGTTCAACCTGAACAACCTCCAGTCTGCTGTATTTGTATGTTGCATTTATTATGGATCCCCATTAGTTCCTGTCAAGGCAGCAGCTACTCTTCCTGGTTTTTATTAAGGATCCCCATTAGTTCCTGCCAAGGCAGCAGCTTCTCTTCCTGGGGTTTATTATGGATCCCCATTAGTTCCTGTCAAAGCAGCTGCTACTCTTCCTAGGGTTTATTAAGGATCCCCATTAGTTCCTGTCAAGGCAGCAGCTACTCTTCCTTTGGTTTATTATGGATCCCCTTTAGTTCCTGCCAAGGCAGCAGCTACTCTTCCTGGGGTTTATTATGGATCCCCATTAGTTCCTGTCAAGGCAGCAGCTAATCTTCCTGGGGTTTATTATGGATCCCCATTAGTTCTAGGGCCTGTAGGAGCTGCCTTGTTGGTAGTGTTGTTAAGAAGGCAGAAACTAGGGCCTGTCAGAGCTGCCTTGTTGGTAGTGTTGTTAAGAAGGCAGAAACTAGGGCCTGTAGGACCTGCCTTGTTGGTAGTGTTGTTAAGAAGGCAGAAACTAGGGCCTGTAGGACCTGCCTTGTTGGTAGTGTTGTTAAGAAGGCAGAAACTAGGGCCTGTAGGACCTGCCTTGTTGGTAGTGTTGTTAAGAAGGCAGAAACTAGGGCCTGTAGGACCTGCCTTGTTGGTAGTGTTGTTAAGAAGGCAGAAACTAGGGCCTGTAGGACCTGCCTTGTTGGTAGTGTTGTTAAGAAGGTAGAAACTAGGGCCTGTAGGACCTGCCTTGTTGGTAGTGTTGTTAAGAAGGCAGAAACTAGGGCCTGTAGGACCTGCCTTGTTGATAGTGTTGTTAAGAAGGTAGAAACTAGGGCCTGTAGGACCTGCCTTGTTGGTAGTGTTGTTAAGAAGGCAGAAACTAGGGCCTGTAGGACCTGCCTTGTTGGTAGTGTTGTTAAGAAGGTAGAAACTAGGGCCTGTAGGAGCTGCCTTGTTGGTAGTGTTGTTAAGAAGGCAGACACTAGGGCCTGTAGGACCTGCCTTGTTGGTAGTGTTGTTAAGAAGGCAGAAACTAGGGCCTGTAGGACCTGCCTTGTTGGTAGTGTTGTTAAGAAGGCAGAAACTAGGGCCTGTAGGACCTGCCTTGTTGGTAGTGTTGTTAAGAAGGCAGAAACTAGGGCCTGTAGGACCTGCCTTGTTGGTAGTGTTGTTAAGAAGGCAGAAACTAGGGCCTGTAGGACCTGCCTTGTTGGTAGTGTTGTTAAGAAGGTAGAAACTAGGGCCTGTAGGACCTGCCTTGTTGGTAGTGTTGTTAAGAAGGCAGAAACTAGGGCCTGTAGGAGCTGCCTTTTTGGTAGTGTTGTTAAGAAGGCAGAAACTAGGACCTGTAGGACCTGCCTTGTTGGTAGTGTTGTTAAGAAGGTAGAAACTAGGGCCTGTAGGACCTGCCTTGTTGGTAGTGTTGTTAAGAAGGCAGAAACTAGGGCCTGTAGGAGCTGCCTTGTTGGTAGTGTTGTTAAGAAGGCGGACACTAGGGCCTGTAGGACCTGCCTTGTTGGTAGTGTTGTTAAGAAGGCAGAAACTAGGGCCTGTAGGACCTGCCTTGTTGGTAGTGTTGTTAAGAAGGCAGAAACTAGGGCCTGTAGGACCTGCCTTGTTGGTAGTGTTGTTAAGAAGGCAGAAACTAGGGCCTGTAGGACCTGCCTTGTTGGTAGTGTTGTTAAGAAGGCAGAAACTAGGGCCTGTAGGACCTGCCTTGTTGGTAGTGTTGTTAAGAAGGCAGCAACTAGGGCCTGTAGGACCTGCCTTGTTGGTAGTGTTGTTAAGAAGGCAGAAACTAGGGCCTGTAGGACCTGCCTTGTTGGTAGTGTTGTTAAGAAGGCAGCAACTAGGGCCTGTAGGACCTGCCTTGTTGGTAGTGTTGTTAAGAAGGCAGAAACTAGGGCCTGTAGGACCTGCCTTGTTGGTAGTGTTGGTAAGAAGGCAGAAACTAGGGCCTGTAGGACCTGCCTTGTTGGTAGTGTTGGTAAGAAGGCAGAGCATCAAGACTTCTCCAGGTTGGTGTTCAGGCTTCACCACCCAAAGAGACACATCAATATTTCTCCGTTCAATACATTCTGGAGTTAAGTACATTTTCATTTTGCTGTGGGATCTTATGCTTTAGTGGGCCTGAGAGTGCTACACAACCCCTCAGGTTGTTAAGAGTTACAAAATATGATATGAATACTGTAGATTGAAGCTGGAGCTACAGTACTGCTTTGGGCTCATACTTTAGAAAACTCATTTAACTATTGTTGCCATACCGAAACTACAGCTCAGTGTTCGACACCACATTGCCCACAAAGTTCATCACTAAGCTGAGGACTCTGGGACTTAACACCCCCCTCTGCAACTCAGTCCCCTCCTGTACTCCACATTGTCTCTGTTCTTGCACCCCCTGTATATAGCCTCCACATTGACTCTGTACCGGTACCCCCTGTATATAGCCTCCACGTTGACTCTGTACTGGTACCCCCTGTATATAGCCTCCACATTGACTCTGTACTGGTACCCCCTGTATATAGCCTCCACATTGACTCTGTACCGTAACACACAGTATATAGCCTCCACATTGACTCTGTACCGTAATACCCTGTATATAGCCTCCACATTGACTCTGTACCGGTACCCCCTGTATATAGCCTCCACATTGACTCTGTACTGGTACCCCCCTGTATATAGCCTCCACATTGACTCTGTACCGTAACACCCTGTATATAGCCTCCACATTGACTATGTACCGTAACACCCTGTACATAGCCTCCACATTGACTCTGTACCAGTACCCCCTGTATATAGCCTCCACATTGACTCTGTACCGTAACACACAGTATATAGCCTCCACATTGACTCTGTACCAGTACCCCCTGTATATAGCCTCCACATTGACTCTGTACCAGTACCCCCTGTATATAGCCTCCACATTGACTCTGTACCGTAACACACAGTATATAGCCTCCACGCGGACTCTGTACCGTAATACCCTGTATATAGCCTCCACATTGACTCTGTACCGGTACCCCTTGTATATAGCCTCCACATTGACTCTGTACTGGTACCCCCCTGTATATAGCCTCCACATTGACTCTGTACCGGTACCCCCTGTATATAGCCTCCACATTAACTCTGTACCGTAACACCCTGTATATAGCCTCCACATTGACTATGTACCGTAACACCCTGTACATAGCCTCCACATTGACTCTGTACCAGTACCCCCTGTATATAGCCTCCACATTGACTCTGTACCGTAACACACAGTATATAGCCTCCACATTGACTCTGTACCAGTACCCCCTGTATATAGCCTCCACATTGACTCTGTACCAGTACCCCCTGTATATAGCCTCCACATTGACTCTGTACCGTAACACACAGTATATAGCCTCCACATTGACTCTGTACCAGTACCCCCTGTATATAGCCTCCACATTGACTCTGTACCAGTACCCCCTGTATATAGCCTCCACATTGACTCTGTACCGTAACACACAGTATATAGCCTCCACGCGGACTCTGTACCGTAATACCCTGTATATAGCCTCCACATTGTCTCTGTACCGTAACACCCTGTATATAGCCTCCACATTGACTCTGTACCGTAACACCCTGTATATAGCCTCCACATTGACTCTGTACCGTAACACCCTGTATATAGCCTCCACATTGACTCTGTACCGGTACCCCCTGTATATAGCCACACATTGACTCTGTACCAGTACCCCCTGTATATAGCCTCCACATTGACTCTGTACTGGTACCCCCTGTATATAGCCTCCACATTGACTCTGTACTGGTACCCCCCTGTATATAGCCTCCACATTGACTCTGTACCGGTACCCCCTGTATGTAGCCTCCACATTGACTCTGTACTGGTACCCCCCTGTATATAGCCTCCACATTGACTCTGTACCGGTACCCCCTGTATATAGCCTCCACATTGACTCTGTACCGGTACCCCCTGTATATAGCCTCCACATTAACTCTGTACCGTAACACCCTGTATATAGCCTCCACATTGACTCTGTACCGTAACACCCTGTACATAGCCTCCACATTGACTCTGTACCAGTACCCCCTGTATATAGCCTCCACATTGACTATGTACCGTAACACACAGTATATAGCCTCCACATTGACTCTGTACCAGTACCCCCTGTATATAGCCTCCACATTGACTCTGTACAGTAACACACAGTATATAGCCTCCACATTGACTCTGTACCGTAATACCCTGTATATAGCCTCCACATTGTCTCTGTACCGTAACACCCTGTATATAGCCTCCACATTGACTCTGTACCGGTACCCCCTGTATATAGTCTCCACATTGACTCTGTACCGCAACACCATGTATATAGCCTCCACATTGACTCTGTACTGGTACCCCCTGTATATAGTCTCCACATTGACTCTGTACCGGTACCCCCTGTATATAGCCACACATTGACTCTGTACCAGTACCCCCTGTATATAGCCTCCACATTGACTCTGTACTGGTACCCCCTGTATATAGCCTCCACATTGACTCTGTACTGGTACCCACTGTATATAGCCTCCACATTGACTCTGTACTGGTACCCCCTGTATATAGCCTCCACATTGACTCTGTACCGTAACACACAGTATATAGCCTCCACATTGACTCTGTACCGTAATACCCTGTATATAGCCTCCACATTGACTCTGTACCGGTACCCCCTGTATATAGCCTCCACATTGACTCTGTACTGGTACCCCCCTCTATATAGCCTCCACATTGACTCTGTACCGGTACCCCCTGTATATAGCCTCCATATTGACTCTGTACCGGTACCCCCTGTATATAGTCTCCACATTGACTCTGTACCGCAACACCCTGTATATAGCCTCCACATTGACTCTGTACTGGTACCCCCTGTATATAGCCTCCACATTGACTCTGTACTGGTACCCACTGTATATAGCCTCCACATTGACTCTGTACTGGTACCCCCTGTATATAGCCTCCACATTGACTCTGTACCGTAACACACAGTATATAGCCTCCACATTGACTCTGTACCGTAATACCCTGTATATAGCCTCCACATTGACTCTGTACCGGTACCCCCTGTATATAGCCTCCACATTGACTCTGTACTGGTACCCCCTCTATATAGCCTCCACATTGACTCTGTACCGGTACCCCCTGTATATAGCCTCCATATTGACTCTGTACCGGTACCCCCTGTATATAGCCTCCACATTAACTCTGTACCGTAACACCCTGTATATAGCCTCCACATTGACTCTGTACCGTAACACCCTGTACATAGCCTCCACATTGACTCTGTACCAGTACCCCCTGTATATAGCCTCCACATTGACTATGTACCGTAACACACAGTATATAGCCTCCACATTGACTCTGTACCAGTACCCCCTGTATATAGCCTCCACATTGACTCTGTACCAGTACCCCTGTATATAGCCTCCACATTGACTCTGTACCGTAACACACAGTATATAGCCTCCACATTGACTCTGTACCGTAATACCCTGTATATAGCCTCCACATTGACTCTGTACCGTAACACCCTGTATATAGCCTCCACATTGACTCTGTACCGTAACACCCTGTATATAGCCTCCACATTGACTCTGTACCAGTACCCCCTGTATATAGCCTCCACATTGACTCTGTACCGGTACCCCCTGTATATAGTCTCCACATTGACTCTGTACCGTAACACCCTGTATATAGCCTCCACATTGACTCTGTACTGGTACCCCCTGTATATAGTCTCCACATTGACTCTGTACCGGTACCCCCTGTATATAGCCTCCACATTGACTCTGTACCGTAACACACAGTATATAGCCTCCACATTGACTCTGTACCGTAACACCCTGTATATAGCCTCCACATTGACTCTGTACCGTAACACCCTGTACATAGCCTCCACATTGACTCTGTACCGGTACCCCCTGTATATAGCCTCCACATTGACTATGTACCGTAACACACAGTATATAGCCTCCACATTGACTCTGTACCAGTACCCCCTGTATATAGCCTCCACATTGACTCTGTACCAGTACCCCCTGTATATAGCCTCCACATTGACTCTGTACCGTAACACACAGTATATAGCCTCCACATTGACTCTGTACCGTAATACCCTGTATATAGCCTCCACATTGACTCTGTACCGTAACACCCTGTATATAGCCTCCACATTGACTCTGTACCGTAACACCCTGTATATAGCCTCCACATTGACTCTGTACCAGTACCCCCTGTATATAGCCTCCACATTGACTCTGTACCGGTACCCCCTGTATATAGTCTCCACATTGACTCTGTACCGTAACACCCTGTATATAGCCTCCACATTGACTCTGTACTGGTACCCCCTGTATATAGTCTCCACATTGACTCTGTACCGGTACCCCCTGTATATAGCCTCCACATTGACTCTGTACCGTAACACACAGTATATAGCCTCCACATTGACTCTGTACCGTAACACCCTGTATATAGCCTCCACATTGACTCTGTACCGTAACACCCTGTACATAGCCTCCACATTGACTCTGTACCGGTACCCCCTGTATATAGCCTCCACATTGACTATGTACCGTAACACACAGTATATAGCCTCCACATTGACTCTGTACCAGTACCCCCTGTATATAGCCTCCACATTGACTCTGTACCAGTACCCCCTGTATATAGCCTCCACATTGACCCTGTACCGTAACACACAGTATATAGCCTCCACATTGACTCTGTACAGTAATACCCTGTATATAGCCTCCACATTGTCTCTGTACCGTAACACCCTGTATATAGCCTCCACATTGACTCTGTACCGTAACACCCTGTATATAGCCTCCACATTGACTCTGTACCAGTACCCCCTGTATATAGCCTCCACATTGACTCTGTACCGGTTCCCCCTGTATATAGTCTCCACATTGACTCTGTACCGTAACACCCTGTATATAGCCTCCACATTGACTCTGTACTGGTACCCCCTGTATATAGTCTCCACATTGACTCTGTACCGGTACCCCCTGTATATAGCCTCCACATTGACTCTGTACCGTAACACACAGTATATAGCCTCCACATTGACTCTGTACCGTAGCACCCTGTATATAGCCTCCACATTGACTCTGTACCGGTACCCCCTGTATATAGCCTCCACATTGACTCTGTACCGTAACACCCTGTATATAGCCTCCACATTGACTCTGTACCGTAACACCCTGTATATAGCCTCCACATTGACTCTGTACCGGTACCCCCTGGATATAGCCTCCACATTGACTCTGTACCGTAACACCCTGTATATAGCCTCCACATTGACTCTCTACCGGTACCCCCTGTATATAGCCTCCACATTGACTCTGTACCGTAACACCCTGTATATAGCCTCCACATTGACTCTGTACCGGTACCCCCTGTATATATGTAGCCTCGGGTATTGTTATTTTATTTTGTTACTTTTTCATTTTTCTTTATTACTTCTTAGTAAAGACTACAGGTCTGATCTGGGACCAGGCTACTTAGTAAAGACTACAGGTCTGATCTGGGACCAGGCTACTTAGTAAAGACTACAGGTCTGATCTGGGACCAGGCTACTTAGTAAAGACTACAGGTCTGATCTGGGACCAGGCTACTTAGTAAAGACTACAGGTCTGATCTGGGACCAGGCTACTTAGTAAAGACTACAGGTCTGATCTGGGACCAGGGCTACTTACGTTCTGCAGGTTGAACTGGAGCTGCTGTTTGTAAGGCTCAAACTCGTGAGCGAGCTCATATCCTTCGTGGTAGAACGTGAACAGACCCTGCAGGAAGGCCAGCAGCTGAGAGGGACAAAAGAGAACACGAAATCCTCACTAATGTACGGCTGTATAAACTTGAACATTTAGCGGTTGTTGACTGACTCCCAAACGGAGTACTTCACTCCGAGCTGGATACTAAAACCTTTACTTTACCGGTTCCACAAACTCAAACTTCTTCTTCTCTTGGACCTCCTGAATCTTGAAGACATACTCCAGGGAAGCATCATAGAACACCTGCCTCTCCCTGTCAATCTGTGTGTCTGCCTGCAGGTTGACAAACAACAGGTTAACGTTAGGACCAAGGGAAAGGCAGTGTGTGTGTGTGTGGGGGGGGGGGTCTGCCTGCAGGTTAACAAACAACAGGTTAACGTTAGGACCAAGGGAAAGGCAGTGTGTGTGTGTGTGGGGGGGGGGTCTGCCTGCAGGTTAACAAACAACAGGTTAACGTTAGGACAAAGGGAAAGGCAGTGTGTGTGTGGGGGGGGCTGCCTGCAGGTTAACAAACAACAGGTTAACGTTAGGACAAAGGGAAAGGCAGTGTGTGTGTTTGTGTGTGTGGATACGTGTGTAATTGTGTGTGTGTATAACTGTGTGTGTGCGTATGCATGCGTGTGTGTGTGTGTGTGTGTGTGTGTGTGTGCATGGGCACGTACATGTCTCTGTGTGTGTGAATGCATGTCTGTGTTGCGTCTGTGTACTGTGGAGGCTATTTGAGAAAGGGTTAATGGTTACACCATCCGGGTTTAGAGAGCACTCTTCCGTGTGTTTGTCTGTGAAGGTACTGGGTAACCAGCAGGATAAACAGTGTTGACATTGTGCAGGTGACCTTAGAAAAGCTGTGTTTCCTATATAGTGCACTACATTTAACTAGGGCCATTTAGGACACAGACATCCATTCATCACAAAGGCCTGTCCAGGTGCTTGAAGCAGATATAACATGTGCTCATAGTTAGCAACGTGATGTCTAGTAACAAGGACTTACCTCTTGTTTTGTCTCGTAACTGGGATAACTGGGACCCACCTCTTGTTTTGTCTCGTAACTGGGACTTACCTCTTGTTTTGTCTCGTAACTGGGACATACCTCTTGTTTTGTCTCGTAACTGGGATAACTGGGACTTACCTCTTGTTTTGTCTCGTAACTGGGACATACCTCTTGTTTTGTCTCGTAACTGGGATAACTGGGACTTACCTCTTGTTTTGTCTCGTAACTGGGACTTACCTCTTGTTTTGTCTCGTAACTGGGATAACTGGGACTTACCTCTTGTTTTGTCTCGTAACTGGGATAACTGGGACTTACCTCTTGTTTTGTCTCGTAACTGGGACTTACCTCGTGTTTTGTCTCGTAACTGGGACACACCTCTTGTTTTGTCTCGTAACTGGGACATACCTCTTGTTTTGTCTCGTAACTGGGACTTACCTCTTGTTTTGTCTCGTAACTGGGACATACCTCTTGTTTTGTCTCGTAACTGGGACATACCTCTTGTTTTGTCTCGTAACTGGGACATACCTCTTGTAAGAACGGCTCTTTCTTCCTGGAAGACAAGGCCAGATGCTTCTCTAGAACGGTGTAGTATTTCTCTGTCTCCTTGTCAAACTTCTTCTTCCCTTCCTGAGAAAGACAACAGATTAAAACATAGAAACTCCTCAACACACAGTGCAACGTGATATACCAGTCTCTTGACAAACATTACTGTAGCTATGTCCCAATTATCTGTCCTCCTTCTCCAAGTTTGTCCTTGTTAACTTCCATTCGCTGATTTGAAAGGACATTACTGGAATAATACATATGGTGGAAACTCCCTCTAGCCCAGGGATGGACAACAAAGAAATCTGAACTTATCATGTGGGGCCCACAGTGGCTCGCGGGTCTGCTACCCACATCCATACCACACACATGCAGTCGGAGCTGGCCCTAGCTTTTAGAAGGTCCTAGCCTTTTGAAGGCCCTAAGCAGTCGGAGCTGGCCCTGGCCTTTTGACGGTCTTAAGCAGTCAGAGCTGGCCCTAGCTTTTAGAAGGTCCTAGCCTTTTGAAGGTCCTATACAGTCAGAGCTGGCCCTAGCCTTTTGAAGGTCCTAGCCTTTTGAAGGTCCTAAGCAGTCAGAGCTGGCCCTGGCCTTTTGACGGTCTTAAGCAGTCAGAGCTGGCCCTAGCCTTTTGAAGGTCCTAGCCTTTTGAAGGTCCTAAGCAGTCAGAGCTGGCCCTGGCCTTTTGACGGTCTTAAGCAGTCAGAGCTGGCCCTAAGCAGTCAGAGCTGGCCCTGGCCTTTTGACGGTCTTAAGCAGTCAGAGCTGGCCCTAAGGAGTCAGAGCTGGCCCTAGCCTTTTGAAGGCCCTAAGAAGTCAGAGCTGGCCCTAGCCTTTTGAAGGTCCTAGCCTTTTGAATGTCCTAGCCTTTTGGAGGTCCTATACAGTCAGAGCTGGCCCTAGCCTTTTGAATGTCCTAGCCTTTTGAAGGTCCTATACAGTCAGAGCTGGCCCTAGCCTTTTGAAGGCCCTATACAGTCAGAGCTGGCCCTAGCCTTTTGAAGGCCCTATACAGTCAGAGCTGGTCCTAGCCTTTTGAAGGCCCTAAGCAGTCAGAGCTGGCCCTAGCCTTTTGAAGGCCCTAAGCAGTCAGAGCTGGCCCTAGCCTTTTGAAGGCCCTAAGCAGTCAGAGCTGGCCCTAGCCTTTTGAAGGCCCTAAGCAGTCAGAGCTGGCCCTAGCCTTTTGAAGGCCCTAAGCAGTCAGAGCTGGCCCTAGCCTTTTGAAGCCTCTAAGCTACACCCACCTCTGGAGCAAAACATTTCAGAAGAACCTGTCTTGACAGAGGAGAAAAACAAATCTTGCAATATTGCCATGGGGCGGAGAGGAAATGTTTTCCGTTTTTAATATGATATCTGAGTGAGAGTGACTCACAAAATCATTATGGGCCCCCTGGGCAGTACTTCGACAATGATTACTACAAGCTTAGATAGCTGGCCGGCTAGACTAACTTACAAAAAAAAACAATGTTTGTTGACACGGACTATATTAGTGACTGTCATAACAACAACAAAACTTCGGAAACTCAACCAAGTTTCGCAATTGCACCTTGTGTATTCTAATATTCTAACTCTCAACAGGAAATTGAGACTCTGTTTGAGTAAAAAATAAATCTCTCTCTCTCTCTCTCTCTATCTATATATATATTTATGTATTATTTTTTCTATTATTTTGACAAGATAATCGAGTGACTGTTCTCACAATGGAAATACATGTCCTCAAAGATGGAAGGCAAACGGGAGGAGGCGAGATCAGATGGGACCATTCTAGCCAATGAGAGGACAAATAATTGTGTGAACAACAGGCACAACTCTGATATAAAGATGTCGAAATGCCACCTACGTCCTCTTATATCAGTCCATTCATAACTTCTTCGAGATAGGGGGCGCTCTTTTAATTTTTGGATAAAAAACGTTCCCGTTTTAAACAAGATATTTTGTCACGAAAAGATGCTCGACTATGCATGTAATTGACAGCTTTGGAAAGAAAACACTCAGACGTTTCCAAAACTGCAAAGATATTATCTGTGAGTGCCCCAGAACTAATGCTACAGGCAAAACCAACATGAAATTTCATACAGGAAATGGTCCAGATTTTGAATGCGCTGTGTTCCAATGTCTCCTTATATGGCTGTGAATGCGCCAGGAATGAGCCTGTACTTTCTGTCGTTTCCTCAAGGTGTCTGCAGCATTGTGACGTATTTGTAGGCATATCATTGGAAGATTGACCATAAGAGACTACATTTAACAGGTGTCCGCCCGGTGTCCTCCGTCGAAATTATTGCGTAATCTCCAGCTCCATGCGCGTTTCCATTTTCTTCAGAGGAGAAAGTCAACTGCCACGAATGATTTATCATCGAATAGATATGTGAAAAAGACCTTGAGGATTGATTCTAAACAACGTTTGCCATGTTTCTGTCGATATTATGGAGTTAATTTGGAAAAAAGTTTGCGTTGTAATGACTGAATTTTCGGGGTTTTTTCTTACCCAAACTTGATGAACAAAACGGAGCGATTTGTCCTCCACAAATAATATTTTTGGAAAAACTGAACATTTGCTATCTAACTGAGAGTCTCCTCATTGAAAACATCTGAAGTTCTTCAAAGGTAAATGATTTTAATGGAATGCTTTTCTTGTTTTTGTGAAAATGTTGCCTGCTGAATGCTAGGCTTAATGCTATGCTAGCTATCAATACTCTTACACAAATGCTTGTTTAACTATGGTTCAAAAGCATATTTTGAAAATCTGAGATGACAGTGTTGTTAACAAAAGGCTAAGCTTGAGAGCAAATATATTTATTTCATTTCATTTGCAATTTTCATGAATAGTTAACGTTGCGTTATGGTAATGAGCTTGAGGCTATAAATAGGATCCCGGATACGGGATTACTCGACGCAAGAGGATAACAACCACACCATTACAAAACTTCTATTCGGTCAAATAAGCCTCATGTAGCAAATTACATTTAAAACATGTTGCTGACACTCTCATATTGACCTCCTCATTTCGTGGTCTTATTTTCGAGTATATACTCTCACTTTGCCTATTCCTCTGTGGATACACCCTATTCCTCTGTGGATACACCCTATTCATCTATGGACAAACCCTATTCCTCTATGGACACACCCTATTCCTCTATGGACACACCCTATTCCTCTATGGACACACCCTATTCCTCTATGGACACACCCTATTCCTCTATGGACACACCCTATTCCTCTATGGACACACCCTATTCCTCTATGGACAAACACTATTCCTCTATGGACACACCCTATTCCTCTATGGATACACCCTATTCCTCTATGGACACACCCTATTCCTCTATGGACACACCCTATTCCTCTATGGACACACCCTATTCCTCTGTGGGTACACCCTATTCCTCTATGGACAAACCCTATTCCTCTGTGGATACACCCTATTCCTCTGTGGATACACCCTATTCCTCTGTGGATACACCCTATTCCTCTATGGACAAACCCTATTCCTCTATGGACAAACCCTATTCCTCTATGGACAAACCCTATTCCTCTGTGGATACACCCTATTCCTATATGGACAAACCCTATTCCTCTATGGACACACCCTATTCCTCTATGGACACACCCTATTCCTCTATGGACACACCCTATTCCTCTATGGACACACCCTATTCCTCTATGGAAACACCCTATTCCTCTATGGACAAACCCTATTCCTCTATGGACACACCCTATTCCTCTATGGACAAACCCTATTCCTCTATGGACACACCCTATTCCTCTATGGATACACCCTATTCCTCTATGGACACACCCTATTCCTCTATGGACACACCCTATTCCTCTATGGACACACCCTATTCCTCTGTGGAAACACCCTATTCCTCTATGGACAAACCCTATTCCTCTGTGGATACACCCTATTCCTCTGTGGATACACCCTATTCCTCTATGGACAAACCCTATTCCTCTATGTACACCCTATTCCTCTGTGGACACACCCTATTCCTCTGTGGATACACCCTATTCCTCTATGGACACACCCTATTCCTCTATGGATACACCCTATTCCTCTATGGACACACCCTATTCCTCTATGGACACACCATATTCCTCTATGGACACACCCTATTCCTCTATGGACACACCCTATTCCTCTGTGGATACACCCTATTCCTCTATGGACAAACCCTATTCCTCTGTGGATACACCCTATTCCTCTGTGGATACACCCTATTCCTCTATGGACAAACCCTATTCCTCTATGGACAAACCCTATTCCTCTATGGACAAACCCTATTCCTCTGTGGATACACCCTATTCCTCTATGGACAAACCCTATTCCTCTATGGACAAACCCTATTCCTCTATGTACACCCTATTCCTCTGTGGACACACCCTATTCCTCTGTGGATACACCCTATTCCTCTATGGACAAACCCTATTCATCTATGGACAAACCCTATTCCTCTATGGACAAACCCTATTCCTCTATGGACAAACCCTATTCCTCTGTGGATACACCCTATTCCTCTATGGACAAACCCTATTCCTCTATGGACAAACCCTATTCCTCTATGGACAAACCCTATTCCTCTATGGATACACCCTATTCCTCTGTGGATACACCCTATTCCTCTATGGACACACCCTATTCCTCTATGGATACACCCTATTCCTCTGTGGATACACCCTATTCCTCTATGGACAAACCCTATTCCTCTATGGACAAACCCTATTCCTCTATGGACAAACCCTATTCCTCTGTGGATACACCCTATTCCTCTATGGACAAACCCTATTCCTCTGTGTACACCCTATTCCTCTGTGGACATACCCTATTCCTCTGTGGATACACCCTATTCCTCTATGGACAAACCCTATTCCTCTATGGACACACCCTATTCCTCTATGGATACACCCTATTCCTCTATGGACACACCCTATTCCTCTATGGACACACCCTATTCCTCTATGGACACACCCTATTCCTCTATGGACACACCCTATTCCTCTGTGGATACACCCTATTCCTCTATGGACAAACCCTATTCCTCTGTGGATACACCCTATTCCTCTGTGGATACACCCTATTCCTCTGTGGATACACCCTATTCCTCTATGGACAAACCCTATTCCTCTATGGACAAACCCTATTCCTCTATGGACAAACCCCATTCCTCTGTGGATACACCCTATTCCTCTATGGACAAACCCTATTCCTCTATGGACAAACCCTATTCCTCTATGTACACCCTATTCCTCTGTGGATACACCCTATTCCTCTGTGGATACACCCTATTCCTCTATGGACACACCCTATTCCTCTGTGGATACACCCTATTCCTCTATGGACAAACCCTATTCCTCTGTGGATACACCCTATTCCTCTATGGACACACCCTATTCCTCTATGGACAAACCCTATTCCTCTATGGACAAACCCTATTCCTCTATGGACAAACCCTATTCCTCTGTGGATACACCCTATTCCTCTATGGACACACCCTATTCCTCTATGGACACACCCTATTCCTCTATGGACACACCCTATTCATCTATGGACAAACCCTATTCCTCTATGGACACACCCTATTCCTCTGTGGATACACCCTATTCCTCTATGGACACACCCTATTCCTCTATGGACACACCCTATTCCTCTATGGACACACCCTATTCCTCTATGGACAAACCCTATTCCTCTATGGATACACCCTATTCCTCTGTGGATACACCCTATTCCTCTATGGACACACCCTATTCCTCTATGGACACACCCTATTCCTCTATGGACAAACCCTATTCCTCTATGGACACACCCTATTCCTCCGTGGATACACCCTATTCCTCTATGGACACACCTTATTCCTCTATGGACACACCCTATTCCTCTGTGGATACACCCTATTCCTCTATGAACACACCCTATTCCTCTGTGGATACACCATATTCCTCTGTGGACACACCCTATTCCTCTGTGGATACACCCTATTCCTCTATGGACACACCATATTCCTCTGTGGATACACCCTATTCCTCTACGGATACCCTATTCCTCTGTGGATACACCCTATTCCTCTGTGACACCCTATTCCTCTACGGACACCCTATTCCTCGGTGGTTACACCCTATTCCTCTATGGACACACGCTATTCCTCTGCCTATTCCTCTGTGGATACACCCTATTCCTCGGTGGATACACCCTATTCCTCTATGGACACACGCTATTCCTCTGTAGATACACCTTATTCCTCGGTGGATACACCTTATTCCTCTATGGACACACGCTATTCCTCTGTAGATACACCCTATTCCTCTATGGACACACCCTATTCCTATGTGGATACACCCTATTTTTCTATGGACACACGCTATTCCTCTGTGGATACACCCTATTCATCTGTGGATACACCCTATTCCTCTGTGGACACACCCTATTCCACATACTTCCGGCGCCGACAGAGATGGCCGCCTCGCTTCGCGTTCCTAGGAAACTATGCAGTTTTTTGTTTTTTTACGTGTTATTTCTTACATTACTACCCCAGGTCATGTTAGGTTTCATTACATACAGTTGAGAAGAACTACTGAATATAAGATCAGCGTCAACTCACCATCAGTACGACCAAGAATATGACTTTCGCGAAGCGGATCCTGTGTTCTGCCTTTCAACCAGGACAACGGAATGGATCCCAGCCGGCGACCCAAAAAAACGACTTTGTAAAAGAGGGAAACGAGGCGGTCTTCTGGTCAGACTACGTAGACGGGCACATCGTGCCCCACTTCCTAGCATTCTTCTCGCCAATGTCCAGTCTCTTGACAACAAGGTTGATGAAATCAGAGCAAGGGTAGCATTCCAGAGGGACATCAGAGACTGTAACGTTCTGTGCTTCACGGAAACATGGCTCACTGGAGAGACGCTATCCGAAGCGGTGCAGCCAGCGGGTTTCTCCACACATCGCGCCGACAGAAACAAACACCTTTCTGGTAAGAAGAGTGGTGGGGGCGTATGCCTTATGGCTAACGAGACGTGGTGTGATCACAGAAACATACAGGAACTCAAATCCTTCTGTTCACCTGATTTAGAATTCCTCACAATCAAATAGACCGCATTATCTACCAAGAGAATTCTCTTCGATTATAATCACAGCCGTATATATCCCCCCCAAACAGACACATCGATGGCTCTGAACAAACTTTATTTGACTCTTTGCAAACTGGAATCCATACATCCTGAGGCTGCATTCATTGTTGCTGGGGATTTTAACAAGGCTAATCTGAAAACAAGACTCCCTAAAATGTATCAGCATATCGATTGCGCCACCAGGGCTGGCAAAACCTTGGATCACTGTTATTCTAACTTCCGCGACGCATATAAGGCCCTGCCCCGCCCCCCTTTTGGAAAAGCTGACCACGACTCCATTTTGCTGATCCCTGCCTACAGACAGAAACTAAAACAAGAAGCTCCCACGCTGAGGTCTGTCCAACGCTGGTCCAACCAAGCTGACTCCACACTCCAAGACTGCTTCCATCACGTGGACTGGGACAAGTTTCGTATTGCATCAGACAACAACATTGACGAATACGCTGATTCGGTGTGCGAGTTCATTAGAAAGTGCGTTGAATATGTCGTTCCCATAGCAACGATTAAAACATTCCCTAACCAGAAACCGTGGATTGATGGCAGCATTCGCGTGAAACTGAAAGCGCGAACCACTGCTTTTAATCAGGGCAAGGTGACTGGTAACATGACCGAATACAAACAGTGCAGCTATTCCCTCCGTAAGGCTATCAAACAAGATAAGCGTCAGTATAGAGACAAAGTAGAATCTCAATTCAACGGCTCAGACACAAGAGGTATGTGGCAGGGTCTACAGTCAATCACGGACTACAAGAAGGAAACCAGCCCAGTCACGGA